>NC_062213.1:158298490-158898490 GCF_902686445.1 Sciurus carolinensis | reverse complement strand
GGTAGAGTGCTTGCCTCACAAGCACATGGCCCTGGGTTCAATCCCCAGCACCACAACCACACACAAAAAAGTGCATATTTTAGCAATATTACATGTTTATTATTATTATTATTATTATTATTATTATTATTACTATTACTATTATTATTTTATACCAGGGATTGAACCCATGGGGACTTAACCACTGAGCATATCCCCAGTCCTTTTTTATTTTGAGACATGGTCTCACTAATTACTGAAGCTGGCTTTGAACTCTTAATCCTCCTGTCTCAGTCTCCCAAGTTGCCACTGCACCCAGCTGGCTGGCTGACTGGATTTCTTTCTATTTTTTTATTTTTTAGGACTGGGGATTAAACCCAGGAACACCTTGCCTCTGAGCTACATCCCCAGTCCTTCATATTTTTTATTTTGAGAAAGGGTCTTGCTAAATTGCTTAGGGCCTTGCTAAGTTGCTGAGGCTGGTTTGAACTTGTGATCCTCCTGCCTCAGCCTCCCAAGTTGCTGGGATTACTGGCGTGCAGCTTACCCCTAACACATTCTTCCTCCATGATATGCTGCCTCACCTTGGGCCCAGAGCAACAGACACAGCTGACTAGGGACTGAATCTCTGACACTCTGAACCAAAATAAACTTTCCTTCCCCCAAGTTGTTCTTGTCAGGTATTTTGGTCACATCAATGAAAAGTTGACTAACACGCCCATCAAATAATAAGTTCCAGGTGTGATAACCACTGTAATTTCAAAGCTGCAATTGACATAAATATTTCAAGACATCAGTAGCAGTTAAAATGCAATATGAATATCTGTGATTTCTATTGGCAACAGTGTCACAGGTACTCAAATACACTGTGGTTTGTTGTTTATATTGATAATAAAGAAAATGCAAATGAAGATATTCTTTTTTTTCCTAATCAAGTTCAAAGACTCCTCTGTATTCTATTCATGGATCCAGTGGGGCTTTGACCTCAAGTTAAGAATGTCTGTTAGGTCCTTTCTAACTCAACAAACATTCGTACTGGGCATAAATTTGAGTTCCAGCTCACCCTCATCTCCTTCCTGAAAAGTGTCCACTCACACTTTGCTTGCCTCAAATCCTGAGTTCCACAGAGATGACCCTCCTCTGTCTGCCCCTCCCACCTGCCGGTACCAGATGGGAGTCCCACCTAGGCTGAATCCCATGCTCAGGTCACCTGATCCCTGCCACAGCTGACCTGGAGAGAAAGCCTCGGCATCTCGAGGGCCAGGCTCAGACCAGAGGATCCTCTCTGGAACGCCAACAAAGGAGAGGTCTGTGTGATTAGGCGTGCAGTGGAGCCACTGGCCATGGAAGGTGGCACCATGGAGTGCAGACCAGCAACCAGCTGTGATGGTGCAGTGGCCTGGAACTCAACCCTCTCCGCAGGGTCACGGCCCTGAGGATGCCTGGCCTCCCTCCAGGCCTGGGCTTTGATGCCAGTGCTGCCTTTGATGGCTTCCCTCTTCCTTCCTGAGAGCCAGCCTAAGGGGGTCTCTGTTTCCTGTGTCGGCAGAGCCCTTCGTCAGTATAATTCACACCATTTTACAGATGAGGAGGCTGGAGTTCAGTAAACGTGAATAATTTGCCCAGGCTCGCAGGGCAAAAGGTGAAGTTCTTCTCCCCTCCACTTCCCCCTTTCATTGAGGGACAGTTAGGATCTTTCATTATGGCCTTATTTACAATCACACAAATGATACATGAAACAATCTTAAAATATTCCAGGGGCTGGGGTTGTGGCCCAGGGGTAGAGCACTTGCCTAGCATGTGTGAGGCACTGGGTTCAAGTCTCAGCACCACATTTAAATAAGTTAATAAAATAAAGGTACGTGTCCATCTACAACTAAAAAATAAAAATAAAAAAATTCCAATATCCTGATAAAAATGCCCTCACGCATGCACTCAATACTGTCCCTCGTAAACACAGACCCCACCATACCGTGTGTTCAGCCACCACCCAACTTGACATTCTGTCTTTCAGACCGTTCCCCAAGAGTAGGATGGCTCGCTTTCCAAGGCGGAAGGGAGGGAGAAGGAACAGCGGTGAGCGCGGCACCTGGAAACACACAGCCCCGGGCCTGGTGCCCTGCGAGGAAACCTAAATCTAAATCAATTTCACTGAGAGCCAGCCTCGCTGGGCTGCCGGGCAGAAACCAGACTGTGGAGGGGAATCGGCACCAAAAGCTGCTCTTTTATCTTTGCATGGAGCAAATTCTCCCCATGCCATATTTCTCTGCCTTCTTGTCACTTGACGTCAGAGCCCCAAACCAGAAATACCGAAGGAAACTCAGCAGACACAAAGAATCCTTTAGCACAAAAGGGGAAAAGCCACAGCCACATGAAAAAAAAAAAATTCCAGCCAACAAGTTTTATTTACTTTTGGGGAAAGAAATGGGAAGGGGGTGGGAATTGGGATTTGTGTTTTCTCCCACATTGTCTGTGTCCCCAGAAAGCTATTTGAGGGGCAGGGCTCAGGGCCCAGGAGAGACAGTGAGGTGCTCCTTGGGAGAATACTGCAGACTTCTTTCCCTGAAGAAGGAACACAGGGCCAGCTTCTTCAGACACCACCAATCTATAACTGCCTGAGCAGCACATTAACCATCTACTTAAAATCTTGGGACAGCATTTATTTTATCCTGGAAGCTGCGACGTGCCTATTTTTAGCAAGGGGGCCCCTCTTCTTTTCTTTCATCCTGCTTTGAAATACGATCTGTAGAAACCGGAAGCTTTTCACAGAAGGCCTATTAGAAGTTTCTTAGTCTAACCTGGGTCAGCGAGATTAGCATTCTGAGGTACAGAGAGGTTAGGGTCCAGCTGTAAATCACACAGCTGGTTAGCAGTAGACCCAAGCCCCAATCTCAGGATTCCCTGATCTCTAAGACTGTGCGTCTTTCCACACACCTTACCCCAAAAACAGCACAATGTGGTTCACAGTCTGAACTCCAGAGACAGAAAGCTCTGTCAAATCCCAGTTTTATGGTGGAGTACCAGGGCACATGCTGGCAATCTCAGCAATTCAGGAGGCTGATGCAGGAAGACTGAAAGTTCTAAGCCAACTCAGTAATTTAGCTAGGCCCTAAGTAGTTTAGCAAGATCCTGTCTCAAAATTTAAAAAAAGTAAAATAAAAAAAGGACTGGGGATGTAGCTCAGTGGTAAAGTGCCCTGGGTTAATCTCCAGTCCAAAAAAAAAAAAATCTTCATGACTCTGGGAAAGTCACACAAAGTCTCTGAGCCTCCTTTTCCTCCCTAGGCATTATGAGAGTAAACATCTGGAGGATAGTTGTGAAGATCAAATGTGCCACGGCTGGACACACATGCACATTATAACTGTGCTGTACTGCTCCTGTCTCACACAGAGTTGAGTGGGCCTTTAGTAATTGTGTCTGCACGACCACCCAGAGATGGGGGAAAGGATTGTTATCGATCTATTCAGTGAGAACAACTGAGGCTCCCCTGGGTGACATAACCTGCACAAGATCAAAGGGGCTTGTTTGTTATGTTTCAGTGCTGGGGATCGAACCTGGGCCTCATGCATGCTGTTTCTACCACTGAGCTCCATCCCTACCTTCTCAGCCCTGAGGTCAGAGTTTTCAAAGTGAGCACACCATCAGCATTCAGAAATCATAAATGCCCACCCCACCAACTGCCTTAGACATTAGCAGTAAAGTTACCTCTATCTTCCCCTGCAGAGTGGAACTGCGACAGCACTGGCACACACTCCAGGACCCTCCTGAACTGAAGCCAGAACAGTACCTGGCACAGACCGGAGGTTCTATGTGGTTTTGATGAATGAGTGAATTACTGAATGAATGCAGATCCTGATCTGCCCATGAGAATGGAATAGCCTAAAGCAAGTGTTTTGTTGCAGAAAGGGATGGTGAGGTAGGCAGGCAAGACCCCAGTGACAGCCAGCAAGAGCCCTGCCCTGCAGGGAGGAAGCCTTTGACAAGGCTATTAGCTGGTCCCCTAACCATAATGGTCCTGTCCGGAACATCTCCCTGCCTAGCCTGCAGAACCCAATCCAGTCCCCATCCCCAAATGACTGTGAAGCACATGTGACCCTCCTCTAGCTAAAACAGATGTAATACCACTGCAGATCAGGGTGGCAAATAGGCCAGAAGAATGGCCCATCTGTCTTCCTAATTGTCAAGTCTGCCCGTAATAACATTTTTCTCCCTGTCACACCTTAGGCTGCTCCTGAACTGAAGCAAAACCAAAATATACATCTTCTAGTCAAGAGCATGGCCTTCACAAAGTGCCAGGGAAGAAAAGAAGCTGCTTGGCTAAGACAAGCAGAGAGAACCAGAAGGAACTCTCGACTGGTAACTAAAAGCTTGGGGTCCTTGCTCCTGATCACCAAGGGCAGGGTGCTTGGGCAGTCACTGCACGTCAATCAGCCTCTTTTTCCTGAAAAACTGCAGTCTAAAGTTATGGAAATTGGGTCCATGGAGGATGGGCTGTGAATCGTATGATATTGTATGCGAGATATTTTAAGTTATATGCATTTGAAGGAGAGTATTCATACTTTCAGCAGCATCTTAAAGATACATGCAACATTCCTCCGTTATAAAAGTTAAGAAATACTAGAAAATTTCCATTCCACAAACTGTAATTGGGCACTTTCTATGTGTCCTGCTCTGTGCTAGGCAAATATGACAGGAGAGGTCTGCTTTTAGGCTACTCAGTGCAGTTGATACTCACCATGACAGAAGCCTACTTTTGGTGGATTGTTGCGTTTTTGGTTTTTGGTGGTGCTCGGCGGGATTAAATCCAGGGTCTCATGCATGCTAGGCAAGTACTCTACCACTGAGCTACATCCCAAGCCCAGGGCATGCCTTTGGAAACAAAAAAGAGGCAGCGCTTGATTCTGTCTGGTCAGGAAAGACCTTCTGGGAGGGAAATTGTAATGTTGAAGTTGAAGGCTATGTATGCATTCAGTGGGTGAATGAGTGGAAGGTATTTTAGGCAAGGGTAGTATGTGCAAAGACAATATGTGCTCCACAAACTGCCTGAAGTGTAATTGTGAGTAGAACACAGCGGGGGCTGCCCATTGCCGGAGACCAGGGAAAGTGGTGGAAGCCAGAGGCGAGGCAAAAAAGGTAGATAGGGCCCAGATGAGGAAATGTTGTGTCCACCACCCTAAGGAATTTTACACTGTGGACAATGAGTTCTTTCTAGCTGCAAAAGTCTGGGATGAGCTACCACTCACTGCATGAATTTCTCTAAATACTGAGCAAAGGTTTGGCAATTGTGAGCTGAATGGGACAACAGGGAACAAGTGAAGGAAAAAATTTCTGCTCTTGGCACCATGAGTGGGCACATGGACTGTGTGATCAAGGTACTGGTACTTAGCGCACACATTTAGGGTGAGTCCAGCATGCTGCTGTCAGTCTCTCTTTTTCTCCCTGCATGTGACCTGGGTGGGGACAGAGAAGGGGTGTTTAATAGCCCATTATTATGGCCAAGAAAGGAAGATGCTGACAGGTTCAGTCAATGGGAATGCAGAACTAAGGGACATGCCTAGTTAGGCCCCTCGTCCTCACCTGGCAAACAGGTTTTCAGTGCCTCTACTTGACTCTTTTGCTCCTTTTGCCTCCAAGCCTCTTTCCACCCTCCTCAGTTAGTTAACTCCTATCAGTTTTCAGACGGAGTGACACTATCACAGGTTCTCAGGACACTAAACTCAGCACCATGCAGTATTCTATGCTTATTTGAGTGATTTGATCCATGTCTTGGCCACTGGACTGTGAACTCCATGATGCCAGAGTGCAAGTTCTGTTACTTTTGTATTTCTCTACCTTGCCCAGTGCCTGGCACAGAGTATCTGTTGACTGAACCAAAGCCTGGCCTGGACCCTGAGCCATTCCCCGCAACAATCTGTCCTTGGGACACATTATGGTCCAGTGAGGCAGGAAGGCTGGACTTGAAAAGGCAACGAAAAAGAGGACTGTGCTTGGGTTTCAAGTGTAAATCTATGTTCTCCTGTGTCATGTCTGGAGAGGTTCTAAGGAACCCAGAATTGATTTACTCAGGTAGGTCCTTTGGGATTGCACTTAATTCAAGATACTTTCTCTCCAGACTTCAACTTGGTCGTGGCTGCATCTGACCCTTCCCTGGCCCTTTTGGTGGATCCAGGACTCTTCCCCAGTCTCAGAGGATTATCCTTGGGGAGGAGAAGTCTCCTCCTCTCTCTCTTTCTTGGAAAATACTCCCTCCCTACCTTACTGGCCTGCACCCAAGGGGCTTGGAAAATAAGAATGCTGGGGTTTGCAGCCCTGGAGGATGTTCAAGGGCAAGAGTAGGTTCAGAGCTCGTGGTCGGGGTCATGGGTTTGACTTCCCAACTCCCATACTAAGTAACAGGCCGGTGTGAACGGACGAGGTACCTGGGGTTAAAGATTTGACACTAAAGGAGATGTAAGAGGCAGAGGAGCTTGCCCAGTCACCGGAGACTTGGCAAAGTGCTTCCCAGAGCCAGTGCACCTAGCCCCCAGATACCCCCAGTCTTCACCCAAGGTCACAGGAGGGCTGGAAACCTCAGCCAGGGGCTAAGGAGTGTCAGGTCAGGTGCTAGGGCCGGATTTTGCGAAAGAAGAGCGACAACACGACAACACGATGGATCCCAGGTAGTCCCGGGAGCCAGCGGCAGGGAGCCCCCAGTCCCGCACGCAAGCTGCATCCCCGCTGGGTAAAGCTGGGCAGGGGCTGCACCACCTGGGCCGCAAGGACGACACGGTCTCTCCTTCCACCACTGGTCTCCTTCCTCCCCAGGGCTAGAAGGGGAGCGGCGCCCACCCTTCTGCAGCCCCGCAGCCCCTCCCGCGCTGTCGCCGACCCCAGGCTCCGGGGCGGGGGCACCCGCTCGGCCCTGGCTGCCGCAGCCTCTGCCTCAAAGAGAGCCGGCGACGCCGCGCTGGGAGGGGGCGAGGCGGGCGGCGGGGACCAGCGGAGAGTGGCCGAGCGCGGGGGCCAAGCTCCTGGTAGCGCAGGGCGGGGTGCTGGACGCCCCAGCAGACGCGCTGCCCGGGGCTGGGGGCGCCGAGACCCTTACCTTGGCGAGCCGCGGAAGTACGACAGTAGGCGACTCGCGGTGCCTGGGGCCCCGCGGCGGGGCGCCCACCCTGGCTTCGGGGAACACGCAGCCTCCGGGTGCAGGTCCGCGTCCCGGGCGCGCACCCCGCTCTGGCGCACCCTCGTCGTCCGGGGCGCGCACAGCCTCCAGGCGCCCTCTGGCCGGCGGGCTCGGCCAGGACCCGGGGTGCACACCCTGCGGGCACACCCACCGCGCCGGATGCGGGACTGGGAGGCGCGGCCCGCCGCCGCTTCGCCCCGCGTCGCCGGCTGCCAACACCACCCGAGTCCCCGCCTTCGCTGGCGGGGGTGAAAGACTCCTGACGCGGCGCGGGCTTGGTGTGTGGGAAGGGGCCGAATTGCGAAACCGAGGGGGAGGGTCTTAGCCCTGATAAACTCCAAAAGCCCTTGGACAGAGTTTAGGAGAAAAACTTTGAAAAGAAACCAGAAAACTCCTAACTGGTGTATATCGCTTTTCAGATTTCCAATATGCTTTCACATACCTGTCTCTCAATTCATCTGGACATTTCTGTCTTCGTGACAGATGGGGAGACAGCATCAAAGTAACGACTTGCCAAAGGAAGGACTCAAACCCAGGGCTTGGCAACCGGGAATCTGTGTGCCATGATCTCTTTGCCAGGGGAGGTGGTGGAGTGCTGGCGGGTGAGGGATGTAACTGAACTTTTATCTCTCCTAAGGCATTTCTTTTTGTCTCCTTCCAAGTCATTGCTGTAACCCCCTCTGAATCCTAAGTCACTTTGCAACCCCAATCGTCCACGGAAGCTATTGATTGAACTCTTATTAATGAAATATTTGCATTTCAGTCTCTTACCTAGAATGAGCAGCTCACTGCTTTCTACGTTGTGCACAATAGCCCTAGGAGATGGGAGCTGCTTCTATGCCTCTTTTACAGGTGGGGACAAACACTGGGACTGGAGAGGAATGCAGCCAGCTGTACTCCAAATCCCAGCCCTGACCACCACCAGCATCTTCCCATCTGCCCAAGAGCACATAGTAAAACTGAAACAAAGAGGTTTTTGACTTTGTGATCCAGATGAGAGAGAGTTTGAGGCAAGAGACATTTCTGGGGCTTTTATTTCCTGTTTTGACAGAAACATCATTACTAGAATGATTTTACCTCCACTAGGATTCCAGCAGAGCCCAGGAATAGCCCCAGAGCAATAATAAATGGGAATGGAGGCATAAGAACAATAGGGATTGGTGGCAACTGTGGCAAGCTGGAGAGCATCCCACTACCCACCCAGGTTCTTGTCCAAGTGAAGGGGCTTCGCCACTCAGTTGCAATTGATTTTTGCCATCCAAGAAAAGGAATTAATATGGCCTGATCCATTTTTAGGAGAAGCCATAAATCCAGACATTTAAGTGAAGTCTCCTAATTTGTTGGTAACTTATTTTAAAAATGCTCAACCTATATATAGGTCAACATTGTTCAAGCCAAAGGAAATGGATCAGATCTGGCCTAGAGACCAGAGATTGGGACCCTCATGTTTGGAGTACTTGACTCTGCCTCATTTGGGTTTCCCAACATCCTGTGGGATAGACCCAGTGTGGATCATTATTTCCATTTTAGGGAAAAGGGCACCAGTTCAGGTGGGTTTCAGGTGGGTTTTACCCAAGGTCACACAAGCTAATTGGTGGATCAAGAACCGAAACTCCAGCATTCCAAGTCCTGGTCTTGGACCATTTCCCTCTGCGTACTCTGGTCTTGTGAAGAATTTGTTTCTTGACTTCTGGGTCTTGTGAGCCAAATTAGGCCTGGGGCTGGCACTGGGGTGTGGAGACTTAGCACCTTTCCTGGGAAGATGAAGCTGCGATGCCAGACTGCTGTCCTAGAAAGCAGGAGCTTAGCCTGATGACTCAGAGATGAAACTGTGTCTTCGGGGTAAAGCTGAGTCAGAGGAAGCAAGGTCTGAATTGGGCCAGCCTGGGCTTTTGAAGCACAGGTTAGGGTATCAAGAAGCAAGGAGAAAGACTAGGCAAATGTGCCCATCTCATAGCCTCCTCCCACCACCCCTAAACCAGAAGCCGTACACATAGGCACCTCTAGAACATTGCCTGCTTTTCCTGTCATGACACAAAGGCAGTAAGAGTTAGCCTAGGAAGCAGATCTCTTTCTTATGTAGTCCTGGAAAGAAGCCACCCCTTTCAGGCAGCAGGTGTTCTGGAATCTTAGGTTTGGGCATCTCCACTTCAGGACCCAGCCTGGGCTTTTCAGACAGCGGAGTGTTCGCGCTGAACGCTGGTTTAGAATGACTGGGATCAACCCTGCTGCATCCTGAACCTCTGCAATCAAAGGAGTTAGCAGCAGATAGAGCGGAGATCCTCCGTCCCCCGCCCTCTACTGGAGTTTGGAGTGAAGTGTAGGAGGATTAGCACGTGTTCACTGTCTACTGCATGCCAGGCACTGCGCTGATCATTTCACATACATGATCTGTCTCACTGGGACTCACAACAAAATGTGAAGTAGCTGTCATTCTGCTGCTGAACAGAACGAGGCACAGTTCACTAACTCAGTAAATTGAGGATGTGGATTCAAACTTGGATCTTGAAGACTGAACCTCTCTAACTGAAAACCTGGAAATTGGGGCCCACATGGAGATATGTCACTCAGATTTCACTCCATGACAGGCCTGCCAGGCTACAAGCAGTGTGGTTCATGGACAGCCCTCACAGCGGGGCGACTCCTGCAGGTGAGGCCTCAGTCAAGGTGTGTTGGTAAAGGTTTAACAATGTCTCACAGTGGGGTCGATTCTCATGCTTCTTTATAGTTCTGTAAGCCCTAAAAAGTAGCTTCAAACACCAAAATAATGAATTCTGAACCATTGCTCCTGACTGAAATAGAGAGTTAGGTCCTTGTGAGACTGTGGTCACATTTTCATTAACCCATTGATATACGCAATAGTCTCCCTTTATCCACAGGGAATATATTCCAAGCCCCCATACTGGATGCATGAAACTTTCTAGAGTGCAGAACCCTCTATGTACTGTTTTTTTCCTATCTATATGTACCTATGATAAAGTTTAACTTATAACTAAGACATAAGAAATTAATAGCAATAATTAATAATAAAGTAGAATAATTTTAACAATATGCTGTAATAAGTTATATGGATATTGTCTCTCTCAAAATTGCCCAACACGCATGCTCCCCCCTGAGTTCATCAGGGCGATGCTTCACCCTGCTTAACTTACTGTACTCACTCGTGTGAGATGACACAGTACCTGTGTGAGGAAGAGAAGGGGAGAATGCTACAGGCACCGTGACTTACACATCTTAGGCTGTTGTTTAAGGGTCACTTGAACCAAACCCTGTGGAATAACCAAGACAACTACTAAGTGACTCATAGGCAAATTAGTACATACAATATGGATGTGCTGGACAGTGGGGTGACTCACATCCAAAGTGGGATGGAACTGACAGCACAAGATTTCATCATGCCATTCGGAACAGTGTGAAATTTAAAATTCATGAATTATTTATTCTTGGAACTTTCCATTTAATATTTTTGGACTGTGGTTGACCGCGGGTAACTGAAACTTCAGAAAGCAAAACTAAGGATAAGGTATTGAGGGGAATACTGTAACCTTGTTTTTTGTGTGTTTCTTTTGCAAGACACTTTTTTTCAATACATAGTGTTGACATTGAACTCATGGCCAAACGGCATTATGCAAACCCTGTCAAAGCTTGTCTAACATGTGTATTTTCTCCTTTAGGTACACCATAGCCTTCTTGTGCTTAGTAACACTAGATAGCACCTGAACACTAAACTTGGGTGCTATTTTAAACAGCAAAATTATCAACAAAAAAGCACAAAAGTATGAAAAACATGGCACTAGATAAACTGCAAAGCGCAGGCTTACAGTGTGAGAGCTGGAGCAAGAAGCAGAGTATTGCTCTGCTCAACCCAGCTGGGGGTGTGCATGCTGGACAATTTTAAATTTTTTGCCACTCCTTTCATGTCTATGAATGACTATAAAAGCAGAGTGGATATTGACTGAAATTCATACAAGTAAATTTTAACACATGGATAAATTTGCAAATACAAAATCTGAAAATAATGAGGATGGATTGTAAATATAGCTGCATGTGTGTATAAATATCAGTTTACTATAAATTCTACTGATATGAAGACTATAATAATCAAATATATAATTCTCTGTTATGCATTTCATAGGCCCAATTGATTCTCCCAGGAAAGTTTTGCTGCTCTGTATCTCTTACATTGAAGCTATTGTACCCAACATGCAGTTAACAAATCAGCATGGATCTGACATAAAAGTTGATTGATATTTTTGCTTACACTAAGGATTAATATGAAATTAAAACAGCAAAGATGTGTGCTGGGAACTTTACTCATTCTTCAATGGCATTGGTGACTTCTTTGTGAATCAGATAACAGTTTGCAAATACTAGAATATTCCTCAAATTTTTGTGCTATTTACAATGTAACAGTGACAACCATACATATTCTTTTTTAAAAATTTTATTTATTTTGATTCATAGTACACAAATGGGGTACAACCGTTTTTTCTCTGGTTGTACACGAAGTAGAGTCGCACCATTTGCATAATCATACATGAACATAGGGTAATGATGTTTGTCTCATTCTGTTACTTTTCCTCCCCCCATCCCCTCCCACCCTTCTTTTTCCTCTATACAATCCCTCCTTCCTCCATTCTTGCCTCCCTCCTACTCCCATATATATACTGTTAAGTTTAATTTGCATGATTAAACTTTCTCTTTTACATTCTATGTCTGGAACTCGGCACAGGTTTTTGTGTCAACATAAATTTCCATTTCCTTAGGATAAATATGCAGAAGTGAGATTGCTAGGTTCTGTTTAACTTGATAAGAAACTTCCAAACTGTTTTCAGAGCAGTTATCCTATTTCCATTGCCACCAGCAATGAATGAGAGATGCAGTAGCTCCTCATTCTCACCAGCATTGGTTATTATGGATATTTTTTAAAACTTTAGCCTTGGAGGTGCACAGGTATCTCATCACATTTTTAATGTGTATTTCTCAAATGACTGATGAACCTCTGTTCATGTGCTTTTTTGCTATCCATATTGTATTTGTAAAATATATTTTATTTAACTGTAAGTTTATATGATTTAATTTTTAAAATATTCTTTAAGTTGTAGATGGACACAATATCTTTATTTATTTATTTATTTATTTATTTATATTTATGTGGTGCTGAGGATCCAACTCAGTGCCTTACACATGTAAGGCAAGCGCTGTACCACTGAGCCACAACCTCAACCCTAATTTAATTTCTAAAATTATTTATTTATTTAGATTCATTGTACACAAATGGGGTATGACTGTTGTTTCTCTGGCTGTACGTGAAGTAGAGTCACACCATTTGTGTAATCATACAGGTACATAGGGTAATGATGTTTGTTTCATTCTGTTATTTTTTCCTTCCCCCCACCCTCTCCCCACCACTCTTTTTTCTCTATATAATCAATCCTTCTTCCATTCTTGCCTCCCTCCCACTCCCTGTTATGTATCATCATCCACAGAGAAAACATTCGGCTTTGGTTTTTTGGGATTGGCTTATCTCACTTAGCATAATATTCTCCAACTGCATTCATTTACCTACAAATGCCATAATTTTATTCTTCTTTACGGCTGAGTAATATGCCATTATGTATATATACCACAGCTTCTTTATCCATTCATCAATTGAAGGGCATCTAGGTTGGTTCCACAATCCAGTTATTGTGAAGTGAGCAACTATGAACATTGATGTGGCTGCATCACTGTAGTGTGATGATTTTAAGTCTGGCTAGGCATAACCACTGACTCATAAAATTTCTGAAAATTTACTAGTCAGCTATTGTGACCTGGAAGAAACTGGCTCCAGTGCAGCTCCTCTCCTCTGGCACACCCAACCAATGACTGAACAAAAAGATGGGAATCCTGGCCATGTCCTTCCTGGGGGGTCTCCTCTCAGGGCCAGGCTTTGATCCCAAGCTCTGTTCAAGACCTTGCCAGGTCTGCTTGACCATATGAACCTCTCCCTACTCAGTTCTGCTTCTTTTCTTCCACGGGTACAATTTCTGACTAAACTCTCCTGTCCCTAACTCTTGCAACAGATGTTTCCTGAAAGTTCTGCCCAGCAAAGCCACAGCTCTTCCTTGCTGCCCGTTCTGGACTCACAGCTCCCTTCCCTTAGGCCCTCAAAGCCTCTCACTGTAGATTAATGCACAGCAGCCCAGAGAGCAGCTAGATCCAGCCCTACCTGACTCACAGTGCCCTCTGGGCTGGGCGGGTGGGTGCCGCATCTGAGCCCCACATACAAGCATTGACTTAGGGTAAGAGGGTTCCACTTGCTCCCATGGCCAAGCCACCCACTGCTACTGCATTCTGGTGGCTACTCCCAGTCCCTTAAGTCATTCTCAGGCACAACCGCCAGTATTCCATGTGCTGGAAGTACAGAAATGTTAAGGTTCTGAGAAGGCGATGGAAAGCCACAGAGATATTCTCCTGCTTTCCCCCCATGATGTGACATCCTCTTCCCCTGCTCCCTGGTGCCTGTGAAAACTTCCTGGGACACTGAGCATTTGCCTTTTGCATGGTGAGGACCTGCTTAACTGTGTGCTTTGTATTTGCTCCTTGTTCTCCTCCCTCACTCCACTCTTCCCTCAGTCTGGCTCCCTGGGATTGCTTTTCCCAAAACATGTTTGCACATAGAATTTTTTTTTTTTTTTTTTTTTTTTTTTTACTTCAGGTTCAGTCTTCTAGAGTGCCCAGCAGACCAAGCCATTATCTATAAACTCTTTGCTGTTCTTTCTGGGCCCCTCAAGCCACAGCCTGCCCTTCTAGGCTTACACCCGGTGACCCTCCAGCCATGCCCCCAAACATGCCACTCATTCTTCCAACCTTCCGGGAAAGGCTGCTCCTTCCACCTCCTCCTTCTCTGCCTCCCGCTCATGCACATGTGCCCACTGTGTTTTCTGTGTCCAGATGACTGCTGCCCAGCTGCTGGTATCCATCTGCACTTCCTCCATTAAGGTCTTCCTGATGCCTCAAGCCAATGAAAGTTTTCCCTTGAAGCCACGTGATATTTTGAAGCCTGCATCAGATATTGCTCATGTGCTACCTTGTCTTACAAAGCAACCCTAGTCCTCTTCAGAACCCACAAGACTCCTAATGCCACTCTCCTGCTTAAACTCTTCAAAGTGCATCCCATTTCTGAAGAAAATCCCGATTCCTCTAAGGTGGCTCACAAGTTTAGCCTCTTCCATCTCTCCAGTCTGGTCTATGTCCTCTTCATCTCAGTCCTTAACCACACAAGATTCTTCTAAGACTCTGGATTCTTCCTTGCCATTTCCCGCCCTCCCCCCGCCCCCCATGATTGGAAGTTTCTTCTTCCCAATTCTTTCTCTAGGTAAGTAATACTCATCTCATGAGTCTCAGTTTAAACGTCATTTCTTCAAGGAAACTCTCTGATGTACCTGTAGCCCCAGGCTTTGTGGTCTCCATTCCCATGTTATCTGTTTTTCTTTCATAACACTCAGCAAAATTTAAATTATGTATTTGTTTTCATTTATACTCAAAAGATGGTAATTACATGAGTTGAGTGTCTGAATCTCATCTGGTATGTTGCAGTCTCTGGTTCAGATCCTGGTATATGTAAGTATAAATCCAGGCTCAATGTTTTATGAATGAATACATGATTAAGTGTCCATTGCCTTGAGACCTGATGGGGAGTGAGGAGATGGCAGGTAGGTAAAATAATTACTCAGGTCTCAAGTTTTCTTTTACTTCCTTGTAATGTTAATTTATTACTATAGTGGTGTTTTATAGAGCATATTAAATTCTAAAGTCAAAACCATTATCATTATTATCAAATTCAAAGGGAATATGCCCCATTACATTATGTCATACATAAATATACACTATATCATACGTAAAAATCATTTAGATAATGTAGATTAAAATGTAAAAGGTCTTCAGTAAAGTTTCTAGAAGATAACATAGCTTCACATCCTAGAAGTAGGTAAATATTTCTAAAACAGGACACAAAATACCAACACTAAAGAGAAAGATTGATATGTTGGGAATACATTAAAATTAAGAACTTCTGGGGGTGATCCAAGATGGCGACCTAGAGGGAGACTGCACCCCCAGTCGCTCCAGAACCCAGGAGTTAAGAAGGGGAGGCATTGAGAGACTCGGACTGAAATAGAGCCACAGGTGAGTCTGCCCACTGGGTAAAGCTCGGCCCAGGTGGCAGGCCCAGATAGAGGAGGCTTATCGGAGCCGGGCAGGGCAGCTAGAGTCTTCCACAGGCAGCCCTGCGCACTCCGGCGGTGGGCCCCGCCCACACAGCCAGCTTCTCCAGATTCTCGGAAAGGAACTGGCCCGCTAGTGAGAGCCTTTCTGACCAGAACAAGCTCCGAGTCCTGGAGCCAGTGCAGCGCAGCGTACTCCGGCACACAAGCAGATTCAGGGACCAGGATAGGGCAGCCAGAGACTTCCCCAAGTAGCCTGGACCCCTGCGGTGGGAGGTGCCTTTCAAGGCTAGCTTCTCAGACCAGACCGCCCAGTGAGAGGCTTTCTACATAGAACCAGCCACAAGCCCCCAAACCAACGGAGAGATTCGATCCGCAAGCAGCCTCTGGGATCAGGGCAGGGCAGCCAGAGACCTCTTCAGGCGGCTCTACCCACTCCGGCCGCAGGCTCTCTTCACGGGGCGATCCAAAATGGCGGCCTAGAGGGAGACTGCACCCCCAGTCGCTCCAGAACCAGGAGTTAAGAAGGGGAGGCATTGAGAGACTCGGACTGAAATAGAGCCACAGGTGAGTCTGCCCACTGGGTAAAGCTCGGCCCAGGTGGCAGGCCCAGATAGAGGTGGCTTATCGGAGCCGGGCAGGGCAGCTAGAGTCTTCCCAAGGTAGCCTTCCACACTCCGGCAGTGGGCTCCTCCCACACGGCCAGCTGCACGGTGCAGGCCCACAGTGAGAGCATTTCCGCACAGAGCCAGTTCCAAACTGTGGAACCAGTAGGGGGCTAGGGGCAGTTTTCTTTGGATGCGCGCTTTATCAGATTCCTCCAAGACATCAGGCTACTGAAGGCTGGGAGGTGATACACTGGAAATCTACCGGGACACTATAAGCCAATAGCGGAAAACTGCAATATCTCAGGGTCCCACTGACAGCTGACCAATATGAGAAAACAAGGGAAGAAAATGTCCCAAACAAACCTAGATACTACATCAATAAAACCCAATGACAGCACAGCAGAAGAAATGTCAGAAAGGGAGTTCAGAATGTATGTAATTAAAACGATCAGGGAAGCTAATGAGGAGATGAAAGAGCAAATGCAGGCATTGAAGGAGGAGATGAAAGAGCAAATGCAGGCATTAAATGATCGCACCAATCAACAGTTAAAAGACCAAATACGGGAAGCAAGAGATCATTTCAATGAAGAGTTAGAGATACTGAAAAAAAAACAAACTGAAATACTTGAAATGAAGGAAACAATTAACCAAGTTAAAAACTCCATAGAAAGCATAACCAATAGGATAGAACACCTGGAAGACAGAACCTCAGACATTGAAGACAAATTATTTAATCTTGAAAGCAAAGTTAGCCAAACAGAAAAGATGGTAAGAAATCATGAACAGAATCTCCAAGAATTATGGGATATCATGAAAAGGCCAAATTTAAGAATTATTGGGATTGAGGAAGGCTTAGAGAAACAAACCAAAGGAATGAACAATCTATTCAATGAAATAATAACAGAAAATTTCCCAAATCTGAAGAATGAAATGGAAAACCAAGTACAAGAGGCTTATAGAACTCCAAACATACAAAATTACAACAGACCCACACCAAGGCACATTATTATGAAAATACCTAACATACAAAATAAAGACAGAATTTTAAAGGCCGTGAGAGAAAAGAATCAAATTACATTCAGAGGGAAACCAATAAGAATATCAGCAGATTTTTCAATCCAGACCCTAAAAGCTAGAAGGGCCTGGAACAACATATACCAAGCCCTGAAAGAAAACGGATGCCAACCAAGACTCTTATACCCAGCAAAACTTACCTTCAAATTTGACGATGAAATAAGATCCTTCCATGATAAACAAAAGCTAAAGGAATTTACAAAAAGAAAGCCAGCATTACAGAACATTCTCAGCAAAATATTCCATGAGGAAGAGATGAAAAACAACGATGCAAATCAGCAACAGGAGGCGCTAGCCTAAAGGAATAGCCAAATAAAGGAGAAACCAAATCATGTCAAAAACAAATATGAGTCAATTGACTGGGAATACAAATCATATCACAATAATAACCCTGAATGTTAATGGCCTGAATTCATCAATCAAAAGACACAGACTGGCAGATTGGATTAAAAAGAAAAATCCAACAATATGCTGCCTGCAAGAGACTCATCTCATAGAAAGAGACACCCATAGACTAAAGGTGAAAGGATGGGGGAAAACATACCATGCACACGGACACAGCAAAAAAGCTGGAGTATCCATCCTCATTTCAGATAATGTGGACTTCAAACCAAAACTAGTCAGAAGGGATAAAGAAGGACATTACATGCTGCTTAAGGGAAGCATAAATCAGCAAGACATAACAATCATAAATATCTATGCGCCGAACATTGGCTCATCCACGTACGTCAAACAAATCGTTCTCAGTTCCAGAAATCAAATAGACCACAACACAATAATACTAGGTGATTTTAACACACCTCTCTCACCACTGGATAGATCGTCCAAACAAAAATTGAATAAAGAAACTATAGATCTCAACAACACAATCAACAATTTAGACTTAACGGACATATATAGAATATACCATCCAACAAAGAACGAATACACTTTCTTCTCAGCAGCACATGGATCCTTCTCTAAAATAGACCATATTTTATGCCACAAAGCTACTGTTAGCAAATACAAGAAGATAGAGATACTACCTTGTACTCTATCAGATCATAATGGATTGAAATTAGAAATAAATGACAGAATAAAAAACAGAAACTTCTCCAATACCTGGAGATTAAATAATACACTATTATATGATGAATGGATAACAGAAGACATCAGGAGGGAAATAAAAAATTCTTAGAAGTAAACGAGAACAAAGACACATCATATCAAAATCTCTGGGACACTATGAAAGCAGTACTTAGAGGAAGATTTATTTCATGGGGTGCATTCAAAAAAAGAAGTAGAAATCAACAAATAAACAACTTAACACTACAGCTCAAAGCGCTAGAAAAAGAAGAGCAGACCAATACCAAAAGTAGTAGAAGACAGGAAATAGTTAAAATCAGAGCCGAAATCAACGAAATCGAAACAAAAGAAACAGTTGGAAAAATTAACAAAATAAATAGTTGTTTCTTTGAAAAAATAAATAAAATTGATAAACCCTTAGCCACACTAACAAAGAGAAAGAGGGAGAAAACTCAAATTACTAAAATTCGGAATGAACAAGGAAACATCACAACAGACACGAGTGAAATACAAAACATAATTAGAAGCTATTTCGAAAATCTATACTCCAACAAAACAGAAAACCTCGAAGACATCAACAAATTTCTAGAGACATATGAATTACCTAAATTGAACGAGGAGGACATACACAACTTAAATAAACCAATTTCAAGCAATGAAATAGAAGAGGTCATCAAAAGCCTACCAACAAAGAAAAGTCCAGGACCAGATGGGTTCTCAGCCGAGTTCTACAAAACCTTTAAAGAAGAGCTCATTCCAATACTCCTCAAACTATTCCATGAAATAGAAGAGAAGGGAACCCTCCCAAACTCGTTCTATGAAGCCAATATCACCCTGATACCTAAACCAGACAGAGACACATCGAGGAAAGAAAATTTCACACCAATATCCTTAATGAACATTGACGCAAAAATTCTCAACAAAATTTTAGCAAATCGCATACAAATATATATTAAAAAGATAGTGCACCACGATCAAGTGGGATTCATCCCAGGGATGCAAGGTTGGTTCAACATTCGGAAATCAATAAATGTCATTCACCATATCAACAGACTTAAAGTTAAGAATCACATGATTATTTCAATAGATGCAGAAAAAGCATTCGATAAAATACAGCATCCCTTCATGCTCAAAACACTAGAAAAAATTGGGGTAGTGGAAATATTCCTTAACATTATAAAGGCAATCTACGCTAAGCCCATGGCTAATATCATTCTAAATGGTGAAAAACTGAAAGCGTTCCCCCTAAAAACTGGAACAAGGCAGGGATGCCCTCTTTCACTGCTTCTATTCAACATCGTCCTTGAGACTCTAGCCAGAGCAATCAGACAAACCAAAGAAATTAAAGGGATACGAATAGGAAAAGAAGAACTCAAACTATCCCTGTTCGCTGATGACATGATTATATATTTAGAGGAACCAGGAAATTCCACCAGAAAACTTTTAGAACTCATAAGTGAATTCAGTAAAGTAGCAGGTTACAAGATCAATGCTCATAAATCCAGTGCATTTTTATACATAAGTGATGAATCTTCAGAAAGAGAAATTAGGAAAACTACCCCATTCACAATAGCATCGAAAAAAATAAAATACTTGGGAATCAATCTCACAAAAGAGGTGAAAGACCTCTACAATGAGAACTACAGAACACTAAAGAAAGAAATTAAAGAAAACCTTAGAAGATGGAAAGATCTCCCATGTTCCTGGATAGGCAGAATTAATATTGTCAAAATGGCCATACCACCTAAAGTGCTATACAGATTCAATGCAATTCCAATTAAAATCCCAATGATGTATCTTGCAGAAATAGAGCAAGCAATTATGAAATTCATCTGGAAGAATAAAAAACCTAGAATAGCTAAAGCAATCCTCAGTAGCAAGAGCGAAGCAGGGGGTATTGCAATACCAGATCTTCAACTCTACTACAAAGCAATAGTAACAAAAACGGCATGGTATTGGTACCAAAATAGACAGGTAGATCAATGGTACAGAATAGAGGACATGGACACAAACCCAAATAAATACAATTTTCTCATACTAGACAAAGGGGCCAAAAATATGCAATGGAGAAAAGATAACCTCTTCAACAAATGGTGCTGGGAAAACTGGAAAACCATATGCAATAGAATGAAATTAAACCCCTATCTCTCACCCTACACAAAACTCAACTCAAAATGGATCAAGGACCTCGGAATCAGACCAGAGACCCTGCATCTTATAGAAGAAAAAGTAGGTCCAAATCTTCAACTTGTTGGCTTAGGATCAGACTTCCTTAACAGGACTCCCATAGCACAAGAAACAAAAGCAAGAATCAACAACTGGGATAGATTCAAACTAAAAAGTTTTCTCTCAGCAAAGGAAACTATCAGAAATGTGAAGAGAGAGCCTACAGAGTGGGAGAATATCTTTGCCAACCATACCTCAGATAGAGCGCTAATTTCCAGAATCTATAAAGAACTCAAAAAACTCTACACGATAATCCAATCAACAAATGGGCTAAGGAAATGAACAGACACTTCACAGAAGAAGATGTACAAGTAATCAACAGATATATTCAAAAATGTTCAACATCCCTAGTAATAAGGGAAATGCAAATCAAAACTACCCTAAGATTTCATCTCACCCCAATTAGAATGGCGATTATCAAGAATACAAGCAACAATAGGTGTTGGAGAGGATGTGGTGAAAAAGGAACACTCATACATTGCTGGTGGGGTTGCAAATTAGTGCAGCCACTCTGGAAAGCAGTGTGGAGATTCCTCAGAAAGCTTGGAATGGAAACACCATTTGACCCAGCTATCCCACTCCTTGGCCTATACCCAAAGGACTTAAAATCAGCATACTACAGAGATACAGCCACATCAATGTTCATTGCTGCTCAATTCACCATAGCCAGATTGTGGAACCAACCTAGATGCCCTTCAGTTGATGAATGGATAAAGAAACTGTGGCATATTTATACAATGGAATATTACTCCGCAATGAAGAATGATAAAATTATGGCATTTGTAGGCAAATGGACGAAATTGGAGAATATCATGCTAAGTGAGATAAGCCAATCTCAAAAAACTAAAGGACAAATGATCTCGCTGATAAGCGGATGAGGACATATAATGGGGGGTGGGAGGGGTTAGCATTAGGTTTAGGGTTAGGTTTAGGGTTAGGGATAAGGAGAGCGGTAAGAATGAAGGAAAGAAGGACTGTATAGAGGGAAAAGAGGGGTTGGAGGGGTGGAGGGGAAGGGGAAAAAAATAAACATCATTGCCCTATGTAAACGTATGATTACACAAATGGTATGCCTTGATTCTATGTACAAATAGAGAAACAACATGTATCCCATTTGTATACAATTAAATAAAAAAAAAAGAAAAAAAAAAGAACTTCTATCAATCAAAAATTACTGATGCAAAGAACAATCATTTCTTGCGAACAACGTGTTCTGGGTTTCCGTGGGACAGCAGGGTTTGGCTGGTCATCTCTGCTGCTCTACATGTTGGTTGGGATGGAGTCATCTAGAGCTCATTTCACTGTAATGTCCAAGAAGGCTCTTTCACAGTGCTGGAGGTGAATGCTCATTACTGGTTGGTGTTCAACTAGTGGTGCTCACTTGGGGCCTGAGTTTCTTGCAGCCTGTATCCCCGCAAGCAAATATCCCACGAACAGGTCTTCTAAGAGGGAAGAATCTGCCCCTTCTCTCAAAGACTTGTCCTAGAAATGGTGCGTCATCACTTCCAAAAGGTTTCATTATTTAAGCAATCAGAAGGAAAACCTAGATTCAAGGGAGGGAGGAAGAAATGTCAACTCCCAATGGGGAGAATGAAAAACAACTTACAGCCATCATTAGTCTTTCTCAAATTCATTAAGAGAGTATAACAGAAAAACACAAACTGGAATATTTCTTTCTTTCTTTCTTTCTTTCTTTCTTTCTTTCTTTCTTTCTTTTTAAGACAGGGTCTTACTAGTTTGTTTACAGTCTCGCTAAATTGCCGAGGATGGTTTTAAACCTGTGATCCTCCTGCCTCAGCCTCTCAAGCTTCTAGGATTTATGGGCATGTACCACCACACCCAGCTGAAAGATTTTTTTTTTTTTTTTTTTTTTTTTTTTGGGTGCTGGGGATCAAACTCAGGGCCTTGTGCTTACAAGGCAAGCACTCTACCAACTAAGCTATCTCCCCAGCCCCTGAAAGATTTTTTTAAAAAACATATATATATATATAAGTTGAATTTAGTCTATTCAAAATACAAATGTCAAGGTTCTAGCCTTGGCACCACGGAATGTGACCTTATTTGAAAATAAAGTCATAGCAGATGTAAGCAGTTAAGATGGGGTCACACTGGAGTAGAGTGGCCCCTAATCCAAGAAAACTGATGTGCTTATAAAAGAGAAGTTTGGATAGGGTGAATGCCATGTAGTGATGAAGACAGGCATCGGTAAGCCAAGGAATTCCAAAAATTGCCAACAAATCACTGAAAGGTGAGAGGCGTAGAACCAAATTTTTCTTACAACCCCCAGAAGGAACCAAATCTGTCTACATCTTGATTTCAGACGTGCAGCCTCCATAACTGTGAGACAATAAATTTCTGTTTTTTAAGCCGCCCAGTACTTTGCTATCGCTGCCCTAGAAAACTAATACAACATGTAAAAAATGTCTGCGAAGCAATAAGAAAAGGCAATCCAACAAGGAAATGAGCAAAAAGTACAAACAAACACTTTGCAAAAGAAGGTATCTTAAAAATCAATAACTTAAAAATCAATAACTTAGGGCTGGGATTGTGGCTCAGTGGTACAGCACTTGCTAGCATGTGTGAGGCACTGGGTTTGATTCTCAACACTGCATATAAATAAATGAATAAATAAAGGTCCATGAAAACTAAAAAAAATTTTTTTTAAATCAATAATTTAAAAACCAATAACTAACAGTATTGAGCACTGTTAGTTTTTAAGGAAATGCAAATTAAACCTTAGTAAGATATCACTGCACATCCCTGGGAATAGCTCATTGTGAAAATATTGGTAATATGAACTATTGGCAAGGATATAGATGTATAATGCAAATGAAACTCATAGACCTTGCTCCTGGGAGTGTAAATTAATGCAACCACTTTGGAAAACTGCCAACATCTACTAAACCTATATCTACATGTACTCATGATGTAGCAGGTTCACTCCAAGGCTTAGGCCCAACAGAAAAGTGTCCATATGTCTACCATAGGGCATAATCATAGATGGATAAAGCAGCACCATTGGTAGTTTTCTTAAATTGAAAATAATTTAAATTTGTATTAATGTAGAATGGATAAATAAGTTATGGTTCAGTTAACAAAATAGTACACAGCAGTGTAAACAAACCATCTATTACCACAGTGTGGATGAATCTTACAAAAATGAATGATGAGCACCAAGTATGAAGAGTATAGACTATAGGATACCATTTATACACCATTCCAAAAGGCAAAACCACTCCATGATGATAGAAATCAGGATAGTAGTTATCTCTGGGGGAGAGGGGCTTAGTAACTGGGAGGTGATGCAAGGGAAGTTTGCAGGGTGACAATGTTCTGTTTTTAAAATCTGGATGATAATTACAAGACCATGCAACTTTGTGAGTTTTTATTATCTGTGCATTTTGGTCTGTGTTAGAGTTCAATATAAAATTTTATTTAAAAATTAAATAATATTTATTTAATTTAATTTAATTATTATATTGGGGATATAAAGCGCTTGCCTAGCATGCACAAAGCCCTGCATTCAATTCCCAGCACCACAAAAAAAAAAAAATGGATACATTCCAAGGTGTGAGAGAATCTCCACCCTCTGATAACTGGAAATTTTAGTCATGCTTTTTGCATTCGTAAGGGTCTATAAATGTGCTCTACTGGGAAATAATCCCGATGGGTTTGGGCCCTTTTTGTAAAGAGGTTATAAGTTTATCTTATGTAAAGAAGCTTTGCTCTGTATGTAAAATATTCAATGTTGATTTTCAGCCAAGATTTGCTTTAAACACAGAGTTGACAAGAGCATAATAAGGAAGAAATCTGACATTTAGTTGGAAGGCGCAGTCCATCCACTGGACTGTGGCAAAGTCGTCAGGCAAAGGCAGCTTGCACCCTGATCTCCACTTAGATGGCAGCCTACCCTTCCAGCCTTGGGCTCTTCCACTGCCAGGTGATTTCACATTTAGCATTCTCTACATAGGACAGTCCTATGTAACTCTTTATCTGGATAACTCCTGAATATAGTCCAGGTATCACCTGCTGTAAGAAGTTTCCTTTGTCCCCTGTGGTACTTGCTGAGCTGACCCCCAGTGATTCCTTCCTCCTGGTATTCGTGCCCTTGTGCCAGCCCCTCTCCCTGAACATGGTCAGGACCTAGTGATTCACTTCTAACAAACAGAATAAGGCAAAACTCACGGTACGTCACTGCAGAGATCAAGTTCTACAAAGCCTGGCTTATCTTGGGCTCCCTCTCTTCTCTCTCTCTTTCTCAGAACCCTTGCTCTGGGGGAATCCAGCTGCCTTGTTGGGAGTAGCCTTGTCTTGAGCCAACAGCCAGGGAGCATCTGAGGCCTGTCAAGAGTCAAGTGCCTTGGGGTGAATTCCCCCATCCCCAATCATTCAGATGACTGTTGCCCTGGCTGACACCTTGATTGCAGCCCTGTGGGTACCCAGTTAAGCTGCCCCTGGGTTTTTGATATAGAAACTATGAGCTAATACAGGTTTGTTGTTCTAAGCGGCTAAAATTGGTTACATAGCAATAGAAAACTAACAAAAATGGTCCACTTTCACACTTTCCACCCCTGGTGTTTCTTCCCCTGTAGTACCCGGTGTGCCCCATAATCACAACATTTATCACATCTTGCAAGACTCCACTGCTTACCAGCCCATCTCTCCTATGGAAGAAACCAGAGACCATGACTTACAAGCTTTTTCATTCCAGTTCCTGTAACAAAGTTGTACTCAATAAATGTTTGATTAACACATGAAAGAATAAATAGATGATAGCTGTTTCATCTTGGAAAATAATAACTTCTCTGGTTCTTAATCTAATTTTAAAATGCTAAAATATCATAGAAGTACTTAAGACACAAAATGAGCATAACTGAGTAAATAATTAGACATGAGAGGTAACAGAAAAGGAGTCAAAGTTTGGTCAACTGAGACACCCTTAAGAGACAGAAAGAATGCCAGAAAAGGAACCTGTTTGTAGTGGAAGATGGTGAGTTTAACTTTGGACAAGTCTAAATTGAGGTATCCTTGAACATATCTACTAGGCTTATGGGTATGCAAATCTGACACTTGGGAAGGGATTCGTGGTAGGTGAATTTGGGAGTTAATGGTATATAGTCTCTAAGCCAAAGTATCTTAAGCTATGGGCTGAGTATAGACCCTTGGAGAATATTCTCAAGTGGAGGACAGAGATACACATGAAGGGCTGGGGGAAGTGGACAGAGGTCTGTCTAGAACTGGAGGAATGTGGCAACCCAGATGGGTGGACGCAGACAGTTTTGTAAGGCAGGGGATCATCAACAATAACAAATACAGCAGGGATCAAGGTATTAACTGAAAATGTCCCTTGGATTCAGTAATTGGAAGGTCATTGAAGTCTGTGACTGTTTCAGTCAGCATTCCCACTGATGTGACTAAGGACCCAACCAGAACAACTGTACAGGAGGAAAAGTTTATTTAAGGGCTCGCGGTTTCAGAGGTCTTAGTCCGTAGAAGGTCATCTCCATTCCTCAAGGCTCAAGGTGAGGCAGAACAACATGGCGGAAGAGTGTGGCAGAGGCAAGCAGCTCACATGATGACCAGGAAGCAGACAGAGAGACTCCACTTCCCAGATACAAAATATATACCTCAAAGTCACTCCCCCAATCACCTACCTCCTCCAGCCATATCCCACCTGCCTTTAGCTAATCCCTATGGGCTTAATGCATTGATCAGGTTAAGACTCTCACAACCCAATCATTTCTCCTCTGAACCTTCTTGCATTGTCTCACATGTGAGCTTTTGGGGGACACCACACATCCAAACCATACCACTGACTGTATTTTTAGATGACTGCAACATTTCCATCTCACATGCTCTTCTACCATGTGACCTCATCCCCATTCCATTGGGAGATGGGGTCTTACTATCTCCCTTTGATTTGGGGTGGCTTGGAACCACTTTGACTAACGAAGTATAGTGGAAGTGATGCTGTGGACTTCTGAGCTCAGAATAGTTCTAATGACTTCTGAGACAGAAAAGATGCTGCTGTTTCCACCTCGTCTGTTGATTCACTGGAGTACCCCATTTAAGAAGTCAGACTACCCAGAGGCCACTCCGCAGTGAGGAAACCAAGCCACCTAGATGGCCAGATATATGTCTGTGATAGGGAGGCTTGTTCTTTGCACCATCCTGGCATGGTGTTAAATGTAGAAGCAAATGACTCTAGCCCACAGTTGTAGACTCACTCTCAGACTTCAGGTCTTCCCAGATGAGGGTCCAGGCATGGTGGAACAGAGAACAGCAAGATCATGTGACCAATACTATGTGATCAATCTGGCTTCCTGACCCTCAGAATCCATGAGCACAATAGAATGTTCATTTTAAGCTATTAAGTTTTGGGGTAATGTATTATGTAGCAACAGTGCCTGACACCATGATTTTAGAGAAAGTAGTTTCTATGGAGTAGGCAGGACAGAGGCCAGAGTGCATTGGGTTGGAGAATATGTAGGAGGTGGGAAAAGGGGTGCAGCAGGAGGTCAGATTGGAAGGTGGCAGAAGAAGGTTCAGGGCCTTTCTTTCCCTTTCTTCCTTCCTTCCTTCCTTCCTTTCTTTCTCTCTTTTTTTTTTTTCCTTTCTTTCTTGGTACTGGAATTGAATCCAGGGGCATTTAACCATTGAGCCACATCCCAAGCCCTTTTTATTTTTTATTTTGAAACGGGTTCTCACCAAGTTGCTTGGGGCTAAGTTGTTGAGGCTGGCTTTGAACTTGCTATCTTCCTGCCTCAGCCTCCCAAGTCACTGAAGTTACAGGTGTGCACCACGTGCCCAGTTTAATCTTTTATATTGAGACAAGTTCTCACTAAGTTGCTTATGGCTTCACTAACTTGCTAAGACTGGCCTCAAACTTGTGATCCTCTTGCCTCAGCCTCCTGTGTTACTGGGATTAGAGGCATGCACCACCATGCCTGGCCTTAGAGAGGTTCTTGTTGGGTGGAGTAGACTAGAAGGATTTGCAGGACAAGAGAAAAATGTCAGAGAAGGGGGAGAATTGACACAGAGGACATCAAAGATCAGGCAGCAGGGGAGGTGTAGGACACCTGACGAGGAGCTTGCTAGAATGGTCTCACTGAAACTGGAAGGAAATAACTGGATTTTGGGGGCAAGGAAGGCACAGCAGGATAGCAGTAAAAGAGAAATGGCAATACTGGTGTGAGCACAGTGGAGATGATCACCTACAGGATCCAGACCCTTCAGCCAGGAGGACTGAGAGACCAAGGGAAATGGAAGGACCAAAGAGTTGGAGTCTCCTGTAGGTCAAAGTGCAGATGTGGTGAGTGTGAGGTGTAGCTCAGCAGATGGGAGAACGCAGCCATCAATCAAGGAAGATACTGTCATGACAAGATTGGAGAGGGGTCTTGGTGTGTTGGCTGAAGCTGGGTAGAGGTAAAGCCCCTGGAGTTAAGGAGGTCTAACGTGTGCAGGCCAATCTGTTGACTGACACAGGACTGGAGTTGAAGAGGAAGACCATGAGCCAGGTTGCAAGTGATTCAGTGAATGAGCACTGGACCTTTTCAGGGTTTGGGAGAGGGGCGTTGATGGAAGAGATGAGGACAGGTGAGTGGTGGTGTGGAAGAGGGAGCCCAGATGATCCAGAGGCCATTTCTGCTTCAGAGTTGTGAGACTGAGTGAGCCTATTTCTCCTGAAGGCTTGCAGAGGAAATGCAGACTTCTGTTAAGAGCAAAGTTGCTGAGAGCCTTCTGTGAGACTTTGGGGGATGAGGGGAGTGTATTCTGGAGGGTTCCAGAGAGTGATGGCTATATAGGATTTGGGGATGGAGTGAAAGAGAGGTACAAGGAGTGAAAGGAATGGCAGGGAGGAGGAGAGGGCAGGGTTTAAGGTGGGGACAGGACCTTCTTTTTTTAGTATAAGGCCCTTGTTCTAGGTCAAGGTCTCCATCCCCCAAACCTAGTTCTTTTCGCCCCAATTCAGTCCTCTTTCCCTAGGCCTCCTCCAACTGGAGCCTGGAGGCCCCTTTACCTGGCAGTGTGGGCTAAGGCTGAATGAATCTCCGTCAAGGACACAGGGTGGGGAGAGGCAAACAGATGGGGTGGCGCTAGACTCTAAGACACCTCAGACAGCCTGGAATCCTTGACTCAGGAAGTTACACAGAGCAGTGGATCTTCCTGTTATGACTGTTTTGCTATAAATGAAACAGAAAAATATGAGCGAGTTCTTGAACTCTCCTGAGAGGAAGACAACAAACAGCGATCTAACCACCCAAGTGGAAGCTCATTTTAAATAACTTTCTATGGCTATTTTAAGACAAAAATGGACACACTCCTATTAATAAGCCTGTAACCAAGGACTCTCTGCCACAGGGTGACTCTGAAAACTTCCTCACAGAGCCCTCAAGGGACAGAAAGAAGGGTGTGTTTCTGCAGATGGATAAGCCCACGCTGGTCGTCTCAGGCAGAATATTCCATGGGGAAAGAGATCCCTCAACCTCTTATTCCACCGCCAGCATTTCACGGGGGAGTCCATGTACTTAATCACCGGGGCTAGAGGAGAGGATTTACCCTGGGCCAGACTGGGGGTCTTCCAGGTTCCTGGCACCCCCAATCACCTAAGGAAGGAGGGTCGATTTTTGTTCTCATTAGCAATCTGGAAATCAAGACTTAGGAGAGTCCATTTCCCCCAAATGCTCACAGCAGGAAAGAGAAGGTGGGATTTGAGATGGTCCAGCTCCTATACCGGTGTAAGTTACCACTCTGACTTCCCTTCCTGAGGCACAGAGTAGCCCGTGGGAAACCTTCAAAGCCAGCTTCCCCTTGAGTGTTGCCTCAGATGTGGTGGCGGGAGGCTGGCTGATCACCACCTCGCACTCTCTCTGCCTTGTTCACAGGGCTCTTCAATGTCATTGAAACCTTACAAAGTCATCAAGGACTGGTTCAGGTCCCGGGCAACCCGGAATCACTGACCCATGTCCCTCAAAAGCTCTGCTCCACTAGGGAGAGAGGTAGAGTTGAGCTGGGGGACAGGGACCAAGAGGCCCTGAGGAGAGCTTCGGTCTCTCCTGGTCCATGTGTCTCTGTCTCTACCCCCACTTTTCTCAGTGTCTTTCCTCACGTCTGACTTCTCACTGCACGTCTTCTGCTAACCAGTCCTCCTCTGACTCTGGGTCTCCCTCCTCCTCACGTGACTCTCAAAGTTTGAATTCCACCCTATAGATTCTTCCAATGCATTCCTTTGGCCTCCAGTCCCACTGTTATCTGCCTGCATGTCTCAGCATTTCTTGGTTCAAATTCCTCAGGCAGGAATCTGACCAACCCCGCTCTCTTTGTGCTGGGCTCTAGGTCATAGGTCACGGACTGGCTTGCGTTGACCTTTGCTGGCACCTCGCCCTGTCCTGTTATCCCTGGCAGCCAGGAGGGAATGGAGTGGGACAAACATGCCTCAGGAATCCCCCTCCCCCTGCAGCCAAGAGGGTGTTGAATTGTTCCTTTTAGAAGAGACAATGCCAACATTTGTACTTTACTTCTAAAACCTCTGCTGCCCTGAAGCAGGAACACAGCCTTTTGTAGCCTTTGAAAGGAAGAGTTTTAACTGCTAGAAATGATCAGGTGCGGAGCTCGCTCTCTGGGGGGCTCTCGCTGGCTCCAGCTCTCGCTGCTGCACCAGCTGGTTCTCACACAGCCTCCTCCCACCACCCAAATCTCCCTCTCCCGCTGGGAGGCGGTGACTCCTATGTTAGTCCAGTGGCTGCCAGAGACCTCTGCGTGCTGTCCCGCCTGCCTCCTGCCACCCATGCCGCTGCCCCTGCCTCTGGCACTTGCATCTGTGCTCCTGTGGCTGTGTTTGGCTGTGCTCCTGGCTCCTCTAGTCCTCGCCCTCAGCACACCTGAGCCCTGCAGCGTTCAAGGAACAACAGTGGGCGGGTGGGTGGGGGTGGGGGTAGAGGTCCTTTCCCTGCCATGTTACCCACTATTAAAGGGACTTTCAAGCCTCAGGCTCCCCATGGCTCATGGGGGCTTGAATGACTGCTCTTTCAACTCTTACTCAAGGGCCACCTTCCCAGGACCCAGGCACAGAAGCATGGGAGGTGGGGACTGATGAGACCGGGGCAAAGTAAAGCAGGGACAGTAGTCTCCCTCTGTGTCAACCTGCGTCTGTTATCAGGTCTCAGTCACTTCCCTTGGGCCAAGCATTTCCCCGGAGACTCCTTGGTCTCCTGGACTAGCAGATTTGGGTCAGGCCTGTCCCATAAAGCCTGATCCCAAGTGGTGGAGGTGACTTAGAATTGAGCACCCATCCCCCACGGTCTCTCTCTACCTAGCAGAGGTAATAGGATCAACTTTTCACTCTTCATGGAATCTCAGGTGAAAGAGGAAAGACAGCATGATGACGTGGCCAGGAGCGTGAGCCTTGGGGTCAGGCTAGCCTGTCCTCCCTTCGAAGTGCCACCAGCTGAGCTGGACATTTGGCTTCTCTGAGCTTTGGTTTTCTTATCTATAAATGGGTAATCTTGCCTCATACAGTCGTAAGAATTAAAGCAAAATTAATGAGATAATGTACCAAGAGCTCCTGGACCTATTCCATTCCCAGACAGGAGCTTGATTGATGGGGATACTGTTTTGCCCCAAAGACTTGAAGTCAGATTCATCCACGTCTGAGGCCCAGTGATGCCACTGCAGTGGTGGTCATGAGGACTGCCTCTCAGGACGAGGGAGTTTGGGCTTAAAGAATACGACACGGAGCACTGGAGAGGAGGCCACCCAGCACAACGCTTAGACTCAGAGCAACCCACCGGGGCTCCAGCAGCTGCCCAGAGGAGGAGGTGCGTGGTGAGCTGTTTGGACTCAGAGCGACCGCTCCTGAACACCGGGGGCTGCCCAGAGGAGGAGGAGGAGCATGGCGGGTCGCTTGGTCTCCGAGTGGCCGCACCAGAGCTCCAGAAGGCTGACCAGAGGAAGAGGTGTGCGGTGGGTCGCTTGGAGTCAGAGCGACCGCTCCTGAACACCGGGGGCTGCCCGGAGGAGGAGGAGGAGCACGGCAGGTCACTTGGACTCAGAGTGACTGTACCAGGGCTACGGGCGGTTGTCAGGAGGAGGAGGTGCACAGTGAGTTGCTTGGACTCCTAGCGACTGCACTGGAACACCGGGTGGCTGCCTGGAGGAAGAGGCATGCGGCGGGTCGCTGGGACTCAGAGCGACTGTACGGGGCTCCAGGTGGCTGCTCAGAGGAGGGGCCGCGTAGCCAGGCGATTAGGTGCAGAGCAGGGTCCCAGGACCTAGGTGGCTTCTTGGTGGAAGATCCGCACAGAGACAAGCTGAGGGGTGGAGCAAAGGTTCCAGGACTGCAGGCAGATTCTCTGAGGAGAGGCAGCCTAAGGAGACTCGTCTGCGAAGGGTGAGGCTCCCAGGCCCAGGAGGTAGGTCCAGGCCCCTGAGAATGTTGCAGAGGAAGGCAGCCCAGCCCAGGCGGTAGTTGTGGATTGAGGGGAACCTCTAGGACGGAAACTGACCAGCGAGACCTCCCCACCAGGTGAGTCTTCCCTGCCGGGTGAGGTTTTCCCACAAGGACAGTAAAACCAGAGACACAGGCACAAACAGGCCTTGCCTCAGCCCGCACCCTAGTTCCCCTTTGAAGGACCATTGGTCAACAAGTGGAGGCACCTCTGCCCACTAGCAGGGAATATACCCCACCTGAAGGCCACTACCCCTAGAGAGGCAGCTTTCTTGTGGAGCACCGCATTATCAACTTCCTCCAAGACTTCAGGCTACTGAAGGATAAGAGGGGATATATTAGAAATCTTCAGGGACATTGTAAGTCAATAGAGGAAATCTGCAATATCTCAGCGGTCCACTGATACCTGAACAATATGAGAAAACAAGGAAAGAAAATGCCCCAAACAAATCTAGATGTTACATCAATAAAATCCAATGACAGCATGACCGAAGAAATGACAGAAAGGGAGTTCAGAATGTACATAATTAAAATGATCAGGGAAGCAAAAGATGAGATGAAAAAGCAAATGCAGGCATTGAATAATGAGATGAAAGAGCAAATGCAGGCATTGAATGATTGCACCAATCGACAGTTAAAAGAGCAAATACAGGAAGCAAAAGATCATTTCAATAAAGAGAGATATTGAAAAAAACCAAACAGAAATCCTTGAAATGAAGGAAACAATAAACCAAATTAAGAACTCCATAGAAAGCATAACCAATAGGATAGAACACCTGGAAGACAGAACCTCAGATATTGAAGACAAAATATTTAACCTTGAAAACAAAGTTGAACAAACAGAGAAGATGGTAAGAAATCATGAACAGAATCTCCAAGAACTAAGGGATATCATGAAAAGGCCAAATTTAAGAATTATTGGGATTGAGGAAGGCTTAGAGAAACAAACCAAAGGAATGAACAATCTATTCAATGAAATAATATCAGAAAATTTCCCAAATCTGAAGAATGAAATGGAAAATCAAGTTCAAGAGGCTTATAGGACTCCAAAGACACAAAATTACAACAGACCCACACCAAGGCACATTATAATGAAAATACCGAACATACAAAATAAAGACAGAATTTTAAAGGCTGTGAGAGAAAAGAACCAGATTACATTCAGGGGGAAACCAATACAGATATCAGTAGATTTTTTCAATCCAGACCCTAAAAGCTAGAAGGGCCTGGAACAACATTTTTCAAGCCCTGAAAGAAAATGGATGCCAACCAAGAATCTTATACCCAGCAAAACTTACCTTCAAATTTAACGATGAAATTTAATCCTTCCATGATAAACAAAAGCTAAAAGAATACACAAAAAGAAAACCAGCATTACAGAACATTCTCAGCAAAATATTTCATGAGGGAGAGATGAAAAACAAAGAAGCAAATCAGCAAAGGGAGGAATTATCCTAAAGGAATTGTTAAATAAAGGAGGAACCCAGTTGTGTCAAAAAAATAAATAAATAAATAAAAATTTAAAAAATGAACCAAATGACCGGGAATATAAATCATTTCTCAATAATAACCCTGAATGTTAATGGCCTGAACTCATCAATCAAAAGACATAGACTGGCAGATTGGATTAAAAAGAAAGATCCAACAATATGTTGCTGCAAGAGACTCACCTCATAGAAAGAGACACCTATAGACTAAAGGTGAAAGGATGGGGACAAACATACCATGCACATACCACCCATCTTCATTTCAGATAATGTGGACTTCAAGCCAAAGTTAGTCAGAAGGGATAAAGAAGGACATTTCATAATGCTTAAGGGACGCATAAATCAACAAGACATAACAATCATAAACATCTATGCCCCAAACAGTTGGCTCATCCATGTATGTCAAACAAATCCTTCTCAATTTCAGAAACCAAATAGACCATAACACAATAATACTGGGTGATTTTAACACTCCTCTCTCACCACTGGACAGATCTTCCAAACAAAAATTGAACAAAGAAACCATAGAACTCAATAACACAATCAATAATTTAGACTTAACGGACATTTATAGAATATGCCATCCAACCAAGAGAGAATACACTTTCTTCTCAGCAGCACATGGATCCTTCTCTAAAACAGACCATATATTATGCCACAAAGCTAATGTTAGCAAATACAAGAAGATAGAGACACTACCTTGTATTCTATCAGATCATAATGGATTGAAGTTACAAATTAATGAAAGAGTAAAAAACAGAAACTACTCCAACACCTGGAGATTAAACAATATGCTATTATATGATGAATGGATAACAAAAGATATTAGGAAGGAAATTAAAAAATTCTTAGAGGTAAATGAGAACAAAGAAACATCATATGAAAATCTCTGGGACACTATGAAAGCAGTACATAGAGGAAAATTTATTTCATGGAGCACATTCAATAAAAGAAGTAAAACTCAACAAATAAACGACCTACCACTACAGCTCAAAGCCCTAGAAAAATAAGAACAGACCAACACCAAAAGTAGTAGAAGACAGGAAATAGTTAAACTGAGAGCTGAAATCAACGAAATTGAAACAAAAGAAACAATAGAAAAAAATTGACAAAATAAATAGTTGGTTCTTCGAAAAAATAAACAAAATTGATAAACCTTTAGCCACACTAATAAAGAGAAGACGAGAGAAAACCCAAATCACTAAAATTCAGAATGAACAAGGAAATATCACAACAGACACGATTGAAATACAAAACATAATTAGAAGCTATTTTGAAAATCTATACTCCAACAAAATAGAAAATTTCGAAGACATCAACAGGTTTCTAGAGACATATGAATTGCCTAAACTGAACTAGGAGGACATACACAATTTAAATAGACCAATTTCAAGTAATGAAATAGAAGAAGTCATCAAAAGCCTACCAACAAAGAAATGTCCGGGACCAGATGGGTTCTCAGCCAAGTTCTACACAACTTTTAAAGAAGAGCTCATTCCAATACTTCTCAAAGTATTCCAAGAAATAGAAGAGGAAGTGTTGAGAGCAGGGTGGTATCTGTGCTGCTAACTGTCTCAAGGACAAACAGGACTGCTGGGCCCCTGTGCTTACCAAGGTTGTTAAGAGATATTTGTCCGAGGAATGTGCGGTTGCCTGGAGACCTTATCCGTCAAGGACGGGAGCGGGGCTTAGCCCCGACTCATCTCCTGCATAGTTCACCCCTTCTCTCCTCCCTTCTTCCACTAGGACCTTTCAGTTCTGGCAGGACCCAATGAGAATCAAATAGATTGGCCGGACCCAACCAGAGGAGGACTAATGTTTAGCTGTTCAAATGTTAACCAATTAAAAGAACACTGTAAAACTGCTTGCCTTTCATTATAAAAACCCTGCTAACGAGGGCTCGGGGCCTCTCTTAGCGTCACTGGTTAAGGACGCAGAGGACCAGGTTCGAACTTGCTAATAAATGACTCTTTTCTGCTTGCATTGATCGTGGTCTCTGGTGGTCCTTGTGGGGTCTCGAGCCTTTGGGCACAACATATGGGGGCTCGTCCGGGATGCCCCAAGCCCACCCAGACACCAGATCATAGAGTCATAAGTGACACCTTCGGCTGGTGAGTAAGGCATTGCCGTGTGTTTTCTGGTCTGGATTGTCTGCAGGTTCTGGTTCTGGGCTGGCATAGTCCTGGCGGACGCGCTATAGGACCCCAGCAGGGTCTCGGGAGACGTCCCCTCGACCCGTCGGGCGACCTTGTCGCATCTGGTAACTCTGTCACATCTGAGCAGCTTCTGTGCTGCATTCGGGCGAACTTGTCGCATCTGGTAACTCTGTCACATCTGAGCAGCTTCTGTGCTGCATCTGGGCAGCTTTTGCGCTGCATCTGAGTGACTCTGTCGCATTTGGGTGACTCTCACATCTGGGCAGCTTTTGCGCTGCATCTGGGCAGCTTCTGTGCTGCATTCGGGCGACTTGTCGCATCTGGTTAACTCTTTGTCCCATTTGGGCATTGTGTTGCATTTGGGCAACTCTTTGACACAATCGGAAATTGTTTGTTTTTGTTGACAAAGTACCAGCTAGCCAATTTTTGATTTAGCGTGCTTCGTGTCTGTCTGTTTGTGTATTGTACTATATGGTCTTTACTCTTGCCTTCTATTAAATTCTTCATTGTGTTAATTCGATCTTAGGCTTAGGGATACTCATTGCAGAGTACTTTACAGTCCTTCTCCTTGTTCCTGAGAGATTTGTTTACTCCAATCCCCCTAGGCAGAGAGCTCAGCAGCTCCATTCCTCAAAAGTAGTAAGAAATAATGTTTTGTGATTTTCTGCATTCAAACCTAACCTGATTTCTCAACCAGGAAGAAAAAGGGTTAACAAGTCCTGGGTGATCCTCCCTCCCCCCTGCCTGGCCTTGCTGAAGCCTACATTGGAATGTAGGCTGCAGCAGTCTCAGCGGGAAAGGGGGGTAACCTAAAGATAAAAAAAAAAAAAAAAAAAAAGGTGTCCGTTTTAAACTTCTGGGCTGCTACACAGAACTAACTCATTCTCTAGGATTCTTGTTTTGTTTTGTTTTTCTCAAATGCTGTATTTTTGAGCTCATAATTTTGATCCTGCATACATAGGTTAATGATTTTTTTCTTTTTGATCAGTTCTATTTTTATTCAACTAGAGTTTTTAAATATCTGTTACATTGCAATGGAGATTCACCTATAAAGTTACAAGGCCTTTGATTTTGTATTATTTGTATGTCGTGCTAATGTCATGTTTTGTCTGTATCAAAACTGAGCGCTCCTAAAATTAAAATTTAAAAATGGATCCAAATACTTTTATTCATGTGATTTAAAAGGGTTCAATTTAAATTGGGTAAACTAATAAAAGTAAAATGTCTTTAGAAATAACTCGCAAGTCTCTAGGTGGTCAAACTAATGGAATGTTATTGTTAAACAATGTCTAATATCAATTGTTTCTAGGACTTTTCTTCAACAGGAAAGAGACAGCAAATACTGTTCAGGACACTTGTCTGATATCTTGGTTTTTACAGAATAAGTGAATTAGAGTTAACATGTATAGGATTACTCAAATGTGTTTGTTGGTGACATCTGATTAATTTGCAAAGTTAAAATGCTCATTGTTAAATAACATCAAGTACTTTTAACTCCTTAAATTACATGGGGTAACATACTTAAACATTATTGGTGTTTTCATAGGTTGGTAAATTAAAAAGGGTTTAAAATTGCTTTGTGTCATTACTAAAAACAAGGTTATTAAAAGTTATGTTCTAACAGATAAAACCTCAACTCGGAGGGTGAGCATTCCATCTGCTCCCTTACCACTTCCCCCTGCTCCCCCTCCAGTTCTGCAAATCTCCGAGGAGCTCTTAGATTTGGATTTAGAGCTATCATCTCCCCTTTCACTGTGTTTCAGTTAGAGTACTATAAACCACAAAGTATTTTATCTTGTTAAATTGGAGTAATTTGTCTAAATTCAAAAATTTCGTAAAAGTTGTTTCAGAATGTGGACAAAAAGGGGTCAACAGATAGAAAAGAAAAAAATAAAAGGTTCTGGGTTTGGAAATATATTTAATAAAAAAAAATGTTTCTGGGTAAGAAAGTGCCTGTGTGATGGAATACATGAAGATCTAAGTAAGTGCTAAGAAGTCTGTGTGTAAGTAAAGGGCAAGTTTCAACAAGTCTGTGTGTAACTAAGTTGGTTGTATGTATGTGAGACAGCTAAAACTATTTAAAATTTTTCCTAAGGTAAAATACTAATGTTCTGATATAAGCCAAAGTTTAATCTATATGGTAAAATGACATGGGAAAATAACAAGGATTTCTTAGAAACACTAATTTACTCTTAACTTTGTGTCTATTAAGTTTTATTTTTTAAAACAATTAGTCTTAAAAATTGGGGTTTATACAATTATGGTTAAACAACAGTTAAGAGTATTGTACTATGTTACAGAGTCTAAATTTTTCTTTAAAAACTAAATTTAGTAAGATTAAAGTGTCAAGGTAATTGTAAAATGGTCACTCCTTGTATATTAAATGTATTCATATTTTCCAGGTATACAAGTTTTTAAAGCAGGAAATTTGTCAAGCTGCTATTCTCCAGAATAAACTTGTCTGTACTGGTAATATTAAACTTAAAGAGTACATTTTATTGGGGATTTATTTCTATCATTTAATTTTCTATTATGGGACATATTATCAGTAAGGTATATGTAAAATTGGTTACTTATTTCACTGAGATAAAAATTTAAATATAAATGTATATCTAAGAGTTAGTGACAGCCTGATTTGTTTAAAGGTTCATATTGTAGAAGGTGAAAGCATTTTGCTACACAAAAGAAAAGTTAAAAGCTCTCTCAGCCTTTCTTTGATTGATTCCTGTTTTGGATATAATGTTAGACTGTGTTATCTAATGTTCATATGGACTCAGAAATCAATATATGTAAACTTCTTAAAATGACATTTAAAAAAGAGTATAATGCACAATAGCAAAAATGGGACAACAATGACTGAGATTGGGGTCCCTGACTTCATGACTGTAGCATACCTGGTGCCTGGGAGTGTTCCTGTGTAGGAACACAAGATGCCTAACTGCTGTGGCAGTAGCCTCCCTGGGGAGGCTCTGTACAGGAGTCCTATCAGCTCTTACATTGATCTCAGGCACACAGCTCTTGGGCAGAAAGAAATTGTTTTGCTAGATAACCAGTGTTTCATCAGTTCCCTTCTCTAGTTCCTGCCCACCTTACAGTAACTTTGGACAGTGGACTTCTTTGAGAGTTAGGAGTTCCTAACATTGCACTTTGCAGTTGTGGGAAAAAGTTATGTAGATGTTCTAGTCTCTGTGACTCTCCTGAAAACAAAGAATAATGCTTACATAGTCTTTAACCTAATAATAAGACATGTTGCTAACATAACTCTTTAGATTTGCATTTCCATCAGAGAACAGAGCTCCATCTGATCTCAGCTTAATCTTCAAAATCTGTGTTTATAAACCTTTATTTTCTAATACTCCTTTGACCCTCACTGAACTTGAAAATTTGGTCATGATGGTCATGGCAAAAGGGGCAAAAATTAGTTTTAGGATTAAAACATTTTACTTAAGACTTGTGGAGAGCCCTGCCTTACCTGAGATAAGGCTCTGCCTCACCCTGCTACATGTTAGAATGACTCCAAAGTAAGCCAGACTTTAACTCATTTAAAGTTGTGCTCAAAAGTTTGATGTTTGTTGTAAAGATTACTGTGATCTCAAACAGGGTATATAATGTAGAACTCAGCCAAAATTCAAGATAACTATTATACAAGCTAAATATGTTTTTACTCTTGCTAATTTCATTTTGTAAAACTGTTGCCTGTTACTATTTTGCAGAAGTAGCTGCTTCCAGAACATACAACCTAGGTAACTTGTGATAATAGGCCATCACCTTCAAAACAGATAGTATGTGGTAGTCCTTTAATAAAAGGGTAAATGACTGTAAAGTTATGGACATTAAAGTTAAAGCCCAGTACTCTTACTGTATGACTGGTGAGACTGGCTTGCTGGATGATTAAGATCAAACTTAAAAATTGGAATTAAATACAGAGGCCAAGAAAAAAAAACAGTATTTTGCCCTCAAAGTCAGCCTGAACCCAGGAAATAAGAGGACTTCTCTAAGGAGCGCTGCAACTCTGGGTCACACAACCTCCTGATCAAGGAGATTATTGAGACTAGAGGATGAGAATCGCTCAGTGCATCTGCTGCAGAGGAGGGTCATGGAAAAAGGGAGACACCCCTAATGCTTTCAAGGAAAGCCACCTCATCGAGAAGACCCTGCCTAACCAATGGCACTAATGGAGCTAAGAAGCTGCTCTTAAGTTCTCTATGAGTGGCCCCTGTGGAAACTCAGCTGACTCTTTAACAAGACAGGAACCAGGTCAATTTGACCAGCTTGGTCTTGGACACCCAGCAAAACAGTTAAAACCAAAATATAGCCATTCTTGGGCATTTAAAAAAAATAATAGTTAAAAGTAACTTAAGATGTACACTTGTGTTAACCCACTAAAATTAAGAGTGAAAGCTACAAAAGAAAGATTCTTAGGCAAATGTGCCTGATAACTATCAAGGGAAACTGCCAGAGTCAGAAGATTTTAGTCAGTTTAAGGCCTACAGTCACAGGTAGGCTTTATCTATGTTTGCTCGTATGATTATCTATCCCTAAGTAACAGAAGTATAGAGATCTCTACTAAACACAGGTTATATCAATAAAGGGATATTTTACAAAAATCAGATGACATTAAGTAGCTTAACTATATTTTCTGGGGACCTCAATGACATTAAGAGTTAAATATTGTGTTTACATTCCTGATAACCTGGACAATGTTAAAGTCCCCAAATAAAGGCCTTGTCTTCTCCAGCCTTTGCTAGGCCTAGTTATGGGAACAATTTCTCAGTTCTTCCACCTCCTGGTGAGAGATTGACTTCTGTCATTTTCATGATACTCAGTGACATGTTTCAGATGCTGCAACATTTACTTTGTACTAATCTCATTTCAGTACTCATGTCTTTTTGTTCTTCTATCATAGAAGCACCCACGCCCAGATGAGTTTACAACCTCCTCTTCCCCAACCAGACTTCTGCCTTGGACCCCTCGATTGACCTGATTTTTAAAAAGGAACTCCAAACTGCTTGCCCCTCGCTGCCCCCTTTCAGCTTCGAAGCAGCCAGAAAGATCGACGCCCCCTTTCTTTTCCTTACAGCAGTTAGGAGTTCCTAAAGCTAAAGGGGGGAATGAAGCCAGAATTAAGGACAGGTAGTTAGTGTAGAAATAGGGAATCGGGTCAATTTGAGGAAATGAAGCCATGAAGCCATCTGCGTTTGGAAGTTGGAGACTGCCCCTGGAAGAATGAAATGTCAAGGATCTCCGGAGCTCATTAATTACCAAATTTACCTGCCTTTAAAGACTGTAAGCAAGGAGGTCTATGTGCAGCTCTGGGAAAAAAATGTTGGTTTTATGCTAATCATTCTGGAGTAGTGAGGGAATCCATGGCAAAAGTCAGAGAAGGACTAACAAACAGAAAGAAAGAACGGGAAGCTAGTCAGAACTGGTTTGAATCCTGGTTCAATTTTTCCCCTTGGTTAACTACTTTGGTGTCCGCTATGGTAGGACCCCTATTATTGTTGTTACTAGCTTTAACTATAGGACCTTGTATAATCAATAAGTTAATTACTTTTGTTAAAGATAAAATAAATACAGTACAGCTAATGGTGCTAAAGGCCCAATATCAGCCCATTAAGCAGCAAGAATTAGAACAATAGAGACCCAAGATTGGCTCTCTAAATGTTCTTGGAAAGGGGGGATGTTGAGAGCAGGGTGGTATCTGTGCTGCTAACTGTCTCAAGGACAAACAGGACTGCTGGGCCCCTGTGCTTACCAAGGTTGTTAAGAGATATTTGTCCGAGGAATGTGCGGTTGCCTGGAGACCTTATCCGTCAAGGACGGGAGCGGGGCTTAGCCCCGACTCATCTCCTGCATAGTTCACCCCTTCTCTCCTCCCTTCTTCCACTAGGACCTTTCAGTTCTGGCAGGACCCAATGAGAATCAAATAGATTGGCCGGACCCAACCAGAGGAGGACTAATGTTTAGCTGTTCAAATGTTAACCAATTAAAAGAACACTGTAAAACTGCTTGCCTTTCATTATAAAAACCCTGCTAACGAGGGCTCGGGGCCTCTCTTAGCGTCACTGGTTAAGGACGCAGAGGACCAGGTTCGAACTTGCTAATAAATGACTCTTTTCTGCTTGCATTGATCGTGGTCTCTGGTGGTCCTTGTGGGGTCTCGAGCCTTTGGGCACAACAGAAGGAACCATCCCAAACTCATTCTATGAAGCCAATATTACCCTGATACTTAAACCAGACAGAGACACATCGAGGAAAGAAAATTTCACACCAATATCCTTAATGAACATCGATGCAAAAATTCTAAACAAAATTTTAGCAAATCGCATACAAAAACATATTAAAAAGATAGTGCACCATGATCAAGTGGGTTTCATCCCAGGGATGCAAGGTTGGTTCAACATCAGGAAATCAATAAATGTAATTCACCATATCAGTAGACTTAAAGTCAAGAATCACATGATTATTTCAACAGATGCAGAAAAAGCATTTGATAAAATACAGCACCCCTTCATGCTCAAAACACTAGAAAAAATAAGGATAGTGGGAACATTCCTTAACATTATAAAGGCCATCTATGCTAAGCCCATGGCTAATATCATTCTAAATGGTGAAAAACTGAAAGCATTCCCCCTAAAAACTGGAACAAGGCAGGGATGCCCTCTTTCACCACTTCTATTCAATATCATCCTTGAAACTCTAGCCAGAACAATTAGACAGACCAAAGAAATTAAAGGGATATGAATAGGAAAAGAAGAACTCAAATTATCCCTATTTGCTGATGATATGATTATATACTTAGAGGAACCAGGAAATTCCACCAGAAAACTTTTAGAACTCATAAGTGAATTCAGTAAGGTAGCAGGTTACAAGATCAGTGCTCATAAATCCAATGCATTTTTATACATAAGTGATGAATCTTCAGAAAGAGAAATTAGGAAAACTACCCCATTCACAATAGCCTCGAAAAAAATAAATACTTGGGAATCAGTCTCACAAAAGAGGTGAAAGACCTCTACAATGAGAACTACAGAACACTAAAGAAAGAAATTAAAGAAAACCTTAGTAGATGGAAAGATCTTCCATGTTCTTGGATAGGAAGAATTAATATTGTCAAAATGGCCATACTACCAAAAGTGCTATACAGATTCAATGCAATTCCAATTAAAATCCCAATGACGTACCTTACAGAAATAGAGCAAGCAATTATGAAATTCATCTGGAAGAATAAGAAACCCACAATAGCTAAAGCAAACCTTAGCAGAAAGAGCGAAGCAGGGGGTATTGCAATACCAGAACTTCAACTCTACTACAAAGCAATAGTAACAAAAACGGCATAGTATTGGTACCAAAATAGACCGGTAGATCAATGGTACAGAATAGAGGACATGGACACAAACCCAAATAAATACAATTTTCTCATACTAGACAAAGGGGTCAAAAATATGCAATGGAGAAAAGATAGCCTCTTCAACAAATGGTGCTGGGAGAATTGGAAATCCATATGCAACAGAATGAAACTAAACCCATATCTCTCACCGTGCACTAAACTCAAAATGGATTAAGAACCTCGGAATCAGACCAAAGACCCTGCATCTTATAGAAGAAAAAGTAGGTCCAGATATCCAACATGTCGGTTTAGGACCAGACTTCCTCAACAGGACTCCCATAGCACAATAAATAAAAGCAAGAATCAATAACTGGGATAGATTCAAACTAAAAAGTTTTCTCTCAGCAAAGGAAACTATCAGCAATGCAAAGAAAGAGCCTACAGAGTGGGAGAAAATCTTTGCCAATCATACTTCAGATAAAGCACTAATCTCCAGAATCTATAAAGAACTCAAAAAACTCTATACCAAGAATGCAAATAACCCAATGGACAAATGGGCTAAGCAAATGAACCAACACTTCACAGAAGAAGATCTACAAGCAATCAACAAACATATGGAAAATGTTCAACATCTCTAGTAATAAGAGAAATGCAAATCAAAACCACCCTAAGATTCCATCTCACCCCAATTAGAATGGCGATTATCAAGAATACAAGCAACAATAGGTGTTGGCGAGGATGTGGGGAGAAAGGTACACTCATACATTGCTGGTGGGGTTGCAAATTAGTGCAGCCACTCTGGAAAGCAGTGTGGAGACTCCTTAAAAAACTTGGAATGGAACCAGCATTTGACCCAGCTATCCCACTCCTTGGCCTATACCCAAGGACTTAAAATCAGCATATTACAGAGATATAGCCACATCAATGTTCATAGCTGCTCAATTCACAATAGCCAGACTATGGAACCAACCTAGATGCACTTCAGTTGATGAATGGATAAAGAAACTGTGGTATGTATATATACAATGGGAAGGCTAGCTTCTCGGAGCAGACCGCCCAGTGAGAGGCATTCTACATAGAACCAGCCACAAGCCTCCGAACCAACGGAGAGCTTCGATTCGCAATCAACCTCTGGGATCAGGGCAGGGCAGCCAGAGACCTCTTCAGGCGGCTCTGCCCACTCCGGCCACAGGCTCTCTTCACGGGGTGATCCAAGATGGCGGCCTAGAGGGTGACTGCACCCCCAGTCGCTCCAGAACCCAGGAGTTAAGAAGGGGAGGCATTGAGAGACTTGGACTGAAATAGAGCCACGGGTGAGTCTGCCCACTGGGTAAAGCTCGGCCCGGGTGGCAGGCCCAGATAGAGGTGGCTTATCGGAGCCAGGTAGGGCAGCTAGAGTCATCCACAGGCAGTCCTGCGCACTCCGGCGGTGGGCCCCGCCCACACAGCCAGCTTCTCCAGGTTCCCGGAGCGGGCCCGCTAGTGAGAGCCTTTCTGACCAGAACAAGCTCCAAGTCCTGGAGCCAGCGCAGCACAGTGTACTCTGGCACACAAGCAGCTTCAGAGACCAGGATAGGGCAGCCAGAGACCTCCCCAAGTAGCCTGGACCCCTGCGGTGGGAGGTGCCTTTCAAGGCTAGCTTCTCAGACCAGACCGCCCAGTGAGAGATTTTCTACATAGAACCAGCCACAAGCCCCCAAACCAACGGAGAGCTTCGATCCGCAAGCAGCCTCTGGGATCAGGGCAGGGTAGCCAGAGACCTCTTCAGGCGGCTCTACCCACTCCGGCCCCAGGCTCTCTTCACGGGGCGATCCAAGATGGCGGCCTAGAGGGTGACTGCACCCCCAGTCCCTCCAGAACCCAGGAGTTAAGAAGGGGAGGCATTGAGAGACTCGGACTGAAATAGAGCCACAGGTGAGTCTGCCCACTAGGTAAAGCTCGGCCCGGGTGGCAGGCCCAGATAGAGGTGGCTTATCGGAGCCGGGCAGGGCAGCTAGAGTCTTCCCAAGGTAGCCTTCCACACTCCGGCAGTGGGCTCCTCCCACACGGCCAGCTGCACGGTGCAGGCCCACAGTGAGAGCCTTGCCGCACAGAGCCAGTTCCAAACCGTGGAACCAGTAGGGGGCTAGGGGCAGTTTTCTTCGGATGCGCTGCATTATCAGATTCCTCCAAGACATCAGGCTACTGAAGGCTGGGAGGTGATACACTGGAAATCTACCGGGACACTATAAGCCAATAGCGGAAAACTGCAATATCTCAGGGTCCCACTGACAGCTGACCAATATGAGAAAACAAGGGAAGAAAATGTCCCAAACAAACCTAGATACTACATCAATAAAACCCAATGACAGCACAGCAGAAGAAATGTCAGAAAGGGAGTTCAGAATGTATGTAATTAAAACGATCAGGGAAGCTAATGAGGAGATGAAAGAGCAAATGCAGGCATTGAAGGAGGAGATGAAAGAGCAAATGCAGGCATTAAATGATCGCACCAATCAACAGTTAAAAGACCAAATACGGGAAGCAAGAGATCATTTCAATAAAGAGTTAGAGATACTGAAAAAAAAAACCAAACTGAAATACTTGAAATGAAGGAAACAATAAACCAAGTTAAAAACTCCATAGAAAGCATAACCAATAGGATAGAACACCTGGAAGACAGAACCTCAGACATTGAAGACAAATTATTTAATCTTGAAAGCAAAGTTGGCCAAACAGAAAAGATGGTAAGAAATCATGAACAGAATCTCCAAGAATTATGGGATATCATGAAAAGGCCAAATTTAAGAATTATTGGGATTGAGGAAGGCTTAGAGAAACAAACCAAAGGAATGAACAATCTATTCAATGAAATAATAACAGAAAATTTCCCAAATCTATATACAATGGAATATTACTCAGCCATAAAGAATGATAAAATTATGGCATTTGCAGGCAAATGGATGAAATTGGAGAATATCATGCTAAGTGAGATAAGCCAATCTCAAAAAACCAAAGGACGATTGATCTTGCTGATAAGTGGATGATGACACATAATGGGGGGTGGGAGGGGTTAGTGTTAGGGTTAGAGTTAGGGTTAGGGAGGGGGGCAAGAATGGAGGAAGGACTGTATAGAGGGAAAAGGGGGTGGGAGGGGTTGGGGGGAAGGGAAAAATAACAGAATGAATCAAACAACATTACCTTATGTAAATTTATGATTACACAATGGTATACCTTTATGCCATGTACAAACAGAGAAACAACATTTATCCCATTTGTTTACAATAAAAAAAAAAAGAATACGACATGACCAAAGCCCCAGCCCCAGAGCTGCTGGGAGGGTGATAGGCTCAGAGGGAGGCGGACACTTTAGTTTCCACTAGTCTCCTTGTGCCTCTTTCTGCCTAGTCTTGGGGTGACGGGAGAAGTAAAAACAAAATAGGTAATGTGCAGAGAGCAATGGGGAAAGAGATTGAGCCCAGATAGTAGTGGCCTACAGCAAAGGGTGCTGGGTCAGCAAGCACCTTACTGGTGGGGGTTGCTCCCTGGGAGCCAGGTTTTTATAAGGGACACACACCTGTGCCTGTGCGTCAACTGGAAGCAGATGGCAGATGATATGGACTCAATGAAATACCCAAGGGCACGTTTTCAGGAGCCAGACTGCCTACACTGGAATCCCAGCTCCATCCCTCACAAGCTGTGTGACCTTGGACTTTTATTATTCTAAGCCCCAGTTTCCTCATCTGTGAAGTGGGAGTCCTAGTAGTACCCATTGTGTTGGGGTGTTGGGAGAAGTTACCAAACAAAACAGAATTCTCAGAGCAGCGCTTGGCACACGGTGGATGCCCACATCGATAAAGCTAGGCTCAGGGGCAACTCTGCCACATCTGGATTTGCCCCCTTCAGAGGAGAATCAAACCACCCTTAGCTCACCCCCACAGTGGTTTTGTGTTACCTGGGTGGTGGAGAGCAGAAAACTGACTTATACTTAAGATCTTCTATTTGAGCAGATCCTTTAAAGCTCACAGCAATGTGAAGTTGGGTAGCTCTCCATTTTACAAATGAGGCAAAGGAGCACAGATGTGTCAGTAACTTGTCCACCATGGTCGCAAGGGTCCTAGTGAGAGGAAACCCCACCTGCAAACACCAGTCAGTAAATGGCAGAGCTCAAATTCCTCTAGTTCTAAAGCTACGACTTTTAAAAAGTAAAAGATCCTTTCTATAATCTGAAGTCTAAAGTAAGTGAATCCACGGCTCTAGGGAACAGCTTTGCCAGGGCTTGACCTTGTCTTGAACTTGCCTAGTGACACACAAAGCCCTTTCCTGTGAGGGGTTTCAGTAGAAAACCATGTGTGACGTGGCCACTTTGCTTTTCTGGAGAGATGCAGCCACTTCCTCTTGACTTGGGCAAGAAATTTCTCCTTCTATTTCCCCACCTGTCCACTCATCCATCTGCTCACTCAACTGTCCATCCATCCATCCATCATGGTGCACACTTCTACCCATTCACCCATCCACCCATCCATCCAACAAAAACCTTCCTCAGCCCCAATTTCCTCATCTATGAAGTGGGGATAGTAAGTTAAGATGAGATTTAAATGATGTAAAACATGTTAAATACTTAACGCATCGTGGGATCATTAACATCTCTTCTGTGGATGCCTTTCGCCTTTTTAAGGTATCATTTTCAGGAGGATTTTAATTCTTTGGAAGGGCCCAACCCTGTGGATGGATGAATGCTCTGTCTTGATTTAACACTCTGGGGGCTTGCGGGGACAGGAGTGCACTGGATCCTATTTATTATCAAAGGCATCTCTCTCTCACGTCCACACAGAGGACAGTTAAGAAAATCCACAGCAGAAACAACCAGCAGGGGCAGCTGCCGGGCAGCCACAGGCCTCACCTCAAAGGAGCCAGGCGCGGGACGGGGCTGGGCACAGCAAGCTCTGACTGGCTTCCTGGCGTTTGCTCCAGCCTCTCTCTGGAGGGGAGCTTGCTGAATGCTGAACTACAAAAGTCCTCAGTGGCGACTTTGATACATCTGTGTAAGTAGCTATGACTGGCTCCAGGGGAGAAAGGAAATGACACACTAAGGCCTTTGCTACTGTGAAGAAAGCCAGCAAGGCCGTGGCCTGGAGTGACTTCTGAAGATGATGGTAGTGAAAATTTAGTCTGACATTTATTCAGCACTTTACAGTTTGCCCAGGTTTGTACACATGCCATTCAGTCACCACCCTTGTGTGTTGGGAAAGACAGGCATTTTTATACCCATTTTAGAGATGGAGGAACTAACATAGTAACAAACTGACTGCCCCAGGACTGTACAGGATCCAAACCTTGAGTCCGCATCCAGATCTCTTTCCGCCATTTCCCAGGTCCTCTTTACATATGGCCTCTAGACACTTCACCATGTCTATAGGAGCCTGTGACTTCCAAACGCACCTGGAGAAACTTCTCTCAGTTGCTTTTAAGTTTAAATTAATCAATTCCAATTGATCTTACAGAGCACCTGCCACATGTTCGGAGCTCTATAACAAGGTCAGAGGGTTGGCCAAAAGCAGGCCCCTACTGGTCAGTGGATGGGGTCATGATCAGGAGCCTACTGCTCTGGAAGCATTAGCAACCAGTTACCCTGTCAATAACCTCCCAGAGGGAGGGACTCAGAAACTGAGGCTTGAAAGATAAGTAGCAGGGACGCAGGCAGGGGGAGGAAAAGGAGAAGATTTGGGGTAGAGAAAACTTACCTCTACCCAAATACCAGGATGCAAAGAGCTGGTGAGCTTGAAAACTGAGTTTCAGTATCTGGAAGGAAGAAGAGAAGGAGATGGGAAGAAGCGGAATGGGGAGTGGTGAGCCCCTAGGCTGGAAGGGGCAGGGACTGGTGTTAGAGGACCCTGGGGTCTTTATCCTAAGAATAATAGGAAGTCATTGGGAAATTTTAGTTGTGGGGGGCTGGGGTTGTAGCTCAGTTGTAGAGTGCTTGCCTGGCACATGTGGGGCACTGGGTTCCATCCTCAGCACCACATAAAAATAAATAAATAAAATAAAGGTATTTGTCCATCTACAACTAAAAAAAATTTTTTTAATAAAAAATAAAATAAGTTTTAGTGGGGACTTGATGTTCATTTGCATCTTCCTGAAGTGTGAAGAATGGATTGGAGGGGGGAGAAGTGAGGGGCTAAACCAGTGGGTTTTTGTTTTTCTCCTGGAGTTTTTCCAGCATCTTTAAGAATGCCTGAAAATCAGAGGATGAGTCCGAAGTATGGTCCTGAGATGTCCAGTGTTCCCAGGGCAGCTCGTTTTGGGAAGAAATGAGCCTCTATAGTGAGCATTGGACACTGGGTGCCCACTGTGTGCCAGGGCCTCACAGACCCAGGCCTGCCCTTGAGGGGCCACAGTCTGGTGTGGTGTATAGACAAGTGTACTAGTCAGGGTTCTCTAGAGGAAAAGAATCAACAGGAAGTATGATTATAAAAAGGCGATTTATTAGATTGACTTACACGACCAGAAGCTGGATAGTCCACAATGGCCGTCTGCAGGCTGGAGAGCTGGAAGAACCAGCAGCTGAGCACTCCAAGAGGCGAAGCCCCAGTACAAGAAGGATCTACCCTAGTCCGAGACCAAGGCTTCCAGAAACTACCTGGAGAATCACTGGCAGAGTCCGCTTTGGAAGAGTGAAGAAGCGAGAGTCCAGTATCCTCAGATGATCAAACCAGCAATCAAAAACCCCTTCAAGAAGAGCAGAGCTTGCATCTGCATCTGCTTCCTTGTTCTTCCAGCTTTTATTCCATCCTATCGGCAGTACTGCCCACGCCTAGGGAGGAGCTCCACTTCAGTTCACTATCCCACATTCAATCATTCCTAGACACGCCCTCGGGGACACACCCAGAATCCTCGTAATCATGGGCATCTCTTAATCCAATCAAGTTGACCTTTCAAATTAACCATTACCACAAGGAAACCCCATCCAGCAAGTCCTCTGCAGCACCTGCGGGTCATGACTGGCTCCTAGCGATGAGAAGGCCTCTCAGGGGAACTGAATTGCATCCTGAGGGATGGAGAGGGGTTTGCTGGGTGGATAGTTTTTGGTCAAAAACAGAGATCTAAACTTTCTCAGAGAGTTGTAAACTAAAGGATGACTTCTCTCACTTGCTAATAAGAAAATGGTTATTCTGTGGAGCCTGCATCACCAGTGCCAAGAGCCATCAGCCCCCGGCCCCAGCAGGACTCATCCCAGCTTGTGGCACATGGGGAGATTTTGTCAGGACTCCCTCGAGTCTGTTCCCCCGTTCTTATAGGTGACAACTGAATTCCCCACCTCACACTGCCAACCTGTCCACACTGGGACTTCAAATATGTTCTGTCCCCTGACACTTTGTTGGCATAAGGAAATCTGGAATAGCATTGCCATTAAGAGTGGGTGGACCTGTACAACTAACTAGAACAAATTTAAAAATTAAAGCAAAAAAAAAAAAAAAACCCAAACAAACAAAAACAAAAACAAAAAAGCCAGAAGCATACTTCAATCTGAAGAAGAAGGAAAAAAAAAGAGTGGATGGACCTGACTTCAAATCAGGGCTCTGCTATTTCAACTTACTAGGCAACTCACCTTGACTTCCCCAGGCCCTCGGTTTCTCATCTGCATAATTGGAGTAATGGCGGTCCCTGCATTGCACAGCATCAATGGGAAGATTCCTGAGCTGTCATGAAGCCGTGGTGTCTCAGCTGTGAAACCCTCTGTACTCTGTGGTGTTGGGTCTGGGTCCGTGCAACCTACATTTCTGATCAGTCACATGACTCTCTCTGAAGTCCTGCCAGTAGGGACCCCTGCTACAGGAGCCCCATGCAACTGAACTTGCTCTTTCCTGTCGGCATTCTGTGGGCTTCTTGTTTGTTTTCTTCCAGTGAACCTCACCCCAGCAGTGTTTTTTATTTTTTTGGTATCAGGGATTGAACCCAGGGGTGCTTAACCACTTAGCTACATCCCTAGTCCTTTTATTTATTTATTTTGAGACAAGTTCTTGCTAAGTTGCTTAGGGCCTTGCTAAGTTGCTGAGATTGGCTTTGAACTTGCAATCCTCCTGTCTCAGCCTCCAAATGAGCCACTGGGATTACAGGCATGTACCACCATGCCCAGCCCAGCAATGCTTTTTAACCCTGGCAGCAGCAAGTCTTCCCCATGGCAGTAGCAGGAGCCAGTTTGCAGTTTTTCCAGTGCTAGCAGAAATTGCTTTATCAAATTCAACTCAGACATTCGCGCCAACCTGGCAGGTGCCCTGCCCAGCAGTCCTAGGTTTAGCTTACAGGCTTCTTCTCTGACCCTCTAGATTTTACTGATTTGTACTTTCTCCCTGTGGTCCCTCATCCCTAGGGGGATAGATGCTCTTTCATTTGCTATCTCTGTTCCCGCTATGGTCAGAATGTTTGTGTCCCCTCCACAAGACTCACATGTTGAACTCTAACCCCAAGGTCATGGTATAAGAGGTAGGACTTTGGGAGGTGACTTTATGGGGCTGGTGCCCTCATAAAAGAGGCCTCAGAGAGTCGCCTGGCAGTATGAGGATGCAGGAAGCAGATGCCATTAGGAGCAAAAGAACAGGCCTTCCAGACACTGAGCCTGCCAGTGCTTTGATCTTAGACTTTCTAGCCTTTAGAACCGTGAGAAATTTGTAAGCTACCCAGTTTGTATTTTGTTATGCCAGCCCAAACACTGGGCTCTTCTCATTTTATCAAACACCCTGCTCATTTTATCCACTCAGTTTCCTAGTTGAAAAATTTATACCTAGTTAATAATCCATTACATGACATTCTCTCTGTCCTGGTAACTGGTGGTTTCAGTCTCCTGGCTGTTATCGCTAAGAAGATGTTGGCCTAGGGGTGTGATTCAGTGGTAGAGCACTTACCTAGCATGAGGTCCCAGGGTCAATCCCCAACGCCACGCACGCGCGCACACACACACACACACACACACACACACACACACACACACAATGTTTGCTACAAACTAAATTCTCAGTAAGTGCTTATTGTTATGATTCCCTGTGAGTTCTTCACGGTCTTCCACGTATCCAGCTGATGTTGATTTGCTCCTACGTGTCAGGCCCCATGCAAGGCATTGGGGTGCAGAACTGAAGGATGCGCACACCAGCCCCCATGGAGCTCGCCGTGTGACTGCAGACCACCGAGGACATTCCCACCAACTTTGGGAATGGTTTTTGGCACCTCCAAGCAGTTCTTATTGTTGACCTCACAAGCATTCTCCTCTGGCATTTGTTCAAAGAACTATTATTGACAAATCTCTAGAAGTAATAGTTTGGTTAAGGTTAACTTGGAATTGCTTTAGTTATTACTTATTTGCATATCTTACCATCCTCCTTAGATGGTAAATTACTCATGATTTATTTCTCAAATGGCTCATTTCTGCATCAATTTAAAGAGCTAGAACAGTACCTTAGACATGACCGGTTGTCCCCAGAAAGATGCTAAATGAATTAATTCATCTCTTCAGCAAATATTCCCTATGCACATATTCTGAAGCAGGCTCTGGCTGGGTATGGGGGACACAAGGACAAGGAAAATCAAGTGTCCCTGCCCCTAATGCATGGGTGCCTGGTTCATGCACTGGAACTGGGCAATCTGGAGAACTCAGCCCTTCCTGGGGTAGTAAGTGACACCATCATCCTGGTGTGACAAAGAATTTTCTGGATGTCCTCTGCCTCCCTCCAGCTGAGTTGGGCCAAACCCGAGATGGGAGATGTGCGATGCTGTGGTTTACCTTATGTCCTGAACAGTCTGAGCTGGTGGCCAAGGGCTGTATTTAAATAGCAAACATTTGCATTTTTAATGTTGACTGGAATTGGAAAAGCAATGATAACCTTTCCAAACTGATATTGGTTTTTATATGATTGAAACAGGCTGGGCCTTGGGCATTTCTTAAATGGAAAATTTTAAGTATTTTTCAATATCAGAGAGACTGCAGAATCATCCTAGAATGCGGGGGCCCTGTTGGTATTCTCAGAAAATATCACTGTCCTCCCTTAAACTGCACACGCTCAGTGCCTGGCCTGGTCTGCACAGCATTGTTCCTTCACGGGGTCCGCTCATCCTTCTCGGAGGGGATACCCGGGAGCGCTGCTCCTCCATGACCCTAGGTGAGGCAGCTGGTGCTCAGAAGAGGTTAGGAAGCACAGAGGCACAGGGCAAGGGCCACAGAACTGGCTCTGACTCTGAACCCCTCTCTTCTCCTCACCACCTGGGACGTGGACAAGTTGCTCACCTCCCTAACTTCCACTTCCTCACCTGTAACCTGCTTCATGGGTTTGCTGTGACATTTGTTCAAATGTGATTGTAAAAATGCCCAATGCCCCACGCCTAGTACTTTGCTAACGCTCAACAGACTTTTGTTCTTGTCCTTTCACTGGCAGTGATCTGTCTAAGGTGGCACATCTGTCTAGCTGAGAACCCTAGGCTTTTGGGCCAGGGCTCTTTCCAAGAGACCTAGTAGACACAGCTAGGTTAAAACATGCAAGCTGGACTCAGTGCACATGAATGTAATCCTAACGACTCATGCACATTCTTGCAAGTGCCCATCCAGGCGTGGAAATTCACCTCAGTATTTGCACATTCTGATGGAAGAGGGAAATTCTCTCCTCTGAAAGAGTCAGTGCTAAGAAATTTTAAAATTTAGTTCGGTTCAACAAATATCATTTAAAACACAGATGTGATCATTTCATTTCATTCTGTTCAAAATAGTTGCATGACTCTTGCAGTTTACAGGAGATCCTCAGCATCTCCCAAGGCTGTCCATGCTCAGCTCACACTACAGCTTCCAGGGTCCTTTCCCACCTTATCCTGCCCGCTGCAGACCCATGCACAGTGCCATACACACACACAGCGTCCTGGGCCCTGCTGGCCTCATGGCCACCTTCTCTGATCCCCATGCTGCTCTCCACTCCTTACCTTGGCTGCTATTGAACCCACTCCTGGGATACCCGGAGAAGCAGCACCTCTACTTATGGACGTCCGTCTAACCAGCTCAGGTCTTTTCCTCCCTGTGCCTTCTCCAGTTCTGCTGAGCTGATGTTCTCCTCTGTGTGCAGCATTTTTTTCATCTGTTTTCCAGAGCATTTGCCCAGTTGAACCCTATCTCCCCACTCTCCGTCCACTGTATTCCTGTCCCCCAACTGTGGTGATTCCCAAACTCTGTGCAGGAAAGACCAGTATCTTTTTGTTCAGTTTTTGTTTTAATAAATTTCCAATCCATTGCAGACTGGTGATTTTACTTTAAAAAAATGAAATTTAAGAAAATAAAAAGCAATATATATATATATAGATAGATAGATAGATATAGATAGATAGATAGATATAGATATAGACATAGATATATATATATATATATATATATATATATATATATATATATATCTCCATTTCCTCCATTTCTTGTTACTACAATGAACACCTGAGGCAATCTTAATTTTATAATGGAAAGTTATTTTTAAATTTATTTCTTCATGGTACTGGGGATTGAACCTAGGGCAGCTTTACCACTGAACTACATACCCAGTCCTCTTTTATTTTTTATTTTGAGACAGGGTTTTTCTAAGTTTCCCAGGCTGGCCTTAAACTTGTAATCCTCTCACCTCAGTCCCTGAGTCACTGGGATTACAGGTGTGTGCCATTGCACCTGGCTGAAAAGAGATTTATTTAGCTCACAATTCCAGAGGTTTGAGGACACGGTGCTGACATTGGCTTGGCTCAGGTCTCATGGCTGATGGCATCACAACAAGGGAGGACGTGCAGGAGGAAGAGATCACAAGAAGCCCAAGAAGATGGGGAATGGCCAGGTTTAGTTTTTCATGAAAACCCTCTTGTGAAAACTGGCTCTGGGTATCACGAGAACTAATTCTCTTAATCCTTTCTAAGGGCAGCCCCTCCTACGACCTGAGTTCCCCTTTAGACCCCACCTCTCAGAAATCCACCACCTCCCGATACCACCACCCTGGAGAACAACACCTCTAGCACATGAACCCTTGGGGGACAAACCACGTCGAAGCCACAGCAGCAAGAAAAATAGAAGCCTCTTTTATTACTATATTCATATTGCTCTATGGCTTTCTAACTCTTACTCTCAATTTCTGTACTTTTCTCATTTCGACCAGTAGCAGCATTCATACCACACCAGTGTCCAGGCCACTAGTGTGCTGCCCTCCAGCCCCTGCAAAGACTCTGACGTGGTTAACCGTTGTTGTACTTTGTGGAAGTCATTTGAATCTGCCTGCCAAGGGCCCTGCCAGATAGATATCTGGAGGGATGCACAAAGGAGCCGTCTTTGTGTAGAAGCTCTCAAGATGAGGAGGCTCCTTCATGATGCTCAGAGGCAGATTCAGGTGTGGACCTTAGTTCTAAGTGGTCTCAGGACCCTGGCTATGTTACCTGAATGTGGCTTTGACCAAAAGCTGGACTAAGGTTCTTAAATTCTTCTACACCATGCATTTCTTTGATAGTCTGAGGAGGTCTATGAACCTCTTCTCAGAATGTTTTAATGTTTACCGTTTAAAATGCAGAAAAAGGAAAACCACAGGATTTCAAAGGAAGTTCACAGCACTCAAAAGCAATTATTAAAATGTGAGGTTCAGAAGTGTTTCTTTATTAGCATTAAAATGATAATATCTGGTACTGGTCAAAATACCTACCATAATTTGAAGAATTCATGGGCTTAAACTGTGTTTCAAGTTATCTACAAATATAATGTGATTTGAAATTATCAGTGATTCTATCGTGACAGTCACGGACACTGCTTGAGACTATTATGATTTGCTGTTGCCTATGTTTGTGAATGAAAGAACTGTTCAATTTCAGTTAGAAAATAATGAAAATAAAGAGGCAATTTTCCCTACCATCTGACAAGTGCTTTCTAACTCACTCATTCATTCATTCATTCATCCATTCGTTCATTCATTCATTCATCCGTTCATCCATCTAACAGGTGTTTACTGAGATCCTACCATGTGCTTGCCATCACTCCAGGATTAGCAAAGTTTTTGCCCTCACTGAATTTTCATTTTTGCTGTGAGTCAGATGACAAGCAAATAAATTGATTCTTATTGTTTGCAGCAGATGTGTTCTATACAGTTACTACAAATGTTGAACTAGCAAATACTGAACCATTGCTCCCTGGGGAAATACAGGGTTAGTTTCCTCTGTCACAACATTTTCACGAACTGATAACTACATACCTTGCTTTGTGTGTGTTTCTGTTTAAAGACACCTAATGTACATAGCTGGTTTGTTAACACTGACCTTGAACAAAGTTTACCTGACCCACATATTTTCCCCATAAGGCACATGGTAGTCTTGCACTGAGGAACACTGAACAGCTCTTCAGCACTACCTTTGGGGGCCATTTCAAATGGAAAAATTAATAACAAAAAGCTCAAAAATGCAAAAACCACGGCAGTAAACAGACCATGGAAAAGGCACATCTTTACAGTAGGAGAATTAAAACGAGAAGACAAAGCTTTCCTTGTTTGACCTCAGCTGGGAAGGTGCAAATGAGGTGACTCAAAATTTTTACATTCTGTGGGCATCTATAAATGGCCTCAAAACACTGCAAGTAAAATAAAAATACTGCAAGTAAAATAAATATACTGCAAATGTTTGGGGATCACACATAAGTTTTGGAGAGTAGATGAATTCATAAACACAAACACCACAAATAATGAGGATCAATCATAGATTTATAATCTCATGGTACATGATGGGTGAAATAAAGAAAAACATTGCTGAATGTTGGTGGTAGATCCAAACAGTCGTAATTTGGGAAGCATTCTGACGACAGCCAATAGGATTTGCTTACAAATCAAACATGGGTATAGGAGAAAGAGAGGAGTCCAGGTTTTTGTCTTAAGCAACTGAGTAACTGATGGCAATGTTGGCTGAGATGAAAACCTGTCAATTATTAAGCTCCAGTTTCATACTGTTTATTGTATATGAGGCTCAGGTTGCAACAACGAACACACAGCCATGGTTCTCTGGAGTCATGATGGGAATAGCCATTAAAAGGGACCACTGTTCCTTCTAAACCAACGGGCCCCAGGACAGAGAAGGACCTGCTCCATCTGCACAGCAATGGACCTCACTAACTCCAGAGGTGGGCAAGGCAATCTGGTGACTGCAGAACTCTCCTTCCTCATAAGGTTTTCCAGTGACTATATCGTCCCCGCAAAATATGATCTGTCTTTGGGACACATGTTTGCCTAAGTCAGCTGGAGCACTCCTGAGCTGGTCGAGGACGCTTACAGGTGTGCTGGAACTGTGGGAAAGGAAATCAAACCTGAAGGACCCTCGTCCACTTCCACCGAGATAGCTGGAGGCCCTTTCTTCAGAGGGTTGGTGGATGATGGTGGCTGGTGACTGGAGCTGAGTGGTTCCACCCTAAGGCGAATGCGAGGTTAAGGCCTTACTTGGGGAGGGGTTGGAGATACACGGGCTCAGGCAGGGACATCTTTCTTTGAGGAGGGAATGCAGCTCTTAGAAAGGCGGGTGTCAATTCAAATGAATAATGCTTGCGGAGCAGACCTGAAGGGCAAGCTGGCCAGCCTAGAGTGGGGAACGCCTGCCAGAATCCCCTCTGTGTGGAGGCTCCACCTCGAAGGACTGGCTCCAGGTTGAGGACACTGTCCCCATCATCCTCCGGTAGAAGTCACGTACAACCAGGAATACTGAGCCCAGTGATCAGAGGTGGAAGCCTGGTCTCTCCGTCTCTTCCTGGGGCCAGTGGGGAGAGGCCTGGTTCTAGGAGGTGGCCATGACTCAGGGTTTCCAGTGGTGGCCCTCAGTGAAGAGGAGCCAGGAGCAGCTGGGAAATACGCGTGATAGCTGCCGTAGTGGATAAATCAGAGGCCTGAGAGGAGGACCTGGCCTGCGGCCTGTGAGTTAAAGAAAGCAGCCCTCTGTGAGAGGAAGTAGGTGCTCCAAGTCGGAATGACACTGTTCCTGACCCCCGCTCCCAAGTTTCTCAAAAACAGAAAGATTCTTTCTTGTCCTCAGTAACTCAGTAACAGGGCCTGGCACATAGGGGATCCTCAAAATTATTTGAAGGAGAAAAGAAAGAAGGAAGGGAGAAATAAAAAGGGGTTGACTTTTAAAGATCCTGAGGCACTCCAAATGATAGAATTTTAGAGTTCCCAAGGCCCTTAAGGATCATACATGGCAACCCCCTTGTTTAGAGTCTTAAAATTATACAACCTCCAGTCAACTAGTCAATTAAAGCGTCTAATGGACATAAATTGCATATGTCTCCTCAGCAACCAGGCATCAAGTTTGTCACTGGGAATACTGAAATGAGCAAATAATACCCGCCCCCGACTCTCTGACAGATACAACTATTGATGTGATGTAGAAGCAGCGAGAACACAGAGTGCAGGGGTGCAGAGGGAAGAGAGGTTAAATCCACTCAGGAGTTGGGGATCAGGGATGGAGGAAAAGGCCGCGTGAAGGAGAGGACTTCTGTGCCGGCCTTGGGGCCCTGGTAGGGTGGGCAGAGGCGGAGGAAAAAGGAAGTCAAGAGGATAAAATCAGTAAAGGCAGAAGTGGCCTCTTCTGGAGAAGGGCAGGTGACCACTGACTGGAAGGTCAGGGCCTGGGGGTGGGAGTGGGAGTGACGGGCACAGCATAGGAGGCAAGTCTGAAGGGACCTGCGGGCTAAGGTGGGGAACCCTGAAAGGTTTCTACACAGGAAAGCGAAATCTCCATGACCGTCCTTCAGAGAGATAACATCGCCAAGGAGGAGGCCATGAACTGAAGGTAAGAGGCTGTGTGGAGGGCGAGCGACGTCCATACACTGGGCAGGAGGTGGAGGGAGACAGAGATGGCAGAGTGCCAAGAGTGCCAGGGACTCAAAAAGTATTTTCAGTGCAGAATTGAGAATCTCGTGATGTCCGTTCTTCCACCTTCCCATACGCACCCTCCTGGGTAGACACAGGTGGGAAGAGGTATTTGAACTTCAGTTGATCGGAGTTTCAAGTTCAGAGGATAAAACAGATGCTGATGTCATTCATTGAGAGAGGAAATGCGAGAAGTGAGTCAAGGGCAAAAGGACTGAATTCCGTTTTGGACGTTCCCACGGGACAGCGGGGGAGGCCCAACTTTGACAGGAAATATAAGTAAGTCTGAAACCCAGGAGAGTGGATTTGGGAGTTGTTGGAGAATAAGAGGTGGTGGAAGCCAGTGGGGGACAGTCGGCCCTCAGCTATTTGGGGAGGTGAGGGCAGCCCACACCAAGCCACCAGAAACTAGCACCTCATAAACTGAATGACAAAATGTCCAAGATGTCCTGTTAGGAGGAAGCACTTGAAAACTGGAAATGCTAACATGATAAAAACCATAATAATTTCCTGGAGAAGGTGACTTGAAAAGCAGCAGCAGGCTGTGCAGGGTGAGGAGGCAGGGAGAGCAGTGGGATTCCAGGTGGGTGCTGCTGGGGGGCGGGCAGCAGGTGCAGCCATGGGTGGCAACGTCACTCACCAGAGAATGTTCCCCGTGAAGGCACAGCCCAGGAAAGAAAGAGGGAGCTAATGTGAAACCCTCTTTGAGGAAACCAGCCACTGTGGTTGCCTCTGGTGAGAAGTGAGTGTCCACAGGACAAACTAGAGGGACATATCTCTCTACATCATTGGGTCTTCTGGATATTTTTACCTTGTGCTTTGTTTAACGGTTTAAATAAATTATTTGGTTTTGGCAGATCAAGTGGTGCATCTGGCACAGAAGGGAATCAAATGGATCTGAAGTCAGGGGTCAGACTCCTGGCCTGCCTTTTAGAGATGAGGACGGGACCAGTCTCCAGTGGAGGGACCAGATTTCCTGACTGGAGCTCAGAGTCTGCCTCAGGGGATTTTTGACATGGACTTGGTCCCTGGAGAAGTTGAGGAAGTGAATGAGCCATCTAGAGAGCACACGAAGGCTGAGAGAGATGTGGCTGGATTCTGGAGCAGGACAGTTGTCAGAAACGTAGGTATTCCCCAAGGCAGATTGATGGGCAGCACTGCATTCAGTAGCAGGACTTTCTCTCTCATTACCTGTGTAGTTCAGGCCAGATTATGTTGCAGTAACTGTCACTGGCTCTTTGCGGTGCCAAATCCACGGGTATTTGTCCCCGCCTGCAGCAACAATTTGCACGGGTCTTTATCGGTGGTGGACTGGAAACGAACTGCTTCTATCTTTCTTTTAGTGGGCTAAACACCAACATCATCATTATCATCATCATCAAACATTTCTGAGGACAGTAAGTAAATGTGCATGGTGTCGACATAAATTGCTCACATAATTTTAATTCTCATAAAACCCCTTTGAGATAATTTCCATTACTACCTCCATTTTATCAATGTGAGAAATAAAGCACAATTATCAGTGATTTGTCAAAGATTCCACAGTAAAAAACAAGCTAGCCAGGATTAAAAATCCAGCTTTCTAACTCCAGAGTTTAATTCCTAAGTTAAAACACTCATGTAGTCCAGGGAAAGACACATAGAGCATTAGTCAGGTTAGGTTAGGTAATGCTGCAGCAACCAACGGTGCCAAAATCTCAGTGGCATACCAAACACAAAAACTTTTTCCTCACTCCTGTTTCTGTCTTGTGGGGGATGGTGAACCTGGTTCCTTGCAGTGACTCATAGACATAGCAGCTGGGGGCTTCATCTTGTCACATGCGCAGTCACTGAGGCAGGCAAAGGCAAGGGAATTCTCCCACTCAATACAATACCTTATTTATGCTCTTCTTTCATTTGCCAAAGCTAAGACAAGGGAAAGTAAAATTTAACCTTATGTTCTGGAGGTGAGAACCAACAAATTCATTAATATCTGTAATGACTGTACATAGGTGTTCTTCAGTGGCCAGTTCTGTTCACACTGTCTCACCCAACTCAATTTATCAGCATTTTGAGAATTTGCAAACATAAGCACTATCAATCCTGCCCTGAAAGCCACCAGAAAACTGCTGCATCACTGATTCTGCATGTCGGGCATTTCTCTGTGAGGTCTGGGTGTTGCCAAGAGACCACAAATGGTTCTGGTTATAGGACTTAAAGCATTCCTGGAAAATGTAATTATAGTCCTCCAACCACGGTCATTCATCCCCTCCCCCATCTCAGACCTTCTTTCTGTGATGACTTTTACTTTTACCCTTTTCATGGTTTTTCTTTTCATGTTCTTCCATAAACTCACATGAGGGATATACAGAAATATGGCAAACTTGTGTGGTAGAAAAAATTCTAATCCAGGGCTGGGGATATAGCTCAGTTGGTAGAGTGCTTGCCTGTCAAACCCAAGACCCTGGGTTCAATGCCCAGCACTGTGGAAAAACAAAAAAATCTAATCCATTTGTAAGTGTACATTTCAGTGGCATTAATTATATTCATGATGTTGTACAATCTTCACCAATATCTGTTTTTCAGACATTTTCATCACTCCAAATAAAAGTATCTACTAAGCAAAAAGTTGTCATAGAAGTAGAATTTTTAATTTCAGTACTGGGGATTGAACCCAGGGCCTTGTGCATTCTAGGCACGCACTTTATCACTAAGCTATATCACAAGTCCTTTTTATTTTATTTCAGACAGGGTCTCACTAAGTTTCTGAGGCTGACCTTGAACTTGAGACCCTCCTGCCTCAGCTTCTCCAGTAGCTGGGGTTATAGGCAGGTGCCACCATGCCCAGCTGAAGTAGAAATTTTTATTCTTACTATAAATATAAGAATACTTAGGATTAAGCATTTTGCCCAGTGTCACACAGGAAATAAGGAATGGGGACAGGTCTTCTGATTTCAAAGCCCATGGTCTTCTTGCTACAATCTGAAGTCTCTATGTAAGATCTTTATTTGAGATACACCACACCAACAGATGAAGGACAAAAAAACACATGATTGTCTTGATAACTGCCGAAAAATGATAAAATTCAACATCCCTTTCTGATTTAAAAAAAAAATCTCTGAATGAATTAGGTATAGAAGAAATATACTTCAACATAATAAAAAAATAGTAAGCCAACAGCTGGCACCATATTGAATGGGGAAAAGCTGAAGCTTTCTCTCTAAGATCTGGAATAAAACAAGAAATCCACTTTACCACTTTCATTCAACATAGTTCTGGAAATCCTAACCAGAGCAAGCAGGTGAGAGAAAGAAATAAAGGACATCAAAATGAAAAGTTAAACTGTCACTGTTCACAGATGACATGATCTTATGTACAGAAAACCCAAAGACTTCATCAAAAAGCTATTAGAACTAATATGTAAATTCAGCAAAGTTGTAGGATATAAAGTGAACATACAAAAGAAATGTTTCCATACACTAATAGCAAATTATCTGAACTAGGAATCAAGAAAGCAATCCCATTTAAAGTAGTCACAAAAAAAATATCTAGGAAAGAAGCTAACCAAAGAGATGAAAGATTTCTACAACAAAAACTATAAAGCATTGATAAAAGAAACAGAAGAGGACACTCACACATACCCAACACACACACACAGACACACACAGATACACACACACACACACACACACACACACACACACAGAAAGATGCCTTGTTCATAGATTAGAAAAATCATATTATCAAAGTATTCATACAACCTAATGTGATCTACAGGTTCCATACATTCCCTATCAAAATGCCAATGACAATCTTCACAGACTAGGAAACAAACAAACAAACATGATTTTTATGGAACCTCAAAAAGCACCAAATAGTCAAAGCAATCTTGAGCAAAAAGAGCAAAGCTAGAGGCATCACACTATCTGACTTCAAAATATACTTATAAATATGTAGAAATCAAAACAGCATAATATTGTTCTAAAAGCATTCACATAGACCAAGAGAACAAACTAGAAAACCTAGAACAAAACCCAAACATCTAAAGCCAATGGATTGTCCATTAGCTGCTAAGAACACAGTGGAGAAAGCACAGTATCTTCAAAAAATGGTACAGGGACAACTGGATAGCCACATATAGAGGAATAAAACTCACCCTTAAGCTCTCACCAGTTACAAAGATAACAATTTGTAATGAACATTTATATAGAAGACCTTGAAACTATGAAGCTACTGGAAGAGAACTCATCAGGACTCTGGAATGGGCAAGACTTTTTCTTTTGGACAAGACCCTAAAAGCACATGAAACTAAAAAAAAATAGACAAATAAGATTACAAACTAAAAAAGCTTCTGCCTAGCAAGGAAAACAATTGAGAGAGTGAAGACATAAGCTACAGAATATTCTGGGTTGAGATCCAGAATATACAAGGAACTCAGAATAGCAATTGCAGAGACAGATAACCCAGTTCAAAACTGGGCAACAGATTTAAACAGACATTTCTCCAAGGAAGACACAAGAATGGTCCACAGGTATATGAAAAGATGTTAAAAATCACTAATCATTAGGGAAACCACAATGAGATACCACTTCTCTCTAGTAAGAATGACTATTATTACTGAGTGCAATGATTCATGCCTGTAATCTCAGCTTCTTGGGAGGGTGAATCAGGAGAATGGCAAGTTAGAGACCAGCTTGGGAAACTTTATGAGATCCTGTCTCAAAATAAAAAATATAAAGGGCTGGGCTGAGGTTGTGGTTCAGTGGTAGAGCACTTGCCTAGCATGTGTGAGGTACTAGGTTCGATTCTCAGCACCACATAAAAATAAATGAATAAAGAGCACTAATTTCCAGAATATATAAAGAACTCAAAAAACTCTACACCAAGAATACAAATAATCCAATCAACAAATGGGCTAAGGAAATGAACAGACACTTCACAGAAGAAGATCTACAAGCAATCAACAGATATATGAAAAAATGTTCAACATCTCTAGTAATAAGAGAAATGCAAATCAAAACTACACTAAGATTCCATCTCACCCCAATTAGAATGGCGATTATCAAGAACATAAGCAACAATAGGTGTTGGCCAGGATGTGGGGAAAAAGACACTCATACCTTGCTGGTGAGGTTGCAAATTAGTGCAGCCACTTTGGAAAGCAGTATGGAGATTCCTCAGAAAGCTTGGAATGGAATCACCATTTGACCCAGCTATCCCACTCCTTGGCCTATACCCAAAGGACTTAAAATCAGCATACTACAGAGAAACAGCCACATCAATGTTCACAGCTGCTCAATTCACAATAACCAGATTGTGGAACCAACCTAGATGTCCTTCAATTGATGAATGGATAAAGAAACTGTGGTATATATATACAATGGAATATTACTCAGCCATAAAGAATGATAAAATTATGGCATTTGCAGGCAAATGGATGAAATTGGAGAATATCATGTTAAGTGAGATAAGCCAATCTCAAAAAACCAAAGGACAAATGATCTCGCTGATAAGCGGATGATGACACATAATGGGGGGTGGAAGGGGTTAGTGTTAGTGTTAGGGTTAGGGTTAGGGAGGGGGGCAAGAATGAAGGAAGGAAGTACTAAATAGAGGGAAAAGAGGGGTGGCAGGGGTGGGGAGGAGAGAAAAAATAACAGAATGAATCAAACAACATTACTGTATGTAAATTTATGATTACACAAATGATATGCCTTTACTCCATGTACAAACAGAGAAACAACATGTATCCCATTTGTTTACAATAAAAAAAACAAAGAACTAAAAAATAAAGGTTAAATTCTTTAATAAAAAAAAATAAATGAATAAAATAAACATCTGCCAATATCTTTAAAAAAAACCTCACAAAACAACAACAACAAAAGGCTGGGCTAGGGCGATAGCTCAGCAAAAAAAAAAAAAAAAAAAAGAACAACAAAAGGCTGTGGGTAGAGCTCAGTGGTAAATTCCCCCGGGTTCAATTCCCAGTACTGGAGGGTGGGGAGGTGGGGAACTACTCTCAAAAAAGACAAAAGATAACAAATGCTGGTGAAGGTGTGGGAAAAAAGGAAACTTTATGCATTCTTTGTGGAAATGTAAACTAGTACAGTCATTATGGAAAACAGTGTGCAGATTCCTCAGAAAATTAAAAATAGAGCTGCCATACAATCCATCAGTACACTAGTGGGTACATATCCAAAGGAAATGAAGTCAGATTGTCAGAGACATCTGCAACTCCATGTTGATTGCAGCACTCTTTTAAATAGCCAAGAAGAGATGGAAATGACCTAAGTGTCCATCAACTGATGAATGGATACATACACACAATGGAATACTATTCAGTCAAAAAAGAAAGAAACCCTGTCAATTGCAACAGCAGAGATGGAACTGGAGATCATCATGTTAAGCGAAATAAGCCTGACACAGAAAGACAAGTACCATGTGATCTCACTCACATGTGGAATCTATAAAAGCTGATCTCATGGAAGTTGAGAGTAGAATGGTAGTTACCAGAGGCTGGGGAGAGAAGAGGGAAGGGAGGGAAGGGGTAGGTCGATCCATGGGAACTAAGTGAGGAGCAAGAAGTTATGGTATGCTATTGCACATGAAGGTGACTATGGATAATGACTAGGTACTATATATTTCAAAATGTTAGAAGAAAGGATTTTGAATGTTTTCATCATGAAGAAATAATAAATGTTTGAGATAGACTTATGACTTGATTGAAACACTGCAGTGTATACATGTATTGAAATATCATAAGGCACCCCATAAATGTGTATTATTTTATTGCATATTAGTTAAAAATTAATTTAAAATGTAAAAAAAAAAATTCTCTACTTGGCTGTCCTCGTAGGGCAATGCTGACCCTGGGTGTGTCCTGTACTGCAGAGCGCCCCTCAGGGGAGGAGAGCACAGTCCTTCCTGGGCTCACGCACCAGCGTGCCATTGAACGGTATATTTTGTGGTTTCTCTGTCTCTCTATCTCTTTCCTCTCCCTTTCCTTCCCAGCTGTGATGAGACCAAGTAACCATAGCCTGAAATCTTTGAAACCATGAGTCAAAATAAACCTTCTCCTCTTTTTTTTTTTTTTTAAATATTTTTTAGTTGTCAATGGACCTTTGTTTTATTTATATGTGGTACTGAGGATTGAACCCACTGCCTCACACATGTTAGGCAAGCGCTCTTCCACTGAGCCACAATCTCAGCCCACCTTCTCCTCTTTAGGTTGATTTTTCTTAGGTATTTTGTCACAGCACAGAAAGTGGACTAACACACAGACTGAAGGCCCTATCCTGAGACTGAGAAAGGGAACAGGATTGTTCAAGTTGGAGTCAGTGATGGCAACAGTCTGTTACATTTGTAAAAGACACCACTGCTGGCTTCACCCTGCTTTCATAGAAATCAAACTGCAATGGCTGGAGCGTGGGCAACCATTTCGGATCATGCGGTATAAGCCGTGGACTGAGGATGAATGGGCAATAAGATAGAAGAAGTCTTAGTCCTTGACAGACTACAGTGCTATCCCATCCCTGATTTCATATTTCTCACTCACAGAGAGTAGAAACCAGGTTTATATACTTGTCAACTTTTGCTGCATAACAAATTACTTTAAATTTAGTGCTTGAAATAACAGTCATCTTCTTCTTTAGCTCCTAATCCTGTGGATGGACTGCATGTCTGGAGCTGGGTAGTATGGATGGCTCTGTGCATCTGGCAGTGGGCCCGCTAGTTGGTGTGGAGGTCTCGACCAGGATGCTTCAGCTTTGCTTTGTTTGCCAGCACAGGAGTATAAAGAGCAGTCATAACATTTTTCAATGCCCAAATCACAGTGTCTTGAACCCCGCCATCTCCTTATCTCCTTATCAAAATCATTTTACAGTTATGGAGACTTAACTGTTGGATGAGAAGATGGAATTATAGTTTAGTTTTAGTTTTAAAGCAATACTAAGGATACATGAAAAATCCACAGACTTCCCCCCAACACGTGGTCTTAGTTTAATGATGATCAAAGTCAAGGAACTTGTTTTCAAAAGAGACTCATGAACGCTCACACTTCCATTTAAGCAATCTGGAGGGGGTCCTACAAGGGACCGTGCATTGGGGCCACCTTATGCCACTCCAGAGCTCCAGCTCAGGCTGGGTGGTGGTGCTGCTTGCTGCTGGGAGCTGCGGGGGGAGGCAGAACTGGGGGCCACCACGGGGGTCCTCTTGCACTCACCTCTGCTGCAGCAGGCTGTTCTGTCTCCTGGTTCCCTGTGGCCTCTGTTCCTCTGCCCAGGGGTGGGGTGGGGTGGCCAGTGCAGTGCTGGGCTCCGGGAGAAGAAGCATTCCTCCTGCTACACTCTGAAGCCTGTGGTCAGGACCATTCTCATTCAGCAGCAAGTATGACTCCAAGTACCCCTGGGATTTTCCCTCACACATCCCAGACCCAAGAATCCCGCCACTCCAGCTCCTTTCCTCCCTGTAACAGCAGGCTGGTCCATGCCCATCACAATCAGGTCAACAGCAAGCATCTGTCCTCCACAGAGCAAGAGCTGAGATGCGGTTCTGTGGCACCTGCACACAGCAGTTCACACCCCCAACCACTGCATTCCCTTCCTGATCCAAAGCCATCGATCAATGGCGCCTTCACACCTTCCCCTAAGATCCGGGGTGGACACCTGGCTCCTACTTTCATGCCCTGTACCTAGAAGGCACTTGCTGCAGATTTTGCCAAAACGAAGGAACGATCGACTCCACAGGTGAACTCAAATGGCTCCAAAATGGCAAGCTGTCCAACACCTGCCCACTGCTGCTGTCTCCAGGCTGCAGAATCATGTCACAGAGTCCCATTTACATTTAGAACAAAATTATTACAATACAGCAGGATACATTCTTCAACGCAAGTGTAAGCACTGTTCGAGGAGGGGACTGCTCTGAGCCTCAGGTTCCTCATCTCTAAGGTGCCTGACCTCAGTCACCTTCTGAGGTTTAAAGGAGACCAGGTCAGTTGAGTGCCTCAACTCAAGCAGCTTGGAGCCCAGTTTCTGGAACCACTAGCACTTGTTGTCATTGCCCTTCAGGCCATCAGGACCCTTACCTTTGTTCACTGAGAAGCAAGTTGAGGACATTCACTCGGATGGGACAGCACAGAGGCAGGTTTTGGGAGCTGAGAGCCTTAACTTGACTTTGTTACGAATTCAGTTTAGTGACCTTGGTCATGTCCTTCAGGGACCAAGATTCCAAATAAAGCTCTATCTGTTTACTTTTCTAAGTGGTAGCTGATGTACAAACATACTGGACTATGGTTGTCCCAGTAGGGCCTCTGTTGCCTCTAGTGGGCATGGTTGGCCACGGAAGGGGTAGGTGGAGATGGATGGTGGACACCTCTTAGGTTTTCCTTTTTGACTTAATCTAATCCCATCTTTCCTCTAGCCAATATAGGACAAGAGTTTCCTGATGGAATCTGACTCCAAACACCTGGCACACATTTGCCTTAGATTAAGGATGTTGTATAAATAAATCAGCAACAGACACTAGTCAGCCTGAGCACAACAAAGACGTGGGTGTGGGGAAGGGAGGGAGACCCGCGGTGGTTCATTAGCACACTGCACGATAACCAGCTGACTAGGCCAAGAGAACTGCCCGTGGGTTTTTTGTTTGTTTGTGCAAATATTTATTTCACACTACCCTGGGAACAATATGGCACACCAGTTAAATATGAGTCAGAAAACTTGTTTCAGAATTCAGGCCCTGTCAGTGATTATGGGATATAGGTAGTTGACTGAACACTGGAGTGTCTGTAAAATATCACCTCCTAATATTGGGCTGTTGCAAGGAGTCTGTGGGAGACATGCAAAGCCCTGAGTTGTCCTGATCTCAGTAAGCCCTCGGAAGTGCCAGCCGTATTATCGTTATGTGGTTAGCCCTGAGCCAGCCAAAGTTTCCAATGATATAGTCCCTGACTCAATATGGCAAAAAAGGTAGTGGTCCCACTAGACAAAAAGCTTCCTGAGGATAGGGATTGTTTGTTTTTCTTTCTGTTTTGTTTCCTCTTGTAGTTCCAGGGCCTAGAACAGTGCCTGGCCCACAGGAGGTGCTCACTACATTTCATTTCACTTGAATGAATAAATTTAAATAATTGTTTCAGGAGCTCTACCAGATCATATAGGATTCAGCTGGGCTACAAAGAAGGGACGTCAATAAAATGATTACAAAAATTAGATCAGTGAGCCAGGTGCAGTGGCTCCTACCTGTAATAGTAATCTCAGCTATTTGGGAGATTGAGGCAGAAGGACCTCAAGTCCAAGGGCAGCCTGGGCAACTTAGTGAGATTCACCATTTCAAAATTTAAAAAGGGCTGGGGACCTAACTATAGTAGAACACTTCCCTAGCAGTCCTTAGTAAGGCCCTTAGTTTAGTCCTCAGTACTGAAAAAAAAAAGTGTAATCAATGAGACAGGTAAGTAATCAAAATACATGAAGAATGTGGAATCCTAGCAACTTCATGAAAGAAGTCACAGTAAAGAGTTTAAAATTCAACGAAAGGGAATGCCTTCTTGTGACTCATAATTCAAATCCTAAGAAAATTTGGGGATTTAAATCTCTGTGACTTTAGGAAGGGGTTAGAGAGGTGAACCAGGGTCTCAAATAGCAGTAGCCTGGGCATACTGTCTGTTTGAGACAGAACCTCTGACTTTGAACTTGAGTCTGTAGCCGTAGTCACAGACTGTGATCTTCAGTTGGCCTGAGATGGTACAGCAGTTCCATGTAGTTGAAGGAAATGACTTTGCTACTCAGAAAGTCTAATAATAATAAAATACAAAGATAGAGTAAATTAAATCCATGAAATGAATACTTTCTTATTTTATTTTATTCATTGTACACACATGGGGTATAACTTTTCATTTCTCTGGTTGTACACAATGTAGAGTCACACCGTTTATATAATCATACAGGCACACAGGGTAATGATGTTTGGAGATTAATACTTTCACGTGATGTTTCAGACAAAGTTTTGAGTTCACCGTGAAAAATTTTGTATAATGGTTAGGATGTAGAAGAATACCTGACATACTAATTGTACAATTTTAATTTGAAATGTTTATATTAAACTTAGCATTTTACTTTGAAGACAGCATGAAGTTTTATTTTTTATAGTGCTGGGGATTGAACCCAGGACCTCACCCATGCTAAGCAGATGCTTGACCACTGAGCTACATCTCTGGCCTAATTTTGACTGATTAAAGGTTGAAATGCTTTTAGGTCTTTTTCTGTGTGTGGTACTGGAGTTCAAACCCAGGGCTTGCACATGCGAGGCAAGTGCTTTACCACTGATCCACACCCTCAGTGGTGGTTCTAGGTCTTTATAGGCTTATATGCTTATAATTAGAGTTTCAGTGCTTAGGAATGTTTTACTGATGGGTAAATCAACCTTGCAGGGTGTCTGACATGCTTGACAGAATCAGAGATATGAAATTTGCGATTATAATTTAAAATTGAAAATGATTTAATTAGCCATGATGGTTAAACGGGGTTAATAGTTTAAGGAATATTGCTTGTTATAACTTAACATTAATTAAAGTGAAATGAAAATGAAAGTGATGGTATTTTTACATGAACTGACTAGATTTATGAATACACTAGATCAGTACCTTGAACTTAAAAGCTTAAGAAGAAGCTATGTTGTAAACCTGAAACTTTATTAAGTTAAATATCAGTGAGAACCAGCAAATATCCCTGTCTGTCTAAAGAGGCTTATGTCAGATATTTTAAAAACTGGATTGACAAGAGAGAATGTGTAAAAATCCCAAAGGGGTCTGGGGCTGCGGATGCAGCTCAGTGGTAGAGTGCTTGTCCATCATGCATGTGACTCTGAGTTCAATTCCCAGGTCCCCAAACAAATTTAAAAAAGCATTACAATCCATAGCGGTTTGGTTGAATGCTCCTGTTAAACGTGTTGCTATTGTGAGTTTTCCTTCTCATCTTATACTATTAAAGTAAGTTGAAACCTTAACTCTAGCTGTTATTTTCAATGCTCTTAAAAGATTCCTCCACTATCTGCTCACCTGTTTGCCAGACTCTGTGGAACACAGGCTTATAATTCTTTGTGGGGTTCCAACTGATCCCAAGGCCCACCCCACCTCAACTAACAAATACACCTTATACCCTCTCAGACCACATATCCTGTCATTCACAAAACTTCCTGCATCCAACACTCAGGGATGTGATGATCTTTGGGGAAAATTCTGGAAATCCGAGGGAATATTTAAAATTGTTAGGGTGATTACAAGCACGACTGGCTTCGAATGGGTGGAGACCACAGATGCTAGATATTCTGGATCATGAGACAATTCTGCCTATGACAAATTATTCTGTAAACCACACGATTTTAAAATGTGCTGTACATTCATGTGGATGAAAAACTTGACTACAGTTATTTGCTGCGGGAATCTGACTCAGTTTTATATCTAAACTTAAAGCATTTTTGTAGGGGTTAAATACATGCTGAAGTTTCCAAGAATGCAATTCCCGTGCAAATCAAGAGAAGCGTGGGCATTTCATGTTGCTCCAGGACGCAGGATTCAAAAGAGGAGATAGTGAGAGACTTGGGACCAACTCAAAGCCGCCGGTGAGTCTCTCCCATTGGGGAGGTGTCCCAGATGGGGCGGTAGCCCCGGAACGCAGGGAACTTTGTGAAGTAGAGTTGCTCAGCGAGATGCCCCTCCCCCCACTGGAGTGGTAAACATGGACCACTGGGAACATCGTAGAGGAGGCGGCTCAGCACAGCGCTTGGACTCGGAGCAACCACTGGGGCTCCGGGCGGCTGCCTAAGGAGGAGTTGCGTGGCGAGCTGTTTGGACTCAGAGCGATCGCTTCTGAACACCGGGGAGTTGCCCGGAGGAAGAGGAGAAGCACGGCGGGTCGCTTGGTCTAGGAGTGACTGCATCAGAGCCACAGGTGGTTGCCAGAGGAGGAGGCGAGTGGTGAGTTGTTTGGACTCAAAGCAACCACTCCTGAACACCGGTGGCCTGCCTGGAGGAGGAGGGTGGTGGGTTGCTTGGTCTCGGAGCGACCACTCCTGAACACCCGGGGGGCTACCCGAGGAGGAGGAGAAACAGGGCAGGTCACTTGGACTCAGAGGGACTGCCTAGGGCTACTGGAGGTTGGTGAGAGGAGGAGACGCAAAGTGAGTTGCTTGGACTCCTAGTGACTGCGTCGGAACACCGGGCGGCTGTCCGGAGGAAGAGGTGTGTGGCGGGTCTCTGGGACTTGGAGCTATTGTACGGGGCTCCAGGTGGCTGCTCAGAGGAGGGGCCGCATAGCCAGGCGATTAGGTGCAGAGCAGGGTCCCAGGACCTAGGGGGCTTCTTGGTGGAAGAGCTGCACAGAGACACGCCTAGGGGCGGAGCGAAGGTTCCAGGACTGCAGGCAGATTCTCTGAGGAGAGGCAGCCTAAGGAGACTCGTCTGCGAAGGGTGAGGCTCCCAGGCCCAGGAGGTAGGTCCGGGCTCCTGGGAACGTTGCAGAGGAAGGCAGCCCAGCCCAGGCGGTAGTTGTAGATTGAGGGGAACCTCTAGGAGGGGAACTGACCAGCAAGACCTCCCCACCAGGTGAGTCTTCCCTGCCGGGTGAGGTTTTCCCACAAGGACGGTAAAACCAGGGACACAGGCACAAACAGGCCTTGCCTCAGCCTGCAGCCTAGTTCCCCTTTGGATGACCATTGGTCAACAAGTGGAGGCGCTTCTGCCCACTAGCAGGGAATATACCCCACCTGAGGGTCACCACCCCTAGAGAGGCAGCTTCCTTGTGGAGCACCGCATTTTCAACTTCCTCCAAGACTTCAGGCTACTGAAGGATAAGAGGGGATACACTAGCAATCTTCAGGGACATTATAAGTCAATAGAGGAAATCTGCAATATCTTAATGATCCACTGATTCCTGAACAATATAAGAAAACAAGGGAAAAAAATGCCCCAAACAACATCTAGATGTTACATCAATAAAATCCAATGACAGCATGGCACAAGAAATGACAGAAAGGGAGTTCAGAATGTACATAATTAAAATGATCAGGGAAGCAAACGATGAGATGAAAGAGCAAATGCAGTCATTGAATAATGAGATGAAAGAGCAAATGCAGGCGTTGAATGATCGCACCAATCGACAGTTAAAAGAGCAAATACAGGAAGCAAAAGATCATTTCAATAAAGAGTTAGAGATATTGAAAAAAAACCAAACAGAAATCCTCGAAATGAAGGAAACAATGAGCCAAATTAAGAACTCCATAGAAAGCATAACCTATAGGATAGAACACCTGGAAAACAGAACCTCAGATATTGAAGACAAAATATTTAACCTTGAAAACAAAGTTGAACAAACAGAGAAGATGGTAAGAAATCATGAACAGAATCTCCAAGAATTATGGGATATCATGAAAAGGCCAAATTTGAGAATTATTGGGATTGAGGAAGGCTTAGAGAAACAAACCAAAGGAATGAACAATCTATTCAATGAAATAATATCAGAAAATTTCCCAAATCTGAAGAATGAAATGGAAAATCAAGTTCAAGAGGCTTATAGGACTCCAAAGACACAAAATTACAACAGACCCACACCAAGGCACATTATAATGAAAATACTGAACATACAAAATAAAGACAGAATTTTAAAGACTGTGAGAGAAAAGAACCAAATTAGATTCAGGGGGAAACCAATACGGATATCAGCAGATTTTTCAATCCAGACCCTAAAAGCTAGAAGGGCCTGGAACAACATTTTTCAAGCTCTGAAAGACAATGGATGCCAACCAAGAATCTTATACCCAGCAAAACTTACCTTCAAATTTGACGATGAAATGAAATCTTTCCATGATAAACAAAAGCTAAAAGAATTTACAAAAAGAAAGCCAGCATTACAGAACATTCTCAGCAAAATATTCCATGAGGAAGAGATAAAAAACAAAGAAGCAAATCAGCAAAGGGAGGAATTATCCTAAAGGAACTGTCAAATAAAGGAGGAACCAAGTTGTGTCAAAAAATAAATAAATAAATAAAATTTAAAAATGAACCAAATGACCGGGAATACAAATCAAATCTCAATAAAAACCCTGAATGTTAATGGCCTGAATTCATCAATCAAAAGACATAGACTGGCAGATTGGATTAACAAGAAAGATCCAACAATATGTTGCCTGCAAGAGACTCACCTCATAGAAAGAGATACCTATAGACTAAAGGTTGAAAGGATGGGGAAAAACATACCATGCACATGGACTCAGCAAAAAAGCTGGAGTATCCATCCTCATTTCACATAATGTGGACTTCAAGCCAAAGTTAGTCAGAAGGGATAAAGAAGGACATTTCATAATGCTTAAGGGAAGCAGAAATCAGCAAGATATAACAATCATAAACATCTATGCCCCAAACAGTGGCTCATCCATGTATGTCAAACAAATCCTTCTCAATTTCAGAAACCAAATAGACCATAACACAATAATACTAGGTGATTTTAACACTCCTCTCTCACCACTGGACAGATCTTCCAAACAAAAATTGAACAAAGAAACCATAGATCTCAATAACACAATCAATAATTTAGACTTAACAGACATTTATAGAATATACCATCCAACCAAGAGCGAATACACTTTCTTCTCAGCAGCACATGGATCCTTCTCTAAAACAGACCATATATTATGCCACAAAGCTAATGTTAGCAAATACAAGAAGATAGAGACACTACCTTGTATTCTATCAGATCATAATGGATTGAAGTTAGAAATAAATGAAAGAGTAAAAAACAGAAACTACTCCAACACCTGGAGATTAAACAATATGCTATTATATGATGAATGGATAACAAAAGATATTAGGAAGGAAATTAAAAAATTCTTAGAGGTCAATGAGAACAAAGAAACATCATATCAAAATCTCTGGGACACTATGAAAGCAGTACTTAGAGGAAAATTTATTTCATGGAGCGCATTTAATAAAAGAAGTAAAACTCAACAAATAAATGACCTAACACTACAGCTCAAAGCCCTAGAAAAAGAAGAACAGACCAACACCAAAAGTAGTAGAAGACAGGAAATAGTTAAACTGAGAGCTGAAATCAACTAAATTGAAACAAAAGAAACAATACAAAAAAAATTGACAAAATAAATAGTTGGTTCTTCGAAAAAATAAACAAAATTGATAAACCTTTAGCCACACTAACAAAGAGAAGACCAGAGAAAACCCAAATCACTAAAATTCGGAATGAACAAGGAAATATCACAACAGACACGACTGAAATACAAAACATAATTAGAAGCTATTTTGAAAATCTATACTCCAACAAAATAGAAAATTTTGAAGACATCAACAGGTTTCTAGAGACATATGAATTGCCTAAACTGAACGAGGAGGACATACACAATTTAAATAGACCAATTTCAAATAAGGAAATAGAAGAAGTCATCAAAAGCCTACCAACAAAGAAAAGTCCAGGACCAGATGGGTTCTCAGCAGAGTTCTACAAAACCTTTAAAGAAGAGCTCATCCCAATACTTCTCAAAGTATTCCGTGAAATAGAAGAGGAGGGAACCCTCCCAAACTCATTCTATGAAGCCAATATTACCCTGATACCTAAACCAGACAGAGACATATCGAGGAAAGAAAATTTCACACCAATATCCTTAATGAACATCGACGCAAAAATTCTAAACAAAATTTTAGCAAATCACATACAAAAACATATTAAAAAGATAGTGCACCATGATCAAGTGGGTTTCATCCCAGGGATGCAAGGTTGGTTCAACATCACAAAATCAATAAATGTAATTCACCATATCAATAGACTTAAAGTCAAGAATCACATGATTATTTCAATAGATGCAGAAAAAGCATTTGATAAAACACAGCATCCCTTCATGCTCAAAACACTAGAAAAAATAGGGATAGTGGGAATATTCCTTAACATTGTAAAGGCCATCTATGCTAAGCCCATGGCTAATATCATTCTAAATGGTGAAAAACTGAAAGCAGTCCCCCTAAAAACTGGAACAAGGCAGGGATGCCCTCTCTCACCACTTCTATTCAATATCATCCTTGAAACTCTAGCCAGAGCAATTAGACAGACCAAAGAAATTAAAGGGATATGAATAGGAAAAGAAGAATTCAAACTATCCCTATTTGTTGATGATATGATTCTATACTTAGAGCAACCAGGAAATTCCACCAGAAAACTTTTAGAACTCATAAGTGAATTCAGTAAAGTAGCAGGATATAAGATCAATGCACATAAATCTAATGCATTTTTTACATAAGTGATGAATCTTCAGAAAGAGAAATTAGGAAAACTACCCCATTCACAATAGCATCGAAAAAAATAAAATACTTGGGAATCAATCTCACAAAAGAGGTGAAAGACCTCTACAGTGAGAACTACAGAACACTAAAGAAAGAAATTAAAGAAAACCTCAGAAGATGGAAAGATCTCCCATGTTCTTGGATAGAAAGAATTAATATTGTCAAAATGGCTATACTACCTAAAGTGCTATACAGATTCAATGCAATTCCAATTAAAATCCCAATGATGTACCTTACAGAAATAGAGCAAGCAATTATGAAATTCATCTGGAAGAATAAGAAACCCAGAATAGTTAAAGCAATCCTCAGTAGAAAGAGTGAAGCAGGGGGTATCGCAATACCAGATCTTCAACTCTACTACAAAGCAATAGTAACAAAAACGGCATGGTATTGGTACCAAAATAGAAAGGTGGATCAATGGTACAGAAAAGAGAACACAGACACAAACCCAAATAAATACAGTTTTTTCATACTAGACAAAGGGGCCAAAAATATGCAATGGAGAAAAGATAGCCTCTTCAACAAATGGTGCTGGGAGAATTGGAAATCCATATGTAACAGAATGAAACTAAACCCTTATCTCTCACCATGCACGAAACTAAACTCAAAATGGATTAAGGACCTCAGAATCAGACCAGAGACCCTGCATCTTATAGAAGAAAAAGTAGTCCAGAACTTCAACATGTCGGTTTAGGACCAGACTTCCTCAACAGGACACCCATAGCACAAGAAATAAAAGCAAGAATCAATAACTGGGATAGATTCAAACTAAAAAGCTTTCTCTCAGCAAAGGAAACTATCAGCAATGCGAAGAAAGAGCCTACTGAGTGGGAGAAAATCTTTGCCAATCATACTTCAGATAGAGCACTAATCTCCAGAATCTATAAAGAACTCAAAAAACTCTACACCAAGAATGCAAATAATCCAATCAACAAATGGGCTAAGGAAATGAACAGACACTTCACAGAAGATCTACAAGCAATCAACAAACATATGGAAAAATGTTCAACATCTCTAGTAAAAAGAGAAATGCAAATCAAAACCACCCTAAGATTCCATCTCACCCCAATTAGAATGGCAATTATCAAGAATACAAGCAACAATAGGTGTTGGCGAGGATGTGGGGAGAAAGTTACACTCATACATTGCTGGTGGGGCTGCAAATCAGTGCAGCCACTCTGGAAAGCAGTGTGGAGACTCCTTAGAAAACTTGGAAAGGAACCAGCATTTGACCCAGCTATCCCACTCCTTGGCCTATACCCAAAGGACTTAAAATCAGCATATTACAGAGATGCGGCCACATCAATGTTCATAGTTGCTCAGTTCACAATAGCCAGATTGTGGAACCAACCTAGATGTCCTTCAATTGATGAATGGATAAAGAAACTGTGGTATATATATATAATGGAATATTACTCAGCCATAAAGAATGATAAAATTATGGCATTTGCAGGCAAATGGATGAAATTGGAGAATATCATGCTAAGTGAGATAAGCTAATCTCAAAAAGCCAAAGGATAAATGATATCGCTAATATGTGGATGATGACACATAATAGGGGGTGGGAGGGGTTAGTGTTAGGGTTAGAGTTAGGGTTAGGGAGGGGGGCAAGAATGGAGGAAGGAAGGACTGTATAGAGGGAAAAGAGGGGTGGGAGGGGTGGGGGGGGAAGGGAAAAAATAACAGAATGAATCAAACAACATTACCCTATATAAATTTATGATTACACAAATGGTATGCCTTTACGCCATGTACAAACAGAGAAACAACATGTATCCCATTTGTTTACAATAAAAAAAAAGCTAACTTTAAATCTACCAGTTAAACCCGGTACATTGGCACACACCTGTAATCCCAGCAGCTCAGGAGACTCAGGAGGATCGAAAGTTCAAAGCCAACCTCAGCAATTTAGCCAAGTGCTAAGCAACACAGTGAGATCCTGTCTCTAAATAAAATACTAACAAGCTAAGGATATGGGTCTGTGGTTAAGCGCTCCTGGGCTCAATCCCAGTAACAACAACAACAAAAAATTCTACTAGTTAAGAATATATTTCATAAAGCAGGCTGGTAAGTTCTATTTAAAAAAAAAAAAAAAAGAGAGAGAAGCGTGTACTTCTTTATACTTGAAACTTTACCAGGAGTTATTTATCATTTGGGAAAAATCACATCAGCCAAGGCAAAGCAGCGCCGCCTGATATTTGAGTCAGGGATCCAAAAACAACAGTGTGTGCCTGTGTTTTTGTGAGTCCACCCCCATGATGATTTAACAATTCCAGCATTTCACCACTTCATCCTAATACTCAGGGGGCATTCCCAAACTTTTACATATTAAAGTACACTTTATGTAAAGCTATATATATTTTTTTATTTCTCCTAGGAATGACACTCTGGAATTAGATTCACTGTATAAATCATTTATGAACAAGTTATCTATGAACTCCATTTCAGAATAGTGAAGGGACATTGCACCATGTTCGTTGGGTGTGGTAGGATTGTGAGTCGCAGCTCTCCGCCCTCAACCTCTCCTCTGAAAATTCCCTTCTCCTTCTAGAAACACAGTGCTTCCTGAGCATCCCGTTCTTCTGTAGCCCTCACAAGTGCGGGTGGCATTCTCTCCCACATCCGCCCTCCATGGGGCCCAGAAGTGAGGTAGGTGTCTGCTTCCTTCTCCTCAAGTTCCGGACCTTGTTCCTCCCTCTTAAAATGTCCAGTTTGGAAGCCCCTCACCTCAGGCAATAGCAGAGCCCTAGATCACTGGTCTTCACTCCTTGAAGATTTTAACACACGTGTGTGGTCACTCTTGCTGATACAGTGCCTCAGTTCTTGATGATTTCAAGTGGTCATGTTCAGGTACACACAGGCATTGACTAGTCAGAAGCAACATCCATTTCTGGAGGGCCTCTTGCTGGATCAGAGTCACCCTTCAACTGCCAGATCAGGCCATAGGGAGGTTCTGAGTCCAAGGACAGGGGCCTGGACGGCCAAGACAATGGAGGAGCAATCAGGGGGCTCAGGTGGTGGCTGTTAACCAACTAGCATAAAACACTTCAATATTTTAACAACTGAAATGAGCATACCCATCCTACCAGGTGAAGTCAGCCTCTCACCTCCTGTGACCTTGTCCTCCATATGCCTGACCTACTCCCAATGTCGCATGCTAGACCTCTTCCCACTCTTGGAACACCCTTCCTGTCCTTCCTGCTTATTCCCTCCAGAGCCCTGACTCCAGCCCCTCTGCCACCTCTCCAGAGCCTACGATCCTCCCAGTTTCACTAGCCGCACCTCCCTCGTGCCTTCCACTGGTTAGATTGCACAGCACATCTCCATAACCATTCCCAGTATATGTAACACTCCCTGGACGACTCTTCCTTTTTTTCCATCAGTCTGGCAAAATCAACCTATGCTAAATCCAATTCTTCACCTGCTTCAAGCCCAAACTTCGGCGCATGCATGCAGCCGGAGAAATCCATGCCAGCTGCTCATCCTACTCAATGACCTACCCCAGTCACTTTTCCACTGCACCAGATAACCAGAATTTTCTCACATCTCTGCTGTCTCTTCCAATTTCCAAATCTTCTGCTTTTCTTTTGCAAATCTAATGGTTTTCAAAAGTTTTTGGACTCAGGATCCCTTTCGACCCTTGAAATGTTAGGGCCCTATGGAACTGTTGTTTATATGGATTATAGCTCTTGACATTTATTATATTCAATTAAAGCTCAAACATGGTTATTTAAAATGACAATATAAACCCATTTATGTTAACATAAACAACACATTTTTAAGAAAGAGAACTATATTTTCCAAATACAAAAAATATCTAGTGAGAAGAGAAGCATTGTTTGATTTTTTTAAATTTATTGGCTCTTTTTGGTTATACATGATAGCAGAATCCATTTTGATATAATTACAAACGTGGAATATATTGACTATATCTTAATCTAGTTAGAGTCCCATTCTTATGGATGTACATGGTGGTGGGATTCACTGTGTTGTTTTTGTATATGTACATGGGAAAATTTGTAAAATATTTTTCAAGTTTGACTTAAGAGGGGACAACTTGATTCTTGTATCTGCTTCTACATTTAAATTGTTATAATAGGTAGTTTTCAATGAAGTATATCACGAAAATTCTGCTTTGACACACAGGCATATAAGTAGTTGGGAAAAGGAAGGAGTGTTTTGATAACCTTTTTCAAATAATTGAGGATTTTTTTATCCTACACACAAATTTGACAAGTGGTAATTTCTTAAAGTTTTGTTGAAATTTAGATTTTGACACTGTATCAATCAACTTTTCATAATTTGTTACATTAGAATCTATTCATTTGTCTTGCATTGTGAAGGGATCTTTTACCCATGAATGATTTTGTAACATCATGCATCAATCATTTGCAAATATTGGTTCAGAGTTATGCAGATATTTGAAACATGAACACACAATTATATGAGATAAAAATAATTTACATTCATTAGTGCGACTGCTGTTATCATCAGAGGTCTTTAAGAATTGAGAAGCTGTCAAGTTCATGGTGGCAGATGCAAGTTTTCCAGAATTCTAAGTTTTACAGTAAAACTTGAATTTTATCACTGTAAACAAATAGCTCACACTTAACTCCTGACTTAGACTCACTTTGTTCATTTGTTCGTGTCTGCCAAATACCCAGATCTGAACCCCCAAAGTTGGTCTGTCAGTCACTCTTTCAATTGGTGTTCTATGAATAAAGTGACCAGGTCAGTTATCATTCAAACCATCACAAAAAGACTTTTCCTCCAGACAGTCATCATACTTTGGTATGCAGCCTACGTGCTTTGGGGATACTTTTCATTCACACAAAATATCAAAAAGTCATGTACCCTAGGGATGAGTTTTTATAAAATTAGTAATTTTTACTTCTTTGCTAAGGATGTTCTTCAGCAAAACTTCTTCTCCCTGCAAGTGCTTAGTAGTGAAGAATATAATGACTGCTATATTGTATTATATTGTATTGTATTATACTATATTATAATGACTATTATATTATATTATATTATATCATATTATACTTCACCACCAGCAGTTTTTCTACCCACCATTTGCTTTTGCGCCACCGGTGTAAATGTTAACACAGTTGTTACAGGATAAACCAGGCAATTCAAAAAAACTATTGAATATTTTAAACATCTCAGTTCTACTTGTGTTTATTGCATTCCCCTCAAGGAAGAGCTTCTTTGATGATTAGTTGATGCTGAGCCTGAACAAATGAAAGCAAAACTGCAAATCTAGGCACCTGTGTAGAAGGCAAAAGTTCAGATCAACAGAGGAGATACTAGCTAAGTCTCTGCTTGCAATTAACTCTTTACTTTCACTTACTGCATTATTGAAAAGGAGCTCTCTCATTTCTCTTACTGACTTTTCATCTAGCAGGCACTCAGCCATGTCAACTATATAAGGTTTGATAAGTCTCTCTCCACCGTATTTTATAACATCAGACATTTTTAGAATGTGACATCTATTATCCTGGTGCCTCAGCTACAACCAAGTACAGAAAAGACCCATTTTTAATATCCTGTTACAGTTTTATCAAAAACATCAGCTACAACAGTGTCCCAGAATGGAGCCATTAGTAAATGACTTGGCAGTTTTCTCTTCCAGGTCTAGGAAAGCTTACATCCTTGCTGTTGTCAACACGATCATCATGATTTACACTTCATAGACAGAGCTCTTTACCCCGTTCTTTCCACAAACTGCCAAATTAGGCTGGGCCTGGGTTGGGGTGGGGAACCTGGCCCTGATAAGGGCCCTGCTATTTCATTCATTAAAAAGTCTTCTGCTTCAAATTAAGCCATGACAGAAAAAATGGGGATTAAAAAACCACATCTTCTTAACTTAAAAAAAGGGATCCCAATTCCTAGAGAAGCTGAGGCAAGAGGATCACAAGTCTGAAGCCTGATGTCAACTTAGTGAGACCCTGTTTCAGAAAAAAAAGTGGGGAACGAGGGATGGAGCTCAGTGGTAGAGCACTTGCCTAGCATGTGCTAAGCCCTGGGCTCAATCCCCAGTACTAAAGGGAAAAAAAGAAAGAAGGAAAGAAAAGTAATCCAAAGCAATAGCAACAACATCAAAAAAATCCCTGTGTTAATTCATTTGGGCTGCTGTAACAAAATCCCTTAGACTAAGCAACTTAAAAGCAACAAAAAATTTATTGCTCGCAGTTCAGGAGGCTGGGAAGTCCAAAGTCAAGGTCGGAGCAGATTCAGTGTCTGGTGAGGGCTCCCTGCACTTTCTTGCTGGGCTTAAGCACGATGGAAGAGGTAAGCAGAGCCTCCTTAATAAGAGCATTTATCCCATTTGTGAGGGTGCAGCTCTCATAACCTAATCACCTTATAAAGAGCCCACCTCTTAGTATCATCACATTTGGATTAAGATTTTGTGTATAATTTTTTTTGGAGGGGGACATAAATATTCAGACCACAGCACTCTGTGGACATGAAATGGAACAGATTCACAGTGAGTGGAGGCAGAGTGTGAATCTGCTGGGTTCTGATTCCAGGAGCCGGTAGAAGTGCCAGGATGTTTGACATTCCCCTCCCCCCTCCACTAAGTCAACTGAGGCTCTGAACACTTCACTAGTGGTGGGAAAAAAGACCAGCCCGTTGGGTGATTCTGAAGGTCATAGTCATTTTACCCGTCCCAGAGGAAGAGGCTAAAATAGACTGAAATCACTAGCAAGATCAGAGCTTACGATAAGTGGTTCTAAAGACAACTTAATGCTAACTGGTTCTAAGCAAGATATCTACTGGCTCAGACTTTGAATAGTCCTAATATCAACACAGGAAGAAGTATGATATAGGAAATCAATGAAAAAAATCAGAAATAGAAATTGGTAAATCTAAGTAACTCAAGTTGGTTTTGGTGTTAGGGTTCTGGGCATTAAACCCACAGGTGTTTTACCACTGAGCTACATCCCCAGTCCTTTAAATTTATTTTCTATTTTGATGCAGGGCCTCACTAAGGTTGCCCTTGAACTTGTAGTTCTCCTGCATTGGCTCCAGAGTCACTGGGATTACAGGCATGTGCCACCGCACCAGGCTAAATAACTCTCTTAAAGACAAACTTTCGTTATGAAGATGTGGAATTAAAGCGTAAGATAGTAACAACTACAATAAAGGTAAATAGCCAAACAAGATCCTTACTTTATTCAAGAGGATGATTGATAAAAGGTGGGGTCTAACACCCCCAAAAACAAATAATCTAGTCAATAAAATGGGCTAAGGAACTGAGCAGACACTTCACAAAAGAAGATATACAATTGATCAACAAACATGAAAAAATGTTCAACATCTCTAGCAATTAGAGAAATGCAAATCAAAATTACTCAGATTTCATCTCGCTTCAGTCAGAAGGGCAATTATGAAGAATACAAGCAACAGTAAGTGTTGGCAAGGATGTGGGGGGAAAGGTACACTTATACATTGCTGGTGGGACTGCAAATATAGTGCAACCACTCTGGAAAACAGTATGGAGATCCTTAGAAAACTTGGAATGGAACCATTTGACCCAGCTATCCCACTCCTCCGTCTATATGCAAAAGATTTAAAATCAGCATATTATAGTGACGCAGTAAACACAACAATGTTTATAGCAACTCAATTCACAATATCTAAGATATGGAACCAACTTAGATTCCCTTCAATAGATGAATGACTCAAGAAACTGTGACATATATACTCATGAAATATTACTCAACCCTAAAGGAGACTAAAATATGGCATTTGCAGATAAATGGATGGAGCTGGAGAATATCATGCTAAGCGAAATAAGTCAATCCAAAAAACACTGAAGGCCAAATGTTTCCTCTGATACATGGATGTTGATTCAGAATGGTCAGGGGGATGAGTGGAGGAACTTTGGATTGAGCAGAGGGTAGTGAGGGGAGGGCAAAGGGCAGGGGAGTGAGAAAGATGGTGGAATGAGATTGACATCATTATCCTAGGTACTTGTATGATCCACGAATGGTAGGGCTCTACATCATGTACAACCAGAGAAATGAATATTTGTGCTCCATTCATGTACAATCAATCAAAATGCATTCTGCTGTCATGTATAACTAATTAGAACAAATAAAAATTAAAATTAAAAAATAAAATAAAATCAACTGTTTCTGGAATTTCGTGTTTTTGCCAGTTTTTCATTGCCCTATACGGTACTAAAATTACTACATCATTTTAAAAATATTTAGTTGTAGATGGACATAATATCCTTTATTTTATTTATTTATTTTTGTGTGGTTCTGAGGATCAAACCCAGTGCCTCACATATGCTAGGCAAGCACTCTACCACTGAGCTATCTTAACTGTCTTTGAGCACATTAGAAATAGAATGACAAGTTAGAAATACAATGAATTTCTTTGTCCTTGTCATATTATGTGCATAAACATATAATAATATTGACTCTGCAAATGTAACTACCCAAGGTTTTATTTTTCTCTGTTGTATTTTTTAAAATATTTCTGAGCTCTGCAATTAGCATATATTGCTTTTACCATGAGGGGGAAGATGGGCTTAACAAAAATATAATATAGAAAAAGCAACCAGGATGGAGAATTGATTGGGCAGAGATAGGGGGAACTTTCAGGGTAGTGTTTGAAATGTTCTTTATTATTTGTGGTGGTGGTTGAGCAGGGTATACATGTTGAAATTCAACAAATCATACACAATACACTTAAAAATCCACAGTACAATAAAAAAAATTCACAGTACATTTAATTATACATAATTATAAAATAAAATAAATTTGAATTTGAATTGAAAATTTTAAAGCTAATGTAGAAAAACAAAGAAATCAGTTATCCATATATAGAAGAATGAGACTAGATCCTTCTCTCTCAGCCTGCACAAGTCAACTCAAAATGAGTCAAAGATCTAGGAATTAGACCAGAAACTATACAATGTCTAGAAGTAAATGCAAGGTCAACACTCCAACTTATAGGCACAGGCAACGATTTTCTCAATAGGATCCCTGAAGCTTAGAAAATAATGTCAAGAGTTAATAAACGGGACAGCATCAAATTAAGAAGCTCTGCACAGCAAAGGAAACATTAAAAATGTGAAGAAAGAACCCACAGAACAGGAGAAAATCTTTGCTAGCTACTCTTCTGACAGAGGATTAATATCAAGAATATACAAAGAACTCAAAAAACACAAATAATTCAGCAAATAAATGGGCAAATGAACTAAAGAGATACTTTTCAGGAAAGAAATACAAACAGCCAACAGATATTTTTTTAAAAGTTCAGCATCCTTACCAATTAGGAAAATGCAAATCAAAACCACGAGATTTCATCTCACTCCATTCAGAATGGCAGCCACCAAGAATACAAACAAAAATAAATGCTGGAGAAAACGTGGAGAAACAACTTTTACCCTGCTGGTGGTATTGTAAATTAATGTAACCACTGTGGAAATCAGTATAAAGTTTCCTCAAAAGACTAGGCATGGAACCTCTATAACACCCAGCATATTCCTCAGTATTTGTTCTAAAAGAACTGAAATCATCATACATGCATACCCACATTTATGGAAGCACTGGTCCCAGTAGTCAAACTGTGGAACCAGTTTAGGTGTCCATCAATGGATGAATGGATAAAGGAAATGAGGTATATATATATATACACACTGGAGTTGTATTCAGTCATGAATAAAAATGGAATTATGTGGTTTGCATGAAAATGGATGGGACTTGAGAAGATTACGTGAAGTGAACTAAGCCAAACTCAGAAAGTCAAGGGTCATATGTTTTCTTTAATATGTAGAAGTTGGAGAGGAAATAGGGAAAGAAAGGTGGTACGGGTGATGGGGGGAGGGGAAATCTCATGAAAATTGAAGGGAGATCAGTAGATTAGAGTAGAGGAGGGAAAGGGGAATTACTGCAGAATGATATTGGCCAAATTATATTGTTATAATGTGTGCATGTATGAATATGTAACAACAAATCCCACCATTACGTACAACTATAACGCATGAATAAAAAATACAGGGGAAACAAAAAAAATAATAAATAAAATTTTTTTTAAATGTTGGGTATGTAGCTCAGAGGCAGAGCAGGTGCCTAGTATGTGTGAAGGTCTGGGTTCAATTTTCAGTACTAAAAATAAAAAAGGAGAATTAAGAGAGGTATCGAATCACTTTACACTTTGTAAGAAAAATATGTACCTACATATAAATTGATACTTTAAAAGGTAACTAACTAAAGGATAGAAAATAGAATTTCTTCCCCTTTCCTTTGAGCTTTTATTTTCATGTGTATCTATAAATTTAACAATTCAGAGTTATACATATTGCTTGAACCAAACATAAAATTGAATTTGAGTTATAGTCTAATTATCTTTTCCTTTCAACTGGGAGTATTTTCTTTACTATTTCTTTTAGAGCAGAGCACCCAGTAATGAGTTATCTCATTTTGTTTATGTAGAAATATCTTTATTTCTCTTAATTTTTGAATGATAGTTTTTCTGTATATAAAATTTTAAGGGTAGCTCTGCTGATTCTTTAGTGACAATTTTTTTTGTGTGTCATAAATATGTCATTCTACTGCTTTCTGGTCTTGGATTCAAATATACAAATAAGGTGCAAACAAAAGAATGGAAAAATTGTATACCATACACATAGTAATGACAACTAGATATATTAATATCAGCAAAAATAAACTTTAGGCAAGGTATAGAAATAAGAGGGAAATTTCCAATGATAAAAGGAACATCAATTATAAATGTTTTATGCACTTAACCCTAGGATCCCAAAGTACATTAAGCAAAAAGTAAAAGGAATAAAAAGAAAAAATAGACAATTCAAAAATTCTAATTATAGATTTCTCAGTAATTGGATGGCCAATTTAGATAGAAAACCAGTAAAAATATACAAATTAAATAACACTACCAATGAACTTATACCACTATACATAGAAAACGTCATCTAATAGCAGAATATATGTTCTTTTTTCTTTTAAAAATTATTGTTATTAACACATAATTGTACAAATTAATGAAATTCACTGTGATACTTCTACATATGCATCCCTTATGCATTGATCATGTCCATTCCTTTTCTTCTACCCTCAATTCCCCTTCCACCCCCACAGCACCCTTCCCAGTCCCTAAGATTCCCTCTTAATTTCCTTCTGTCTCTCCTACTCTCTAACCTTCCACTAGAGATGGTCATCTCTAGTGGCCACTATTCCATCCTGCGTATCTACACGGTTGCCTTTTTGGTTTCCATAAACAAGTGAGAACAAGGTATTTGTTGTCCTCTGAGCCTGGCTCCTTCCACCAACATAATGATATTCATTCCATCCATGTTGCCGCAAACAACAGGTCTTCACTCTTTTCTCTGACTGAGTAGTTGTCCATTAAAAAAAAAAAATACCACATTTTCTTTATTCATCTTTCCACAGAAGAACATCTGGGTTGATTTCATATTTTGGCCGCTGTGAATAGTGCTACAGCAAACATGGGAATACAAGTATCCCCTGGTATAAAGATTTCCTCTCCCTTGGATATATATATATACCCAATAATGAAATTGCTGGATCATATGGTGTGATGGGCTGACAGATCTGACTCCATGAGAATGTTATAGGCCAGACTCTAAGGGAAATGACTAAACAAACAGACTCCATTTTGCTCTGAGACTCCATGTTATGTAGGAAATAAGCTTCTCCCATGGGAACACTCCACCTCTGTGCCCATCATCAGTTACTTGGTGTGACATGTTTAATAATATACAATGGCAACTCCTATGTAGTAAAGAATTGCTCTCTTTCGATTCCTATTGCTCCTAAACAATGTACCATGTAAATAGTAATTGTGTGGATGTTAGTAACCATTCTTTAGTTTGTACCTAGGTAAGGGTCATTTTGACCCACTTCCCCCTTTGTCGATGATCTCATGATGTTAATGTGTAATTTTGAATCATAGCAACAGACACTTATGATTAATGTGATTTTTGGTATAAGAACTCCTACAATCCTGTGGTCAGGGCTGTTCTCCCAATAGCCATTTTTTGGGGCACTGTGTGAGACAGTCAGCCAGCGGGCTTAATAAGGACTCTCAAATTTGGACTTCTCAGTGGTGATCGGTCTGTTCTTAAGTTGCGCCCCATAACAATGGTAGTTCTACTTTTAGTTTTTTGAGGACCAGCATTTGTTATTTATCGTTTTTTTTGATCATAGCCATCTGACTGGGGCAAGATTAGGTATCTCATTGTGGTTTATTTTTAAATATATTTTTAGTTGTTAATGGATCTTTTATTTGTTTATATGTGGTGCTGAGTATGGAACCCAAGGCCTCACACATGCCAGGCAAGCGCTCTACCACTGAGCCACAACCCCAGCCCTCTCACTGTGGTTTTGATTTTGCACTTCTCTGACATTTAGTGAAACCGAACATTTTTTCATGTATTTGTCAGTCTATGAATATATTCTTTTGTAAAGTATCAGTTTAGTTCTTTGGCACATTTTTAAATCGAACTATTTGTATTTTTGATGTTCAGCTTTTTGAATGCCTTACTGTGTTACTCTGCTTTTTCTTGCTGTGACTGAAGTAACTAACAATAACATAGAAGAAGAAAAGTTTATTTGGGCTCACAGTTTCAGAGGTTCAGTTCGTGGTTTGCCGACTCATTGCTTTAGGCCCAAGGTGAGGTGGAGCATTGTGGCAGAAGGGTGTAGAGAAGAGCTGCTCACCTCACAGCAGCAGGGAAGTTGAGAGAGAAAGGGAAGAGCCAGGAGGACAAGCTGTAATCCCACTGGCATTCCCCAGTGACCTACTTCCTTGATCCATGCCCCACCTGCCTATGGTTACCAGCCAGTTAGTCCATTCAAATTATTAACCCACCAACTGTGTTAATTTACTGATTAGATTAACACTCTCTATCTAATCATTTCACCTCTAGACATTCCTGCATTAACACAAGAGATTTTGGGGGACACCTCATCTCCAAAGCATAACATTTATATATTCTGGATATCAATTCTTTGTTAGCTGTACTGTTTACAAATATTTTCTCCCATCCTGTAGGTTGTCTCTTAATCCTGTTGTTTCCTTTGCTCTGTAAGAACTTCTTAGTGTTTTGCTGTTGTGGTTGTTGTTGTTCGTTTGTGGTGCTGGGGATTTGAACCCAGAGCTCCACACACAAGGCAAGCACTCTATCATTGAGCTATGTCACCAGCCCAGAAACTTCTTAGTTTGATGTAATCTATTTTTATTTTGTTGCCTGTGCTTTTGCGGTCCTGTCTTAAAAAAATCATTACCCATGTCTTGAATTGCTCCCCGTGTATTTTCTTAGAGTAATTTCATAATGTCAGGTTTCAGGTTTCCCAAAACTCAGGTTTTGGGAAATATGATGTATTATGAGGTGAGGTCCTTTAGAGATTATTGGGCCATAAGGGCAGCTCCCTCACGGATGGGATTAAGGCTCTTAAGAAAGATTTCTTGGAGTGTTCAGCCAACGTGCTGTTCTGTCTTCTGCTTTGTGGGACACAGCAAGAAAGCCCTCAACAGTGGTGTGACTTGATCTTGGATTTCCAGTCTCCAGACTGTGATAAATAAATTTCTCAGTTCATGGCACTTTGTTATATAACATCACAAAACAGACTAAGACAAGGATCATTTGACAGTAATAAAAGAAATAGCTCACCAAAAAGATGTAGCAGTTATAACCTTGAATGTTCTTAGTGATGATCTGGGGAATTGTCTTAGTTCATTCATGCTGCTATAACAAAAATACCTTGGACTGAGTCATTTTTATTTCTCACATTTCTGGAGGGTGGAAAGTCCAATCTCGTGTGCTAGTAGGTTTGGTGTCTGCAAAGGGCTGTTATTCATGGATGTCACCTTCTATGTGCCCTCACATGGAGAAAGGACAAAAGGGATAAACAATGTGTCCTCACATGGAGAAAGGACAAAAGGGATAAACAATGTGTCCTCACATGGCTGGTGAGAAGGAAGGGTGAAAGGGCGCTCTTTTCAATCTTTTTTATACGTGCACTAATCCAAACATGAGAGCTAAGCCCTCCTGGTTTAATTACTTTCCAGAGATCCTCCTTTTTATTTTTTTATTAGTTCATTTCAGTTACATATAATATTAAGGTTTATTTTAACATAATTATACAAGCATGGAATATAATTTGCTCTGATTCAGTCCCCAGGACTTCCCCTTCCCCTCTCTTTCCCCTTCTTCCCTTTCCTCTTCTCTACTGATCTTTCTTCTATTTATCTATAGTTTTTTTTTTTTTTAATTAGTACCTTGTGGATATACATAGAGATTCTCTGTACACAGGAAAGTTTGGTGAGATTCACTCCACCATTCTTCCTTTTTCCCATTCTTCCTCCTTCCCTCTCAATCCCTTCCTCCACTCCACTGATCTCTCTTCTATTTTCATATAATCCCTCCCCTTTGTTTGTTTGTTTCTTTTTTTTTTTTTTTTTTTTTTTTTTCACTCATTTTGGTCTAGCTACCACATATCAGAGAAAACATTCAACTTTTGACTTTTTGGCTTTGGCTTATTTCACTTACCACGAAGGAGAGCAAACCTGATTTTTAACACCATGGTCTTTGGGTTCAAGTCCCAACACATGAATATTTTTGGTGGGGTGTGGGTACCAGGTATTGAACTTAGGGGCTCTTGACCACTGAGCAACATCCCCAGCCCTCTTTGGTATTTTTATTTAGAGGCAGGGTCTCACTGAGTTGCTTAGTTCCTTGCTTTTGCTGAGGCTGGCTTTGAACTCAAGATCCTCCTGCCTCAGCCTGGAGGATGCTGGGATTACAGGTGCGTGCCATCATGCCCAGCTCCAACACATGAATTTTGATGGGACATACACATTCCAGTCATAGCAGAAATCTACACTGTTATGGGGCGCAACTTAAGAACAGACCTATCACCACTGAGAAGTCCAAATTTGAGAGTCCTTATTAAGCCAGCCCGCTGACTGTCTCACACAATGCCCCAAAAAATGGCTATTAGGAGAACAGCCCGGACCACAGGGTTGTAGGGGTTCTTATACCAAAAATCACATTAATCATAAGTGTCTGTTGCTATGATTCAAAATTACACATTAACATCATGAGATCATCGACAAAGGGGGAAGTGGGTCAAAATGACCCTTACCTAGGTACAAACTAAAGAATGGTCGCTAACATCCACACAATCACTGTTCACATGGTACATTGTTTAGGAGCAATAGGGATCAAAAGAGAGCAATTCTTTACTACATAGGAGTTGCCATTGTATATTATTAAACATGTCACATCAAGTAACTGATGATGGTCACAGAGGCGGGGTGTTCCCAAGGGAGAAGCTTATTTCCTATATAACATGGAGTCTCAGAGCAAAATGGAGTCTGTTTAGTCATTTCCCTTAGAGTCTGGCCTATAACATTCTCATGGAGCCAGATCTGTCAGACCATCACATACACAACCTCTATATTCTTAACATTTTCTTTTTTTCTTTCTCTCTTTTTTCTTTTCTTCCTTTCTTTTTTGGGTACAGGTCCTCATGCCTGCCAGGCAACTACTCTACCATTGAGCTACATTTCCCAGTCCATATTCTCCTAAATTAACTTCTAATAATTCCAAAGTTTTGGTTTCACAATTAAGATTTTTAGTATATTGAAAGCTTAATTTTCTGAATTATGAGAGACTGGGAACTAAGCCAATTATGTTTAAATTTTTTTAATCATTAATTAAATAGTCCATGGTAATGCCTCCTCTATCATACTCTTAGGTCTAATGTAAGCTCTGCCTAGACGTGTTTATAGTAGCTCTATTCTGTTTCATTACCTGTATCTAAGCCCACACTAAACTATCTTAATGAATAAAACATTGTGTTTCTCTTGTTTCACTGACAACGGCATCTGTCAGAGTGTTTTAAGTATTTCTTACATGTGCTGAATAGTTATATGTCCTTTGTTTTGCTTATGGTTTTCTTTTATTTCTAAAGTAAATTTGGCACCACTCTCTACTAACTGGAACCAGGGCTCCTGGGAGAATGGCTGGTGTCAGGACCAGGTAGAGAAGGTCTGTTTTGAGTCTGGAATACCTTATTACCTTATTAGTGTTTCTTTTTTTTTTTTTTTTTTTTTTGTGTGTGTGTGTGTGTGTGTGTGTGTGTTTTTAAATTTGTTCTTTTTATTTCTACGTGACCGTAGAATGTATTTTGACATATCTTACATACAAGGAGTGTAACTTCCCATTCTTGTGGTTGTACAGGATGTGGAGTTCCACTGGTCATATATTGACATATGAACATAGGAAAGTTATGTCCAATTCATTCTATCGTCTTTCCCATTCCCCCCACCCCCTCACCTCCACTTGTCGAATCTGGTGAACCTCCATTCCTCCTCACACCTTTATTGTGAGTCAGCATCTGCATATCAGAAAGAACATTTGACCTTTGGTTTTGGGGAATTGGCTTATTTCACTCAGCATGATAGCCTCCAGTTCCATCCATTTACCAATAAATGCCATAATTTCATTCTTCTTTATGACTGAGTAATATTCCACTGTATGTATGTACCACAATTTCTTTATTAATACCAGCCAACCTTATTATTTTTGAGAAAGAGGTGATGCTTAAAAATAACAGAAATATGTTAAAAGACCAAGGCAACCAGATTAATGAGAATATGCCAATCAAAGTAATGATATTAACAGATTATATAACCTCAATGATTAAAAGAGTAATTGAAATCCATGCTAATATAAATAACACATCAATACATAGAGGAGACCAAAAATAGTCTTCTTAAAACAGAATTCCAACTAACAAATGTAGAATAGATTGAAGGATGGAGTTAGACAATCACTGACATGTATCATAGTAATAATTCAAATGAAAATTGTCATAAAATGCTAAGACTTGTGGTCAAAAGTTTTAAGAGGAACGGGATACTTATATGATCTCAGAGTATCTCCCCACAAATTATTTACTAATTACAAAGTAACTGTACAGTAGAGAAGTCTGGCAGGTGCCAACTTATTCCAGTGATCAAGGTTAACATCACCAGTCATGGAACAGACTGGTATGTGCCTTCTGATACGCAGAAGACACACACCATGTCCCTGGTATCCCTGCCAAAGAGGCAAGATCTGAACATAACCATGAGCAGAAATCAGATAAACCTGGATTGAGGGACATCCTACAAAATAATTGACCTGTACACTTAAAAATTGTCAAGGGCATGAAGGGCTAAGAAAGACCAAAACTGTTCCAAACTACAGGAGATTAAAGAGAGACGATAATTAAATGCAATCTGTAATCATGGTTTGAATTCTAAAATGTTATCCTTGTGTCACTATTTAAGATACTATTAAGATAACTCCCACCCCAGCACCACAAGAAAAAAAAAAAAAAAAAAAAAAAGATAACTCCCAAATGTTGAATTATGTCTATAGATTAGGTAATGGTATTATTTTACTGTTAATCTTTTTGCTTTAACAATTGTGGGGTATTTATGTAAAAGGATATCTTTGTATTTAGGAATTACACATTGAAGCATTTATGGGTAAAACAACATCTTGTTTGCAAATTACCCTCAAATATATAAATATTTATATTATATATACATATGGCAAATGTAATATTGGGGAATTTGGATGAAGGATATCCAGGAGTTCTTGGTTCTTGAAAAAACTTTTAAAACTTTTTCTAAGTTTGAAATTATTTCAAAATGAAAGGGTACCCAAAAATAATGCACTGTCCTTCCTACCAAAATACTGGCTTATATTTTTTAATCACCCTTTGAGACCTTGATGGCGTTTATTCAACATACATCTTTGTCATCTATTTTGTGTTAGAGTCTAGGGATATGGAAGAGAACTAGAAAAATATCTAACCTTGCCTGTGTGAAGTTTACACTCTAGTGGGGAAAACAACCAGTAAACAAATAATTGCATAAATGTAGTTATTATGAGAGCCATTCCTGCAGCCACCCATATGCTTCACAAAGTCTCGTTCATGGGTAGGCTGCATGATACCCCGTCCTTATGAAAATACAGATACAATCTCACTGCTTCTTTCCGAAAGTTCCACACTCGACCTACAACCATAGGAAGCCATTAAGAAGTCCACCCCCACTGAAATGTATGAATACATTCTACTGTCATGTACAGCTAATTAGAACAAATTAAATTTAAAAATTAAAAAAAGAGAAGCACCCAACTGATTCATTGTTTCATTTTGTGTTTCTGTTGAAGGACTAAGAATTAAAGAGAAAATAAGTGGTAGTAGTTCTCTTATTTTTATTTCTATTTTTTTTGATAGCTAAAATAATTTCCATCTTGAAAAGCAATAAAGTCTGCAAAAGCAGGATACATTTTCAAACCTCCTGTTCATTGCAGAGATATGCATCTGAGGAACTTCAGGCCATGTTCTGAGGAGATTTTTTTGAAATTTGAAGAAAAGGGAGTTTGTTACAGAGCTCACCAGGGAAGTTCTGAAAGCGTCATTAATTTCCATAATAATTTCCAATTAATTCATGAGTCATTTCCTGATTTTCTGAAATCATTCATTTTTCAAAGCAGCTACCTTGAACATTAGGTGGAATTTAGAATGCTATGATTTTAACTGATTTAATGGAAACTAAACCTTTTAACCATTTGTAAACATACAAAACAAAAGCTTGGGTCCAAGTCTGAGACGACTAACTGCAGTAACACTCTTCGTTCCTTCTCTGGAATGCGGAGCCTTAACACTCCCAGAGGACATGAGGGCTCTAGAGGAAAACAGAATTATACCAGGTGCTTCTCCTGGCTGGCGGCCCAAGGCCTGATAACAGAAAGACCGTCAGTAAGGCCGTAATGGGAACGTATCCAACATCTCCAGCGCAACCCATTCAGTGTAAATATAGCTGTCTGGTAAGGGGCAGGAGCTGGAGGTGGGGATGAGGAAGAGGATTTGTGGTGTGGGGGTTGGGAGGGGGAGGTTGTGCAGGAACCTTCCTTCCTGCCATTGTTGACCTTGTTAACTGCTGCAGTCATTAGAGGCCCCTCATCCTGTGTCTGAGGTGCTTCTGCTCCTTAGGTGGCTGCCTCCCCATTCAGACCTGTGGCCCTAGGCCTGCCCTGCCAGGGCTGCTTTACTCCCAAAGCTGTTCTGGAAGCAGCTGCTGCTGCCACCCCCAGTCCCATCAGCCATCATGTATAGTTTTCAGCTCTTAAATACAGGTGATGCTCCCTTTTTAGAAAATTGGACACGGAAATACCTCAACCCACAGGATAATAAATTGAGAAATGAGGCTCTGCTCTATAAAAGGATTTCCCAGAAAATCCTCCTGAAAACTGAGCTTTCCTGATAAGCAATGGCAGATTTAACATGAAGCCAACAAAGCTTAAATTACAAGGTCTCTCATTTGCAGAGGCCCTTCCAAGGCCACAGGAAGGTCCCTAACCCTGTGCTGACATGGTCATAGGCTTTTTACAGATCTGCCAATGTTCAGTATTTTAACTGTAATTGATTACAGCCATTATCTGTTTCCACTGCAACCCCAGCCCCCATGCACACCACACATACCACTTTCCCTTTTGTCGATGGTTTTGGGGTACCAGCATCATTTTGGGATTCAGGTAAAGGGAGCAGGAGTTAGGTCTAAAGTCATCTGTCTTGGTTTAATGAGACATTTTTATGTGGTTCCAATTTACTTTAGTGCATATTTTGTCATCCTTAGACATCTTGGTACAGGAAAGACTTTGGGGAACATCCCTGGCACCACATAGTGACCTCCTCAGATTCATGACAGGAAGAGACAACATTATAAGTACATGAGTCATGGAGGAGGAAAGTTTTAGAAGGAAGTCTGGCCTTCCTTGGTGAGGAAAGTGAAACTGGGCTAAACCAAGGTCACTGGTGAGAGGAAAATTCCTCCCAGTCAGGTCTCACTTTCTCTACCAAGGAAAGCATTCCTTATATGTTCTGTGTGGTGTTCTAGAAGTTTCTCTCCACTCAGGGAGGCAGGAAGCTCCTCTGCCTCCTCTTCACTGGAGTGAGGTGGAATCTGCCCTCAGCAGATCCTCTGTGCTGGGCCAGAAGAGACAGTTACTCCCCTTCCCAAGTCTGGAAGAGACCTATTTCTGAAAAACTAAATTTTTGTAAATTACATGTTTAGCTATTTTGAAAAACCTCAATATTTAGAAGGATCTCAGAAAGAAAATTTCTATAAAATGGATACTTGTTTCCAAGTTATTTCATTCAAAGAGACTCACAAATAACAGCTAATTTTCTTTGGGCACTTGCTTCGTGCCGGGTGCCGTGTTTGATGTGCATCATTGAATCGTATGGACTATGAGGGAGTCACTAGAATTAACCCACTTTCAGACAGGAGGCAGTTGTCTTCTTGGGGTCATATGAACTGCTGAGGACCCTCCAGTTTTGAAATGGTAGAAGTCGTTTTCAAAAGTTCTGCTCTCAGGCTGCAAATTAGTGCAACCACTCTGGAAAGCAGTATGGAGACTCCTTAGAAAACTTGGAATGGAACCACCATTTGACCCAGCTATCCCACTCCTTGGCCTATACCCAAAGGACTTAAAATCAGCATATTACAGAGATACAGCCACATCAATGTTCATAGCTGCTCAGTTCACAATAGCCAGATTGTGGAACCAACCTAGATGTCCTTCAATTGATGAATGGATAAAGAAACTGTGGTATATATATACAATGGAATATTACTCTGCCATAAAGAATGATAAAATTATGGCATTTGCAGGCAAATGGATGAAATTGGAGAATATCATGCTAAGTGAGATAATCCAATCTCAAAAAACCAAAGGAAGAATGATATCGCTAATAAGTGGATAATGACACATAATGGGGGGTGGGAGGGGTTAGTGTTAGGGTTAGAGTTAGGGTTAGGGAGGGGGCAAGAATGGAGGAAGGAAGGACTGTATAGAGGGAAAAGAGGGGTGGGAGGGGTGGGGGAGAAGGGAAAATATAACAGAATGAATCAAACAACATTACCCTATGTAAATTTATGATTACACAAATGGTATGCCTTTACGCCATGTACAAACAGAGAAACAACATGTATCCCATTTGTTTACAATTAAAAAAAAAAAAAAAAGTTCTGCTCTCAGTCGGGCGTTTGGTGCTCAGCTGCCGTCTCAGCACTCAGGAGGCCGAGGCAGGATGATCGCTTGAGCCTAGGAACTCAAGACCAGCCTGGGCAACACAGCACATCTCACCTCAAAGAACAAACACCAAGAATACAGGCAACAATAAATGTTGGTGAGGATGTGGGAAAAAGATGCACTCATACATTGCTGGTAGGACTGCAAATTGGTGCAGCCACTCTGAAAAGCAGTATGGAGATGCCTCAGAAAACTTGGAATGGAACCACTCTTTGACCCAGCTATCTCATTCCTCCATTTGGACCTAAAAATCAGCATACTACAGTGATGCAGCCACATCAATGTTTGTAACAGCTCGACTCACAATAGCTAAACTGTGGAACCAACTTAGATGTCCTTCAACAGATGAATGGATAAGGAAAATGTGGTATAGATACATAATGGAATATTAGTCAACCTTAAAGAAGAATGAAATTATGGCATTTACAGGTAAATGGATGGAACTGGAGAATATTATGCTAAACAAAATAAGCCAGTCCCAAAAACCCAAAGGCAAAATGTTTTTTTCTGATATGCACATGCTAATTCACAATAAGTGGGGGAGCCTAGGGAAGAATTGAGGTACTGTGAATTAGGAAGAAGGGAGTGAAGGGAAGGGAGGGGATATGGGGGTAGGAAGAACAGTAGAATGAATCAGACATTATTACCCTATGTGCACATATAATTACACAACTGGTGTGATTCTTCATCATGTACAACCAGAAGAATGAGAAGTTATACTCTATTTATGTATGATGGACCAAAATGCATTCTACTGTCATATGTAACGAATTAGAACAAATTAAAAAAACAAAGTAAAATAAGAAAACCAGACATAGTTATGCTCTTTTGAGTTTTAGGGACAGCTTTCTATTTAATTTAGTCTTTCAATTATGTAAAATGTGATCCTGATTCTGAAGTCAAATCTATAAAAATACAGTATATATCCTTGCCCCCTCCATGATATTTCATTCTGCCCCTAAAGACAGTTTTTTTCCTATGGCTTATCCTTCTAATATTTTTTGATAGAAGAAAATACTTCTCATGGAGAAATAGTACATTCCACACACGGTTCTCCATCTTGCTACATTTGAGGAAGATAGAACCAAATAATGTACTTGAATCTAATTGTATACAGTTGAAGCCAATACCATATAGTCCTGTTCTAAAGGACTTTAACACACAGTTATTGGACTACTTTCATTATTTTGGAAGATACCAGGAAGCCACTTGATTGCTTTGAGAACTGGTAAATTAATGAAAAGAATCAATAATTTGTTCTACTATTCCTTCAAAAAAGGTACTTCGATTATATATGTAATAAATAACATATAAAGATTTTGTATATTTTAATTATATTTAATGTATTAATACATTTTATGACATAAAACAATATAATGTATATTATATGCACATATACATTGTATATACATGTATAATATATACATTATTTGTTATCTAGAATACTTACATAAAATGATGATGAGAAATTTCTCTTCATAGAAGTGTTTCAGCTTATAACTTTTTTTTTCAAACTTGGTCATTTTAATGTTTTTCTTTTTTTTTTAAAACAGTTTAATAAATAGTTCTCTTAATGACTACAGATATTTAAGGCTGTTTGGTAATACTCAGAAATATCACAGTAATGATGGTTTTCCTGACTGATTTGTAGTCTTTAATTATAAGAAATGTAAAACAGATGTCAAACCAGTAAGACTGAGTTTATGCACCCGTCATTTTCAGGATTGTTGGTAACCTGGGCATATTTCCCCCAAATAACTTGGCTCCTTGTGTTACAAGGCCCAATTCACTCACATTCACCTCAATGACTGTACCTTTGGTAATAACACCCAAAGTTGTATATAGTGGGATGAGGGATTCTTTTACACACCAAGTATTGGTAGGCAAAAGGTGGCTTTCCTTTCAGGATGTGTTACATGGGCCTTCTTGAAATGAAAGCCCATTGGCCTCATGCATCTTTCATATTTAGGTGGTTTTCTTGTAAAGCCATCTCCAACGAAGCAGACTTCAGGAACCAGCCTCTTGCAGGCCTTCTTTTCTCTCTTCTCTGTTCGAATCACTTTTAGTACTTCTGTTTCTCCCTGGGCACGAACCCTGGGAAGGGGGACTTGCCATTTTCCCGCCTTCTCTTTTCGCTTTTGTTTAATCATGCTGGAAAGTACTTTTGCCGAGTCTGTCCTTCTCTGTCTAGGAGACAGGCAGGAACTGCTCCCTGTGGAGTCTTCGCATCGTTCTTTTGTTTGGTGTTTCTCTTTTCCTGCATCTTGCTAGTCGTTTTCATTTGTATTTTCTCGGCATGGCACTGTTTATGGTAGAGCTTAGCTTTCAGGCCAATCAGTTTTTTTGCCTTCTTTGAACGTTCATGAGTCTCTTGACTTTCCTTTTTTCTCTTTTTCTCATGGTAATCCAAACGATATCCAAAGCGTTTACGGTGTGATTCAATATATTCATGTTGTGGCATGGTGACACAGATCTGCAGGGTGCAGTCTCCGGGGTGAGTAGAAGCTCTTAATTTTCGGGTACCAAAGACCCACGAGTCGACTCCGCGCAACGCGGAACAGGAAAGAGCAACCCTTCAAAACTAGCTTATAATTCTTAAGGAACAAGAATTGGAGGATCTTCACTCTGCAGCCCCTATGAGTTACTCTACCTATGGAGACCAATAATGATCAATAGGTACTAACATCACAGAAAGGAGACAAAGCTACCAACTTCACAAGGAAAGAAACACCACCTATAGCCTCGCCAGCTACAAAAATAAATAAATACCTGGATTCCCATTAAGCATCTTCATCTGTCAATTACACACACAGGGGGAGGGAACCTATTAAACAACTCAGTGGGGAAGCAATCGGCAAGCTCTGGACCACGGACAGTCTGTAGGAAAGACAACCTGGCTTCTTTGACAAATAAATGGCAAGAAATAAAGTGGATTTTACTTGGGCTTTGATTCTAACAAGCACTCAGAATGCATTTTTAAGATAATAGGGGAGCCCACAACAGCTACTGAATTGATATTTGATGAAAATTACAAAGTTGTTAATTTTTAAAATATCATTTTAATGATGTTATGGGGTTTTGTTTTTATATTTTAGGCACACATACTGAAATATTTATAGATGAAATATTATGATGTCTGGGATTTTCTCTGAATAATTCAGCAGGGGTGAAGATGGCTGGAAATGCAGGTGAAATGAGATTGATCTTATATTGATAATTATTGGGTCAGGATGATGGGTGCGTGGGAGTTTTACATTATGCTCCTTACTTTCGTATATGTTTGAGAATCTCCATACAGCAAAGTTTTTGAAGACTTAAAGAAAATCTCTCCTCTTACACACTCTAGGTTCCATCTTATCATCCACATTTCTATCAACCTACCAATAGAGGTTAGTTTTTCCCCAGTTTTGAAAAGCAAAATTTATCAATATGATTAAATAGTATATTCAAGTAATTCTTCACACTTTGTAACACCTTTCCTCCCCTGTTCAGTGAGAGTGACTTACCTTCATTCTAATTAAAATATCACTTATTTGGGGCTGGGGTTGTGGCTCAGTGGTAGAGTGTTTACCTGGCACATGTGAGGCACTGGGTTCCATCCTCAGCACCACATAAAAATAGATAAATAAAATAAAGGTACTGTGCCCATCTACAAGTAAAAAATATATTTTAAAAAATATTACTTATTTTCTCCACTAACCCAGTCAAGAGAGTCAAGCGATTCTTGAATTCTCAACTCCTGGATCTTGGAAAGGGGCTGCTAAGCTGAAGGAAACTGATGGTTATAGATGTCAGGAGCTTTTCTCTACTCCAGTTAAGCTGTTCCCTTAGAGGGGCTTAACAACGTAACTGAGTGAAAATGGCCCTGTTAGTAATTCTGGTAGATGTGGAGTAGAGCTGCCCAGGTCCCCTTCCAAGAAAGACTTGTCACAGCTGGTAGAAGTGCCCTCAGAAGATAGCTCTTGTCAGCTCCTCCAAAGCATGCCCTGCTGGGGCAGCCCACCTCTGATGCAGGAGGGCCTGCCTTTATGACCCAATGCAGGACAACCCCCACAGGGCAATCCAGCTGTGGTGTTCCCTGTGGGGACCAATGGAGGATGTTGGACCTGCAACACAACTTGACATCTTCTTGTGTCCACTCTGTTCCCTTCCTTTCCCTTCTACCTGTGTGGTTCCTGTTGGTGCTCTCGACACACATCTTCACACCACTCCCTGTCTCAGAGTTTGACTCCCAAGGAACCAATGGCAACGGTGGGAACACATCAAAATGCCTGCCTACCAGCAATAGAGTTGCTTTGTCAAAGCCTTAATCATTCATTTCTTTGATTAATAGCCCAAACACTGATGGTGTCTTGAAAAGCTTTTGAGTAGCTTATGATTGATAGAAGCTGACTTTTTATTGCTTTATGGTCTCTAGATACTAGTGAAAAAACTTATTATGAACACTTAGGATCAGCTGGATCACGTCACAGCATCTCAGGTCCATAAGATGATCCCAGGATGGGGCAGACCTTTCCTAGTGCTCTTTCTTGCCACCGTTTACACCTCCAGGAGACAGATACCAGTGTCGGCAGGTGCTTTCTCACCTGCTCTTGCACATGGATCCCAACACTGTTGACATAGTTATCTCTCTGCAAAGGCACATTTGCCAAGAAAAGAAACGCTAGGCCTCACATATAATTACATATTATTTCACAAGGCAAAAAATTTACATTGAGTGAACTTGAAATCATACCAGGTTCTGTTGCAGTTGCCATGTTTTCCCTACAAATGGGGCTGTGAGACACAACTGGTATCTTGGGCCATTAGTGATGAGGAGGAGGAAATGCCATGACCAGTCTATCTGGCATCTCCACTGGCCTAATGAGTCAAGTTGAATATGTATAAGGGCTTTTGTGGCTTCATTCATCATTTTTGGTCCTTTCCACACAAGATCTTTTGTTCTTCAACCACGAATTCTATTAATAAAGAATTTTCACGGGATGTACCCATCATAGTCCTAGAGAGAGTAATGCATAAATCTTGACCATATGTTTCCTATGCAGATGACTTCATGCTTGATATCTATTTTAGAGTCAATGATTTAACCACTGCTTTCCCCCAAACAGCCCTTCAGGATGGTAAGGGATCTTCCTTTCTTGTGTGTTCCATTTAACAGTAAGTATAAAAGTAAAGCAGATTAAAAAGGAAGACAACTCTGATGTGTGTTACCAACATGGATGAACCCTGAAAACATTATGCTGAGTGAAAGAACCCAGACATAAAAGGACGTGTATTATATGATTCCCCTAAATGAGATATTCGGAGTAGTCAGATCTTGAAGACAGAAAGCCAGATGTGGGGCAAACACCTGTAATTCCAGTGAGTTGGAGGCTGAGGCAGAAGGATTGCAAATTTAAGGCCAGTATCAGCAACTTAGCAAGACCTTGTCTCAAAACAAAATATAAAAAGGACCAAAGACATAGCTCAGTGGTAAAGTGCCCCTGGGTTCAATCCCATTACCCACCCCCCCACACACACACAATCATAAAGACAGAATAGTGGGGAGGAAAACAATGGGAAATACAGGATTTCAGTTCAAAATGATGAAAGAAAGTTCTGGAGAGGGCTGGGGGTGTAAGTCAGTGGTATAGTGCTTGCCTAACATAGGTGGGGCTCTGGATTCAATCTCTAGCACTGCCAAGAAAAAGAAAATTTCTGGAATGGATAGTGGTGATGGTTGTATAACAATGTAAATATACTTAATGCTCAGAACTTAAAAATGGTTAAAATGTAAATTTTGTGTTATGTATATTTTAACTCAATTTTTTTTTTTTTAAAGTAAAGCAGAGTGTCCAAAGGACAATTCATGAAGTGAGAGCTGGACCTGGGCCTGAGGGTTTGGGAGTCCACCGACCCGGGTGTGGGGTCCTCCTTTGCCATTCAGCAGCTGGGTAGCCTTGGGAGAGTGACTGGCCTCCTGCGGCCCTCCCAGTAGAGTGAGGCTCCCTCACTGAGTTGTTGGAAGGATTGAAGAGATGCAGCGGTAATGCCTTGTCGCAGAGCCTGGCACGTGCTGAGTGCTCGCTAAACACTGAAGCGGAATGCACGTGGTTAAGCACTGTGCAGGAGGCTTGCTGGAGCGTGAACCCCAGCTCTCCCACGCACCATCTTTCTGACCTTGGGCATGTTACCTGACCTCTCTGTGCCTCAGTGGTTTCATCTGTAAAATAGAGACAACGATCCTCCCACCTCAGGGGGTTGTGAGGATTGCAACCTTTCCATCAACGCACATCAGAAACATGTGTTTGCATAAGTTAATACATGAAGCACTCAAAAGCCTGCTATGTCGTATTATTTAAACATATACTTTTATTAATAGGAGTCATTCTGGGATAACAGACTGAAATGATAAAATGGTTTTATAGGAATATGTGCACAAAGTATTTATTTAAGGCATTTAAGATTTGTATTGTACTGCCTCGTTTTTATTGTTGTTGTTATGTACTATTAACACTTATCAGATGCTACGTACCAGGCACTCTGCAAAGAACTTTCTAAGTATTGCAAAATTATCATTTAGCAAGATGCAGGGCAGAGGAACAATTTGCTCAGGGATCGGCCAACTTGAACCCCATATGTCTGACGCCAGAACTCTTACAGTGCTCCATGCTACCCTTACAATAGTCTGAAGCCACTGGTAATGAAAATGCATGTACCACGGAGTGCCAAAGATAAATAAATGAAGTCTCTTGGAAGGGGGCCAAGAGTTGAGATTAGAACCTGGAATAAAGTAGTTATTGCATCAAGCACTCATTTAGAGCCAAGCTTCCCAGCAACCAAGGCAAAACAAAAAATACTACATGTCATATGTCATCCATTCAAGTTTAAAAAGAAACATTGTTCTCCCTCCGCTTGCCCAGAACCTGACATACCCCTGTTCATTTATTCATCAGTAAACCCCAGGGACCATCTACATCTGCCAAGCAATTTTCAGTCCTTCCAAAGACACGTTTGACAGTCTAATATTCCCATGCCTTAGGCAGGTAGCAAATTTTGTGTGTTCTTTTTCCTGTTTAAAAAAAAAAAAAGACATACTTGCCCCTGACACTAAACTCTACTAAATTATTAATGTGGTTTCTTTTAGGAGGGATATTGAGTGTCCTGTGGAGCAGCATCTTCATGATCTGGTTCAGAACTCTAAGACCTCAATCCAAGTGACCACTTTCAGTGTCAGCCCTTAATAAAGGCGGGAAGTAGAGTATTCAGTTTGTGGGCCCTGGGGCAGGGGTAGGCATCAGTGCATCACAAGACTCCTGCACAACCACCAACTACAGTGAGCAATCAACTGAAAATAACTAATAATACTGTGTGTAAAATCATACATTGCTTTATACTGTTTTGGTAAATCATAGTTTTACACAAGAACTAGCAGGTCCAAAAGATTTAAGAAGAAATTGTGAAAGAAATATAAAATTAAAATAATTTTAACTCTATCCATTGACTTAGTGTATTTTTCTGAAAATTGGGGAAAATACAAAAATGCTGGATTTTAGTAGCAGAACATGTTGGCCCAGCCTACAGAAAAGTAATGATCATTAAAAAAAGGATAGCAGCTGAGGACAAGGTTCCTTGATGCTCACCTTGTTTCTCATGGAGATGTGCCAAAGGAATCAGCATCCTTGAAGAAATAGCCAATTCCAAATCTGGGGCAGAAAATCACAAAATAAACCTAGATTGTTTTGTCACACTAGAATGTAAGGAAACCATCAAAGGCCAGTAGGGCTGTGACAGGACCAGTAGTTAATGGAAAGAGGATTCCCCTGGCCAAAGACGGAATGATTTGAATGTTAGTAATAATAATCACTACAATGTGTTAAAACTGTTCAACTTATTTAAAAATCCATGAATTTATTTTGTTGTATTTAAAATTTCATTGGTCAAACAGATACATTAGGAGGATCTGGGGGAATCACCTTATTATTTTGAATATTGGTAAATAAAGAAAAAGAACCCAGCACTTATCCCCTTTCCTGTTTATATCTGTAGTTTAGTCAAATACTAGATATGGGGAAGTTTCTCTTTGTAGAATACTTCAGCTAAGTAAATTATAGAGGAATGATGAAATTTGACTATTGCCAGTATGCCTTTCTTAATGAGTCCATATAATGATCATCCATAGCTGCTAATATTACACAAGACACAAGACAACCAGACATTATGCACCAACTGATAGAAGAATACACCATCTAGGCAGTATTCTTGCCAAAAACACTCAAGAAATCTGATCAAGTCTCCAGAACTGACTATAAATTTGTAGGACATATAGGAGTCAGAGGAAGATGAGGTCAGCAAAATATAAGCTGTTTGGAAAACTCTATAAGACACTGACTCAGTTTCTCCAATGAATTATAAGGAAAAGACAAAAAGGAAGGTAGAGATGATTAAATTAGATTTAAACATATTAAGTGTACAATACATGGATTTTATTTGGATCCTGAGTCTAACTAAAAATAATAAAATAATTATAAGACACCCAGGAAATGACCACAGACTGGATGTATAATAACATTGAGAACTGTTAGCTTTTTTAAATGTAGGAATGGCTATCGTTGTGTTAAAAAAAATAGTTCATACATTTTGAAGGTTTATTTTATGAGAAAACAAATCTTTTTTATTTATGATGAAAATTACATTGTGCCTGAGATCTTCTTCAAATCGGGGTAGAGGTGGGTCTAGAGAATATAGAGGAAAGGACATGGGTCACAGCTGTTCCCTGTTAGGCTGAATGCTGGTTCCTTGGAAGTTCATTACCATTCCCTCTAGTATACTGTACAAATTTTCCATATTAAAAAAAAGCAAACTTTGTAAATGGGATCGATCATTCCTTCTCTTAGAAGGATTCACCTTATACATTCTCAAGAGGTGGCCAAGAAAACCCCCTTTGTTCCCATGCAGAGTTATTCATGCAACTGGCTGAGGCAGAGGTGACTCTGCTCTATCATTCACATCATACCGAACTTTTAAATATAAGTGAGCCAAGTAAACATTCATAAGCAACTTTTTCCAACATCAAGTTGCTGCACTATTGTATGGCAGGAAGGGGGGGCCACTGAGGACCATGGTGTCAAACTCCAGAGCACAAAAGTTTTCCTGTCTGTCTTCATTTAAAACTCAGACCATCTTCACATTTCCTTCTGAAGCCAGAAGGAAGACTCTGGGCTCTTGGCCAGAACCTCCCCCTTCAGGGACAGGCCTCTTTCTTCCTGTTTCTTTACAAAATCAAGAGGAGCAGAAAAACCTGGAAAACATTCTGCACCTTTGACAGATATAAAATATAAACATACTGCGTCAATTGCTCATAGACACTGCAGCCAGACGCTCATTTTATTTTCAGAAATGTGGGTGAATCTTTAGTTAGATACTGCAGTGGGGAGAAAACAAGATCTACTGAAACTAGGTTGTAAATAGACTTCCATTCCCTCGACCTCCTTGCCTTTAACTCCCAATGCCCTGCTTCACAATGGAATCACAGGGCCTACATCCTATATTTCAGGTTTTTAAAGTGTCCTCCTTCACACAGCCCCAGAGATCCTTATGCACGGACTGAATTGAAAGAAAAAAAAGAAAAAAACCCAAATTCATGACAAATGACTTCAAAAACAGACCTGCCATAAAGTAAGCATTTTTCAGAACAGGAAGAATAACAGACCCAAACAAAGCCACCCAGAGAGTTTTCTTTGCTTGCTGAACTGTATATCTTTGTTCTGCACACTGATTCCTGATCCATGGTGTCCTCTTCATTCATTTTCTGGTGGATTTGAACCGAATCGAAGTCTCAGCCTTTCCATAAAGCCTTCAGTCTCTCCGGAGAGCCAAGGCCCAAGCTGAGCAAGTTGCAGTTAGAAACAAAAATGAGTCCAAACCAGGCAAAAAGGACAGAGTGAAGCATGCTGACCCTCCAGACTTCTTTTGTTCAGTGCTTATGCATCCCTTTGAAGTGGCTGCTCTAATTTTTCTCAATTTGTAACAGATGAAGAGACTGAAGTTTAAATGTTTTGGAATGAGAAAAGGCCTTGCTAGTATCTGGACCCATTTCTGTTGACTCCAAAGCTCACACCTATAATCAATAGGAATTTTTTTTTTTTTTAAATCAGGAGGCTTTGGAAAGACTTCATTATGTTAAAATTAGCAGACCTTCGTAGGGCAGAGGCCAAGGTAGCAAGACATTGTAAGGGCACGGCTGCTGCCCCTGGTAGTGTGCACTGTGGGCCACACAGCTCCAGGGGGCGCCGTTCATAACCTGGTTAATGGGAATAGGGTCCCTGAAGTTGTACTGGGCACTGGCGGTGTGGTCATAAATCCTGGATGAGCATAGACTGAAGTTTTCATAAACTCTAATGATCTTTGACCCTGGGTGCGTGGCTTAGGCCGTCAATAAACAGAACAGGCAACGCTGTTGAGATGGTGGCGATTGCAGAAGTTATGAACAGACTAAAGTACTGAGAAAGCGCTCCTCTTAGAGTGTTCTTCCTATGAGCAGATCACTTTGAATTGTGCTCAACCAAGTGCAAGGATCCTTCTGAACCTCTCAACACAGGATTGATGAGAGCTCAGTCTGTGGTCATCTTCTCTATCTATAATCTTTCTTAAGGTGATCTCATCTAGGCCTAAAGCTCAAGTGCCATCCACATATAATGACTCCCAAATTCTATCTCCAGCCCTCTCTCTCCTCCAGTCCCAGGCTCTGTGTGCATCTTTTTATTTACTTTATTTTATTTTATTTTTTATATTTGGCAGTACTGGGGTTTAAACCCAGGGCTTCATGTATGCTAGGCAAGTGCCCTACTTGGTTACATTCCCAGCTCTTCTATTTTTCTATTTTTATTTTGAGACAAGGTCTCACTTAGAGGTCCAGCTGGCCTCAAACTTGCAATCCTCCTTCCTCAGTCTCCCAAGTAGCTGGGATTTCAGGTGTGCACCATCACGCCCAACTCTGTATTCATCTTGCCTTCTCCACTGGGGGATCTAATAGGCCCAGCAGCCATAACATAATTGAAGGCATTCAGAAGGGAGCCCTTTTTTTCTGCTCCTCACCTGCTCTCCCCCAGTCTTCTACAGTTCTATAAAAGATACTATCATTCACTCCTCTGGCTCAAGTCGAACCTTAACTCTTCTTTCTTTTTCAGATGCAGTTTAAATTGTTAACAACTCTGACCTTCAACATTTGTCCTTATTGTAATCTCTTCTCCCCACATGTACTTACTGCTTTTTTTTTTTTTTTTTTTTTTTGTGGTGCTGGGGATTGAACCCAGGGCCTTGTGCTTGTGAGGCGAGCACTTTACCAACTGAGCTATCTCCCCAGCCCCATACTTACTGCTTTTGTGTGTGTGTGTGTGTGTGTGTGTGTGTGTGTGTGTGTGTGTTGAGTTTGATGAGTTATATATTTAATTCACCAAATATCATAGACCAAATGTTTGTGTCCAGGTCCCCCCAAAATTCATAGATTAAAACCTAACCCCCAAGGTGATGGTAGTAGGAGGTGGCCTTTGGGAAGTGATTAGGTCATGAGATTGGAACCCTCATGAATGGACTCCGCACCCTTATAAGGGAAGCCCAAGAGCCCACCAGGCGCACAAGTGCTCACCTGTAATCCTGCAGCTCAGGAGGCTGAGGCAGGAGGATCACAAGATCAAACCAGCCTCAGCAACTTAGCCAGGCCCTAAGCAACCTAGTGAGACCCTGTCTCAAAATAAAAACAAAAAGGGCTGAGGATGTGGCTCAGTGGTTAAGCACCCTTGGGTTCAATACCCGGTGCCAAAAAATGAATAATTAAAATTTAATTAATTAATAATAATTAATTGCTATAATTAAAAAAAGAAGCCCCAGAGAGTCCCTTTGCCCTTTCACCATGAGGACATAGCACAAAAACAGTCATTCATGTACAGGGAAAGAAGACTTCACTAGTCACCAGATCTGCCAGCACCATGATCTTGGGCTTCCAGCCTCCAGAACTGTGAGAAATAAGTGTCTGTTGTTTACAAGCATCCAGTCTACAGCAGTCTGTTACTGGAAGTCACATGAACTAAGACACGAAGAGAAATTGTGTATTTCAGTATGTGAGTTCTGAATTTTCTTTTAAAACAGTGTCTTCAGTGGTGAGTCTTTTATTGCTCTTAATTTCAAGCCAGTACAAACACTTCATTCTAGTCCTGCTTTGACCACAAGCATCTTGAAGGAGTTTTGTTTCTTTTGACATCTTCTGCTTCCCCCAACGCCACTCATTATTCCTACCCTCTGTAATCTCACCCACCTAGGACCCTACTGATAACTGCTCTCCATAAGGCAATGACCTCCTAATTGCCAAATCCAAAGGGTTTTCTCTAGATCTAATCATACCATACCTTCTCCTAATCTGTACCTGAACCTCTCTGCCTACTGGAAAAATTGCTAGTCTTTCCTTCCACTGTGGATCCTACAGCCCCTGCACCCTGTATTGCCTCCATCACTCTGGCACAGGGTGACAGACTTCATTGGCAACTCTCCTTGCAGACTCTATCCTTGATCTTCCTCTCCTCTCATTCTTCACCAATGGTCCTTAAACTTATTTTTTCCAAGACACCCCTGAGAATATGCTGAAAGCTATGGGACATTCTTCCTTGTGGGAGAAGGCAGGGAGATGTGTGTATTCATGAACAGACATAAAATATCTGGAGTAGTTTCTGGAAGTTCCCTCACATCTGAAGCCCAGTTAGACCCTCTGCTCTGCTTTCTCACTCTGGAGACCACCCCCAGAACTTCAATTGTCACCCACACATTGATGGCTTTCAAATGTGTACCTTGAGCAGCAACCATTCTCCAGAACCCTAATCTTGCATCTCCAAGTTTCTAACTAAAACTGTTTATCCCAAAGCACTTTACCTTCAGTGAGTCAAAACCTGGCCTGAATGTCTCCATTACTGTTTGGATGTAAGGTGTCCCTGAAAAGCTCTTGTGTGAGAAGATGCAAGGAAGTTCAGAGAAAAAATGATTGGGTTATGAGAGCCTTAACCAAATCAGTGGATTAATCACCTGATGGGATTAATGGAATGGTAACTGAAGTAGGGGGTGTGTGGCTGGAGGAGGTGGGGCATTGGGGGCGTGGTTTTGGGGTATATATTTTGTATCTAGCACGTGGTGTCTCTGCTTTCTGATCATCATGTGAGCTGCTTCCCTCTGCCATATTCTTTCACCCTGCTGTTCTGCCTTACCTGGAGACCTGAGATCTATGGCTGAACTTTAATTTACTGGTCCATCTCTTTCTTTCCAAATCCAGCTGCTACTCCTGATCATGCAGACAATGGGAGGGAGGCAGCAGGGTGGTATCATGGATTCAGGAAGATCAGGGTTTAAATTTCAACATGGGACTTTTGGTTGGATTGTTTAAACTCCCAAGACATGTGCTGGCTAGTCTGTTTGCCCCTGAGGAAGTCAACGTCTAGGCCAGCGTCACCCATGTTTCCTTGTCCTTGGATTTTACCAGAGAAAATCAGTGATGGGAGAAGAGAGGGGAGGGTATTCACTCCCCACCACCGTCTCCTCACCCATGGGGCTTCGGTGTGTCCACCATCTTTGGCTTCAGTTCTTGTCAGGTTCTGGGTCTTCTCTTCCCCTTTAACAACCCTCCCCAATCCCACCAAGATAATGGCTTCCAGCTATTGCTAATCCCTGGAGCTTCACTGGTGCTTGTTAGTTTCCTTAGCTCTGTTCATATCGCTGTCAATAGTCATTTCTTAGACCCTTCATTAAACCCCCTGGATAGGCCACCTGCATCCTGCTGGATCCCTGATAACACAAGACTTTAATCTCCTTACAAAATGGGGATAGTAACACCCACCTCCTGGGGCAGTCCAGAACATACAGTGAAAGCAGAGGAGCTGGAAAGCACTAGCGGGGTGCCAGGCCCCCGGAGTGGTGCTCTCTGAATGATAGACACTGCCCTGGTCCTGCCTGTCCTCCAAATAATCACACTCTCCCTGTCAGTGACCCAGGTTGAAGTGGCTCGAGGGAAATAATGCCAAGTTCCAGTGTGAAAACAAATCTGCCACAGGGACACGGGCTGCAGTCTGAAGCCACAGAACAGGGATGATCTGCAGGTCCCACTCCAGGACCTCAGAACGGAGGTCACGATTAAGGACTGGATCAGTCAAGGGTCAGGGTGTCCATGTGCTCAACATTCCCTTGGAAGAAAGCTGCCTCTGTGCTGGGCTCAGCTGGTCTGTCCTCCATACTGGCCAATTGTTCTCAAGAAGGAAATCCTTTCAACTCAAAATCTACCCGCCCCCCGCCATTATTAAAGCAATCCACTGGCCTGGGATGGAGGGTGATGTCTCCATAGGACAGTCACTTGAATTAGGTTTCTAGAACATTTCCCAATGGGCATAAATTGGAGAGGTTTTAGAAGGGTGTGAATAGAAATTATATGTTAGAGACTATTAATGAATCTGAATTCAGGTAGGAGAACTGCTTATGGATGGACATTCACTTGAATTTCCTTCACACTGAGCCCTCATAAAGTAAATTAAGGTATTGAGTATGTTAAACTAGACAGACTCAACTTGTGGCATGTAATTAGAATGCAATTTCATTTTGTTTTCTACTAGCTTTTATGTGCATTCAGTGGAAGCAAGTCTTCTCACATCTCTTAAAATCAGGAAGTTTTTCTGATCGCGCTTACAGTCTAATTTGTAGATAAGAAGATCCTGTACACCTCCCACACTTCAGACTTCATCAAAGGCTAGCCTTCTTTCCACCACAGGCACTCTGGTGCAGAAATTCTCTCCCGGGCAGAGGAAGCAGCTGCAGGAACCCTGTACTCTCCTAAAAGCTGGGGATCTTAGAGATTAAAATGTAAACTTTCTCCTGGTAGCCAGGCATGATGACACAGGCCTGTAATCCCAGCAACTCAGGTTACTGAGGCAGGAGGATGCCAGCCTCAGCAACTTAGCAGGACCCTGTCTAAAATTAAAAGCAAAAAAAAAAGTTGCAGATGTAGTTCAGAGGTAGAGCACCACTGGGTTCAATCCCCAGTACGAATGAAAGGAAGGAAGGAAGGGAGAAGGGAAGGAAGAAAGGAAGAGTTGTCCAGTAATCCTAGATGCCAGTGACACCAAATGACCCCTGGTGGGTATGGGAAGACCTAGTAGAACCAGGCTCTCACCTCATCAGGGGACGGTTTGGTCTCTTCTGGTCCAGAGGGAGCAGATCTCCTGCACATGACTGAATCCAGCCTGGGTCTAATAAAATAAGAGGATTCAGTGGTGACCAGAGCAAAAACCTGCTTAGAGTGGGCTTAGGGGGAAATGAGAGAAGAGTAAACTGGAGATAGCGAGAACTGGCACTTTTTCAAGAATTCTGATGAAAAAGTGATTAAGAAGCGAGACAGCCAGGCACAGTGGTGCATGTCTGCAATCCCAGTGACTCAGGAGGCTGAGGCAGGAGGATCACAAGTTAAAGACCAACCTGGGAAAATTAGTGAGATCCTGTCTCAAAATAAAAAATATAAATTAGAGAGAAGCGGGGGCACAGCTGGATGAAGCCCCCAAGAATTAGAAGGTGACTGAGTTGAGCTATGAGAGGAAGTGAGCTGAGAAGATAGGAGGTTGTCATTGACAAGTAGGATGTTTGAAATCGAGATTATGAAGGGCACAGATGCTGTCTTGAACCCACAGAAAGGGATCCTGCTGAGAATCCATGTTACCACGAGGGCATGGGCTTCTTCTTGAATTCTGCTGAGGAGACGATGAGTTCAGCGGAGACCGATGAGGGTGAGAGCCATGCCCTGTGATGACTGAGTAGTGAGGCTGAAATACCCACCAAGGTCCCCGAGAAACAGAGGTTCTACCAGCCCTGGGCTGCTTATCCCTGGACTTCCTAAGAAAGTCTTTTTCTTTAGGTTACTGCTATTTTGGTTCTCAGATCTTTGCAACTGAGCCTAATTCTAATAAAAATAATACTTGGTCTGGGGCTGTAGCTCAGGGGTAGAGCTCTTGCCTGGTACATGTAAGGCACTGGTTCCATCCTCAGCACCATATAAAAATAAATAAATAAAGTTAGGTATTGTGTTCATCTACAACTAAACTTTTTTTTTTTTTTTTTAAATATGTAGCTGGTTGAGAAGAAAACTGGGCAAGCTGGTGCCTCTACACAATTCTGATGGTGCTATTAATAAACAATTAAATAGACAGACTTGGTGTTTGGGTAAGAAATATCTGTGGGGAATTTGGAAGTTGTCTTTATGAAAGTGGTGACAAAAAAATAATAAGAATAATACTTAAGGTTCTGGGTTTGTGGCTCAGTGGTAGAGTGCTTGCCTAGCACGTGTGAGGCCCTGGGTTCAATCCTTATCACCACATAAAAATAAAATAAAGGTATTGTGTCCATCTACAACTAAAAATGTTATATTAAAAAATAATAATACTTTTTAAAAGAGTCATTTTGGCAGAATTACATTCGATAAAATAGAATTTAGGGGTAAAATGAAGAGAAAGTAGGACAATGTACAATAAAAAAACAAAACAAAACAAAAAACCAAGAACTTAAAAGCACTTATTAGGGACTGGAGATATAGCTCAGTGGTAGAGTGCTTACCTTGTAAGCACAAGGCCCTGGGTTCAATCCCCAGCACCGCAATAAAATAAAAAAAATTTTTAAAAAGGCACTTATTAGTACAGCTTGTCATATGTTAATGGACATCTATCAGAGATGATAGCTCAAGTGGACTCAAAATTAGTACTAAGTAGAAAGAACATACGGACATAAAATTTGACCATGTATTATATCCTAAAGTTTATTTTTAGTTGCAGAAAACAAAAATGACTCAAGCTAACTTAAGCAGAAAGAATCTGATAAGATATTAGGGGCTGAGGGTGTAGCTCAGTGGTAGAGCATTTGCTTGGCATGCATGAGGTTCTGGGTTCAATCCCCAGCATGGCAAAAAAAAAAAACAAAATAGTTATTAGGTAGCTCCCCAATTCCCAGGAGAGCTAGAGAGCCAGGCTTATATGCTATGCAGCTTGCATCATAATGGTCAGAGCCCACACAACCAGAAGGTATGCCCGCCATCCTGGGACCGTCTTGGCAGAAATCTCCCCCACCTTCTGACACTCAACACTTTTGACAGCAGGGACCAGATGGCAGTCAGTTTTCTCTGGACAAGACCACAATCTCACTCTACCTAATGCAACACATCTGCCTGATGGAAGTTAAATAAATGTCTTGTTACACTTAAAAAGCCACAATCCCAGACAATTTTATAGGGAAGCTCCATCATTACACCTTCAAAGAAGACATAAGCTGTTATGATCACATTTTCAAAGAATAGACAAAGGGAAAACTATTCAACTTATTTTATAAGACTTGCATAACTTTGGTACCAAAAATGAGAAGAACACAAAACGATTATACAACAACTTCTCTTATGAATACAATGCAAATGTTCTTTTAAATTTTTCACAAACAGATACATGCACCAATGGTATGGAATAGAAAATCTAGAAGTAAATCCACACAGTCAATGAAACTTGCTCAGAAGGGTGAATACAGATAACAATAATGTCTTGCATTTTTTTAAAAGTTAGAAGAAAGTATTTTGAATGCTTTCACCATAAAAAAAGATACATGTTGGAAGAAATAGATGTGATTACCTTGATTCACACATTATACAAGTATCAAAATATCACATGGTATCTCTTAAACAATGTGTATAAATACTTATATTCATGAATTTATATACACACATATCATTGTTATTATTGCTGTACCAGGGACCACAGAGCTACATCCTCAACTCATCTTCATTCTCTATTTTGAGATAGGATCTTACAAGGTTGCCCAGGCTGGTCTCTAACTTGCCACCTTCCCGCCTCATCTTACTGAGTAGCCGGGATTATGGTGACTAGCATAACTATAATGCCCAGCAATATGTTCATTTTTATGTTTTTTATGTATCAGTTTGAAAATTAATTAAAACTTTTAAAATCAACAAATCAGATTTAGTACTACTATATTAGAAAACATTCACGGAGGCTAAGGTGGGCCCTGAGGGGACTCCAGATCGAAGGAGGCAATGCAGTGCAGGTTAAGAGACCAGTTCAGAAGCCTCCATATCTACCACTTCCTTGCTAGGTGATCTTGGGTGATTTACTTAAACTCTCTGCACCTGGGTTTTCTCGCCTGTAATAGTTCCACCTGGTAGGATTGTTGTGTGGATTAAGTGAGAAAACTAAAAACATAGAAGAGAGCCTTAATTATTTATCACTACTTTATCAAACATAAATGTGCTGACCAAGGAAGACAACAAACCAGAAACTTCCTCCTTCCCTGCAGGCCTGGAAATCTTGGATGCCACCCTGGGAAAACAGGTGGAATAGGATGGGTAGAGCCCAGAATTAACTGAGCATTGGTCATGACTGAGACTTCCTGCTGGTCCCCCACTGACAATCCCTACCCATCCTGAAGTTGATCAAGGTCTGGACTCTTCTCCTGATCTGTGGAATGGGGCTATTAGATGCAAGAAGACCAACGTGGAGGCAAGAAATACTTCAGCTTTAACTAAGTTAGTGCTAGGAAAGCTAGAGGAAAGTAGATGGATGGAGAGATGTTTGGGAGGCAAAATTGACCAAATAGGGTGGTAGATTGGAAATGGGAGTTGCAAAGAAAGGGGATTGGCAAAGGTGACCAAGCTAAGGTGCAGGCTCAGGTAACTGACTATAAGGTGGTGCCATTCATGAACTAGAGAATACTGGAAGAAACCAGGTCTGATGGTGTGGTGAAGATCATGAGCTTGGTTCTGGGCAATTGGAGGGGTACTGACACATTCAAGTGGAGATAATCAAGTAGGCAGTTTTGTATATACCACCTTGGGGCCCATGCTCCCCTGTGTCATCTGCATAGAAGTGTTAATTGCCACGTGTGGGGTATGAATGACCTGGACAGGAGGAGATGATGGAAGAGGGTCAGGATGGAAGCTTGCCCTTCCACGTGATTTGGCCCATCCTCCCATGACTTGCCAGTCCCTCAGACAGGCACTGGAAGTGAGGGCATCAGGTGACTCTGACCTAGGGGTGGTCCAGTGGAGAGGGCAAGAGATGAGTTCGGGCTCAGCCTCTCAATAAGCAACTCGGCCCTGATTCTTACGAGCTGTGTGACAGCAGGAATATCACTTAGCCCCCTGTGCCTCAGTGTTACCACTTGTTTGTAGGCTCTGATGGGGGCTGCAGTGCAGGTAAAATGAATCAGTACATGAAGGTAACTTAGAATAATTCTCTGTTCCCAGCAAATGCTAAGTGATGACTCTTATCAGGAACTCAGGTCCTCACAGGGAACAAGCAGAAGTCCTGGAGTGACTACACAGCTTAACCCGTGTTTTGGCCTGAACCTCAATCAGTTTATACTTTATAATGACTGTTTTCTTTTTTTTTTTTTTTTCCTTTTCTAAGTTAGTACATGGAGTAACAGCATACCATTTGCGTAATCATACATTTACAAAGGTAATGATGTTTGAATCATTCTGTTATTTTTTCCTTCCCCCCACCCCTCCCACCCCTATTTTCCCACTATACAGTCCCTCCTTCCTCCATTCTTGCACTCCTCCCACCCCCCATTATGTGTCATCATCCGCTTATCAGTGAGATCATTTGTCCTTTGGATTTTTGAGATTGGTTTATCTCACTTAGCATGATGTTCTCCAATTTCATCCATTTACCTGCAAATGTCATAATTTTATTATTCTTTATAGCTGAGTAATATTCCATTGTGTGTGTGTGTGTATATATATATATATATATATATATATATATCAATCACAGTTTCTTTATCCATTCATCAATTGAAGGACATCTAGGTTGGTTCCACAATCTGGCTATTGTGAATTGAGCAGCTATGAACATTGATGTGGCTGTGTCTCTGTAGTATACTGATTTTAAGTCCTTTGGGTATAGGCTGAGGAGTGGGATAGCTGGGTCAAATGGTGGTTCCATTCCAAGTTTTCTAAGGAACCTCCACACTGCTCTCCAGAGTGGCTGCACTAATTTGCAACCCCACCAGCAATGTATGAGTGTACCTTTTTCCCCACATCCTCTCCAACACCTATTGTTGCTTGTATTCTTGATAATCGCCATTCTAATTGGGGTGAGATGGAATCTTAGTGTAGTTTTGGTTTGCATTTCTCTTATTACTAAAGATGGTGAACATTTTTTCATATATAATGTCTGTTTATTAAATTGTTTGCCCCCCACAGTTGACAGTTCTTGCAAGATCAGGGACATCGTCTTGTTCAAACATATATGTTTCAATTGTTGACTGAATGAATAACTACCAAATAAAGATCTCCCTACAATGAAAAAGATGAAAAAAGAAGAGGGTCAAGGACTAAGTCTTGGAGAGCACTTGTTGACCAAGAAAGACAAAAGTGAAGAGCAGGGCTGGGGCTGTAGCTCAGTGGCAGAGCGCTTGCCTAGCACGTGTGAGGCACTGGGTTTGATCCTTAGCACCACATAAAAATAAATTAAAGGCATGCTGTCCATCTATAACTACAAATTTTTTTTTTTTTAAAGTGGAGCAGATGTCCATGGTTAGGAAGAAAACTGGGATCCTATGAGAAGAGTGTTGGAAGGAGGTTCACAGCATGGAAAGACAACATGGTGGTTTCTAGAAACCATGATGGTTCAATTGCAGTGGAGAACACCATTTTGATAGACTAATGGGGATGGATGTTATATTGAGAAGAGTAGAAGAGCAGGTGAGAGATGAGGAGACAGGAACAGGAAGGAGTTTGGTCAAGTAGGGCTTTGATGAAGGATTTGTCTTCATTGGCAAGCTCCTGCCACCCAGGATTGTTGTGATCATTAAATTAGAGAACCCACAGAACTGGTACACAGTATGGATTCAACAATCATAAGCTTTTAAAAATGGAGGAAAGGTAGTATGCATATTCGCTAAAGTCTGCCGAATTCCAAAGCCCACACTCACTTTCCAGCGTTCCATCAGAGGCCTTCGCATCTTGCTAAATTGCCACTCTCACCTCTGGCTTTCTGAAAGGCAAGTATTTATAAAACTACTCAAGCAAAGAGACTTGTCCAGGTGTCTTGAGTACTAATAACAGAACCTGGATAAAGTAGTAGTGATAGCTATTCTTAAATATAATTCTTATCTATCCTCATGACAAACTCTGCCCTCAGTATACTTGCTTTAGCATCTTCAGGGCACTCCGAAATCAAGTTCAAAGACCAGTCAATGCTATGATGTGGGTGCCACCTACTGATGGGAAACTTAAAAGCACATCTCATGGTCCTAATGGAAAGCTATCTTGACTGCTTCAGTGGCGCTTATTCCAGAGATCCTGCTGATGGATGAACCTTAGGTGACACTTATTTCCAGTTAACTAATTAAAAGCCTAAAAATTAAAAAAGTTTTCTTAATTTTTCTTTTTAATCTTTAACTTGTCGATTTGGTAATTGGTCAAATATCTGTTCCTGTTCTCCTTTTTACTAGAAAGCTCTGTGTCTTTTAACTATTTAAGAAATTTTACATCTTACAATCAAAGTTATTTTACATGTGACTTTGGCTTTTTTAAGGAATTGACACTTCTAAGACCTGTTGTGGGGGGGCTTGCATTTATTTGCTAGACATATAATTTGAATTCAATCTTCATTGATCACTTTCTTTATGCCAGACACCAGAAACTGGGAATTTTTAAAAATTATCTCAATATGGGTCAAAAAATACAAAAATATAATAAAATGTAAAGTGTCCTATATGAAGGAAAGATTAAAAAGAGTTCTTTGGGGGATTCTGCAGAGGTGACTTTTGAACTACAGGATGTCAGAACAGATAAGAAGTTATTCATTTGTCCATTCGCTTGGTGCCCACAATATGCACAAAGACATATCATAGAGGGTTCATTTTCTAAAAGAGCTCACAGCCTAGTTGGGGAGGCAGATATATAAACAAATTATTTGGTCTAAAAATATTATCTAAAATCAGACAATAAAATTTGTTAATTTGGAATATAAACATAAAACATCAAGAGTCTCAGATAACCATGTGAACAAGAAACTCAACACCTAGTACAACAGACTATCATAGGAGAAAGTACTGTGTGAACTGGTCACGTAAAGATGGCATAAGCAACCTCATCTCAGGGAGTCCTTCTACTAGGGTACTGTTCCATAAGGGTGAAACTTGGTCTTATGAATGTTGCTACCTCTGTACCAGCACAGGTGCTGGAACACAGCAGCCAATTCAAGCTGGTTGAATTGTGCTCAAAGGAGAGAAGGGACAAAAAAATTGGAACTGGGTATTTAAGTTAAAAAGAATATCAGGGTTAACAAGTGGAGCAAAAGAAGAGTATTCTGCCCAAAGGAATTATTATAGGAGAAAAAAACACAGATTTATTATAGATGTTCAGAGACTAGGAGTCCCGCTGAGGGTGAGGACAACGATGTCTACCCCAGTGCAGACATTGGAGACCGGGCTCTGAAGGCACAGACCTAATTTTACTTAGGATTGTACAAGACGTATATAGGCACATTATCCAATCAGGTTAACACGCTCGTTAAAGCATAACAGAATCAGCCTATGGGTGAGCTATATGTCAAGATAATGTAAACAAACCAAGCATGCCTAAGTAATTCTGCCCAGCAACAAGTCTGAGACAAAGGACTGGGGGAATGGCAAGCTCCAGCACACAGAATGAGGTGAGGCAGCGCAGACAGCTCACATCACAGCTTGCTGAGATGCAAGTCAGAACGAGGCCTCCCCTCAGTTCAAACTCAGCCTCAGCAACTGCAAAGACCTTCAGTCCATGGCGAGTCTTTACCATTACCTCAGTTTCTCTGTCCAGACTGTTTGGCTTACTTAGACCATGGTGTCAGTGACTGCTGTCAGATGAGCTTGAGGAATGTTCCCTACAATTTATGAAATAGCATAGCCCATTGGGGAAATTGCATATAATTTGGTATATTTGGAGTATAGACTGGGAAGAGGGAAGAGATGGGACACTAAACTGGACAAACAGGAAAATACCCAGGTCTTGAAGGAACTTGCATACCATACATGGGAGTTAGGACATTAGTGTGTACCCCTTTGTGTCCTAGACAACTCTCATGGTGATGGAGAGGATGGATCAGAGTAGGAAAGGATTAAAAAAGAAACGTGAAAGTAGAGGGTGAAGACTGAACTAATATATGAAGACTGAGAGTGAGTGAGTCAGTTTTTGTTACTGTGGCCAAAATACCTGATCAGAACAACTTAGAGGAGGAAAAGTTTATTTTGCCTCATAGTTTCAGGGGTTCAGTCCATGGTTGGACTGTTTCTTCACTCTGGGTCTGAGGGGAGGAGAATATCATGGTGGAACGTAGTTGTTCAGATCATTACAGCTAGGAAGGAGAGAGAGAAGGAGAAAGAGAGGCCATAGGAAGGATGAACCCTTCCAGAGAATTCCCCTGGTCACCCACCTCCTCCAGTCACACCCCACCTCCTATAGTTACCACCCAGTTAGTCCATTTAAACTAGGATAGACTAAGTAGGCTACACTTTCCTCCAATCATTTCACCTCAGATCATTGCTACATTGTCTCCTGAGCTTTGGGGGGACAACTCATATTTAAATATTACAGAGGGACAGATTTAAAAGATAATCGTGATGTCCATCCTGGCAATGTGGAAAACTAGAGATTCCAAAATTATTCTGCTGAATATCATCTAAAAATAGTCAACAAAATACCAACTCTCATATGCACATGATCTCTCTGATTGATTAGATCAGTGATTAGATGAGTTACAAGAAGGCAAGAGAAACCTGATGAAGTCAGGAATTAAATGGGAACATAAGACCAGGGAGGGAAGATTAGGGAAGGGCGGGTGAAATCAGCGAGGGAGGGAAGCGAATGGTGAAGCCATGGGCAGTCAGAAAGCACCCAGGGCACTGCACAGGAAGACCTAAGAGCCCTGAGACCACTCAGGTCTGGGAGCCTGTAGAGAGATCACTCAGGTAAAGCTGGGACACAGGAAGGTTATTACCAGAAAGCCACCCCACAGATGTAGAGAACAAGGAAAGTTGTGTGGGTCTTGGATTGGAGAGATTTCAACAAAACGGAAAAAAAGTGTCCCCTGAGAACTCTATTGATTGACAAGTTCTCATATAGGTGTTGGACCTGAATCTACATTTATTCATTCAGAAGTTCTTAAAAACTGCAATATTCCTGTCCCCCCAACCCCCCAAATCAATATTTGCAGTGGACCCAGGTATGGAGTGCCCCCAGGTATGTAAGAAATTGGAGAAATCCTCCTTGAGGAAAATCCTGGATTTGTCTTCTAGTTCTGCAGTAACAAATTATCAAAAATATAGTGACTTAAAACAATACAATTTATTTTCTTTTCATTTGGTAGATCAGAGGTCCAACATTGTATATCTCACTGGACTATGATTAAAGTATGTTTCAGTCAGATTTTTCTCTGCTGTGACTAAAGGACCAGACTGGCACAACTGTAGAGGAGGAAAGGTTTATTTGAGGGCTCACGGTTTCAGAGGTCTGAGTCCATAGAAGGCCAGCTCCATTCCTCAGGGCTCAAGGTAAGGCTGAAAATTATGGAGGGAGAGGGTGGCAGAGGGAACCAGCTCACATCATGGTAATTAGGTAGCAGAAAGAGCAACCTATGCTCCAAATACAAAATATATGCCCCTTAGCCATGCCCCCAATTAACCACTTCCTCCAGCCACACCCATCCTGCCTCCAGTTACCACTCAGTTAATCCCATCAAGGAATAATTCACTGATTATATTAAGACTCTCACAACTCAATCATTTCTCCATTGAACCTTCTTGCATTGTCTCACACATGAGATTTTGGGGGACACCTCAAATCCAACCCATAACAACGGGTCAGCAGAGTTCCATTCCTATGCAGAGGTTCTAGCAGAGAATCCATGTCCTTGCCTTTTCCAGATCCTAGAGGCTGACAACAGGAAAATGCTACCATGTGCAAGGGTCAATCAAAAACAACAGGCCAGGTGTGATGGCACACACCTGTGATCCCAGCAACTAGAGAGGCTGAGGCAGGAGGATCACAAGTTCAAAGTCAGCCTCAGCAATTTAGTGAGGCCCTAAACAACTTAGGGATACCTTGTCTCTAAATAAACTATGAAAGGGGCTGGAGATGTGCTCAGTGGTTAAGTACCCCTGGCTTCAATCCCGGGTACCAAAAAAAAAAAAAAAAAAAAGGTAATAGAACTAGACCAGCAAGAATCCCCCATGTTGGAATTATTGGCTAAAAAAAAAAAAATTAAGTGAGAATATTTAACCTGTTTAAATAAATGAAAGATGAAATTAAAAACATGGACAAGGAGCAAATGATCAACAAGATCATGCAGATAGACTAAAACATATAACTTTAAGAAACAAAAATATCACAAAAGAAATGAAAAACTCAATGCTAGGCTGAAAAACAAACCAGATGCAACTAAAGAGAGAATTAATGAAATGGAAGATAGATTTGAAAAGAGTGCCCAGGTGCAGATCAAATGTATGAAAAATTAAGAGACATGGAAGGTAGTGTTAGAAACATTTATTAGGTGTAGTTTCTATTTTCTACACTACAGGTGACAGTATTGCCAACTGTTTTGCTTCTATACTACTTTACAAGGCTTTACTTGCTGTATAAAACTCCCCCAAACATAATGGTTTAAAACTAAAATCATTTTATGTGTTTACAATTCTGTAGATCAAGAACGTGACTAGAGCTTGGCTGGGTAGGTTTTTGGTCTTCATGGCATTTGCTGGGATACCTTATGCAACTGAAGCCAGATAGTAGCTAGGGATGAAGTTCACAAGATGGCCTCACTGACACCTCTGATGCCTTGGCAGGGGTGGTTTAAATACTAGAACTTTCCTGTCTCTCTGTATGGTTTTCTTGACATAGCTAATTGGGGGTCTCTTTAACAGTAGCTCAGCCCCAAGGGAGAGTGTTCAAACAGCAAAAAAGGAAACTGCAGATTTCTTAAAGCCAGTCTTGGAAATTATAAAGTATTACTTCTACTATATTCTGTCAGGAAAAATAGGTCACAGGGTCAGATCAGAGTCAAGAGGAGAGGAAGCAGAACCCACAGAAACTACTGGGGGTTTTGTTTTGTTTTCCACACCAATTTTTTTTTTCCCACTCAAAGTACTGAGGGTTTTAAATGGAACTTTAAAAGCTGATTCCTAATTTACGTGGAAGTGTAAAGACCAAAATTACACAAGACATTCTTGAAGTAAAACAGAATGCAAGTCCTTGCTCTAGCAAATATAAAGAATTATTATAACACTGTAGAAACTATACAGGTAGTGCAACAGAAAAACCAGAAATGGACTTATATCTGTAAACTAAATATGACAGAGGAGTACAACAGATCCCTGAGGAAAGTCTGGGTTATTTAATCAATGGGCCAGGACACCTTTCTATCCATATGGCAATGTTGGAAGGTGGTGGAATCTTAAAAAGACAGAGACTAGTGGGAAGTGACCATGTCTTTCCCAAGAACTGCCCTCAAAAGAGATTAAGGTAGTTCTTGTGGGATGCCAGTTGTTCTTGTGAGTTGTTATAAAAGAGCAAGTTTTCCCTGCTCTCTGACTTCCTGTCTTGTGTATATATACCGCATTTTCTTTATCCATTTGTCTGTTGAAGGATATCTATGTTGATTCCATATTGTGCATTGAGTTACTAAAAACATTGATGTGGCTGCATCACTGTAGTATGCTGATTTTAAGTCCTTTGGGTATAAACCGAGGAGAAGGATAGCTGGATCAAATGGTGGTTCCATTCCAAGTTTTCTGAGGAATTTCCATACTGCTTTCCATAATGGTTGCACCAATTTGCATTCCTACCAGCAATGTGTGAGTGTTCCTTTTCCCCCACATCCTTGCTAACATTTATTGTTGTATTCTTGATAATTGTCATTTTTACTGGAGTGAGATGAAATCTTAGTTTTGATTTGCATTTCTCTAATTGCTAGAGATGCTGAACATTTTTTCATAAAATTGTTGATCTATTGTATTTCTTCTTCTGTGAAGTGTCTGTTCAGCTCATTAGCCCATTTATTGATTGGGTTTTTTGTTTTTTGGTGTTAGGTTTTTGAGTTCTTTATATATCCTGGAGATTAATGCTCTATCTGAGGTACATGTGGTAAGATTTTTCTCCCATTTTGTAGGCTCTCTCTTCACGTTATTGTTTCCTTATTTAATTTCCTTTTCTTTACAAAATATCCACCATCAGGTATTCTGTTACAGCAACAGAAAACTTACATTTCTGTTTTGTATATTCTTTCATATTTCTCAAATAGTTCATAATGAATTAAAATATTTGGAAACCTGGCTAAATGGATGAAGAAGAAGTGAAGGATACATGAATGACTACCATGGGTATAATTATGAATACATTTTTAGAAATTTCTGAAACTTCTTTTGCTCTTCCATTTATTCCTCTTCTGAGGAATCCTAATTTTTCAAGAAAACTCTAGCTAAATTTGTGTTTCCTAAACTTTTTCTGGGTCTGTTGAAAAGGACCATACATGGATTGTGAAGGCTTTCAAATAAATATGCCTGCTTGGTGACAAAGCTTGTGGATACTTGTTTGAGACTTTAGAAGTCTCAAATTCACATGAAAGATTAAAGTGAAACAATGTCAAAACTATACCTATTGTGTGACTTTCTCACTATAAAAATGTGTCTATCTTTCCTCCAGGAATGAGGAAATTTAGATTATGCAGATGTTCTCAGTTCTAATCTCTTCTGTTCTTTCAATAATTGCTGAAACATTGGCCAAATTAAAACACTGTCCAGCAGATTTCATCAGTGTAAAGCCTGATTTATTTCAACAACTTGAGGTCCCTTTATTTGGAGTTGCTTTGCTTAATAGATAGAAAGAAACTTAGAATATCCAACACTGATGACAAAAACCACAGACCCTTGGAAGTCCTTTCTGGGGAGCTTCAACAGAGAGCAGCCTAATGGCCTAACTCTGGTCTAGGATCATGTGACTTGGTGTCAGATCTGCTAGACTAACCTACAGGTAAGAAAAGCATAATAATGGTATTTAGACTTAAGGAAGAAAGCAATACCAATAAGCAGGTCTCCTATGGAATAAGATATAGTCACTTCTGACTAGTCAAGTCTTGAAGCAGTATGTTCACAACTGTGATTCAACCAGGCAACATTTTTTACTTCTTTATGGCTAATATTCCATTGTGTATCTATATTACATTTTCCTTATCCATTCGTCTGTTGAAGGACACCTAGTTTGGCTCCATAACATAGCTATTGTGAATTGAGCTGCTATAAACATTGATGTGGCTGTGTCATGGTAGTACACTGATTTTAAATCTTTTGAATGTATACTGAGGAGTTGGATAGCTGGGTCATATAGTGATTCCATTCCTACTCTTTCGAGGAATCTCCACACTGGTTTCCAGAGTGATTGCACTAATTTGCAGTCCCACAAACAATGTATGAATGAATCTTTCCCACCACATCCTTGCTAACATTTATTATCACTTGTATTCTTGATAATTGCCATTCTGATTGGAGTGAGAAGATATCTCAGTGTAGTTTTAATTTTCATTTTTTTAATTGCTAGAGATGTTGAACATTTTTTCATGTATTTTTTGACCATTCATATTTCTTCTTTTGAGAAGTGTCTGTTTAGTTCCTTTGCCCATTTATTAAGTTATTTGTGTGTGTGTGTGTGTGTGTGTGTGTGTGTGTGTATGTTAAGCTTTTTGAGTTCTTTGTATATCCTAGAAATTAACGTCTTATCTGAGGTGTGGGTGGCAAAGATTTTTTTTCCATTCTGTAGGCTCTCTCTTCATGCTCTTGATTGTTTCCTTTGCTGTGAAGTAACTTTTTAACCAGATGCCTTCCCATTTATTGATTCTTGATTTTACTTCTTGCACTTTAGAAGTCTTGTTCAGGAATTCAGTTCCTAAACTGACATGTTCAAGTGTTAGGCCTACATTTTCTTCAAGTAGGTGCAGGGTTTCTGGTCTAATACCTAGGTCTTTGATCCACTCTGAGTTTTGTGCAGGGTGACAGACAGGGGTTAAATTTCATTCTGCTACAGATGAATTTCCAGTTTTCCCAGCACCATTTTGTTGAAGAGACTATCTTTTCTCAAATGTATATTTATGGCACCTTTAACTGGTATGAGAAAACTGTATTTACGTGGGTTTATCTCTGTATCTTCTATTCTGTTCCATTGGTCTTCATGTCTTTTTTTTTTTTTCCCAATACCATGCTGTCTTTGTTCCTATGACTCTGAGATATAATATTTAAGGTCTGGTCTTGTGATGCCTCCTGCTTCACTTTTCTTGCTAAGGATTGCTTTGGCTAGTCTGGGTCTCTTATTTTTCCAAATGAATTTCATGACTGCGTTTTCTATTTCTATAAAGAATGTCATTGGAATTTTAATAGGAATTGCATTAAATCTGTATAGTACTTTAGGTAGTATGGCGATTTTGACAATATTAATTCTGCTTATGGGCAACTTTTAATATAAGTTAATAAGTTGCTTTTAAAGACATAGTTGAAGAATCATCACCTAAAAGCCATGTAAATTGCACAAATGCTTTGCAAACCAATTGAGTTTTTAAAAGGTAGTTGGATGTTTTCAAGATCTCAAAATGATTGTTTAGAAAAACTTCTTTCTGAGTAGCTCAATAAAATCCTCAATTTAAAACATAAATGTTCCACTGAAAAAAGGTGGAAAATTACTTTAAAATGTCTGTTTGAAAGAATGAATATATGAAAACATGTTTTGTGTATAAACCTAAAGTTATACTTTTATTGAAATTTTGATACATTATAAATCAATAAAGCTAAGATGATATTATGATATTATGAATTAAATAAATTTAACTAATCACTGTGGGTTTTTTGCTTGTTTTTATGATGCTAGGGCTCAAACCAGAACATGCTAGACAAGCGCTTTGCTAGACAAACTGAGCTGCACCCTCAGCACTATAAATGTTTACAGAAGACAAAAGATAATGTACATGCTTAAAGAAATGACAGCATACATCCCCCCAAAAATTATGGTGTAATAATAAGATGCCTTCATACGGGCATGTGCACACATGAACAAATGCACAGGAACACATACATAGTTCCTCCATGTCCTTCCTGCCTTCCTTCCTTTCTTTTTTGGTTTGGGATGTTGTATTTTCTTCTTTTAACATTTTTTTCTTTTTATTGGTGCATTTTAATTATACATAACTGTGGAATTTATTGTACATATTTGTATATTCCCAGTATAATTTGGCCCCAGTACCTTCCTTTTCCCTTTCCTCCTCCCTCCCCATAGTTCCCATAGACTCTACTGGTCTTTCTTATAAGACACCCCTCCCCCCCACTTTCCCCATTATTTGTCTCTAGTTTCCACGTATGGGAGAAAACATATGACCCTTAACTTTCTGAGTTGACCTTATTTCACTTTAGCACGATGTTCTACAGTTCCATCCATTTTCCCAAAAATGACATCATTTAATTCTTCTTTATGACTGAATAAAACTCCATGGTATATATATGCCACATTTTCTTTATCCATTCACCCATTGATGGATACCTAGGCTGGATCCATGATTGACTATTGAATTATACTGCTATAAATATATAACACCCTAGTAAGCTGACCTTAAATTTTAGGATTAATGCCAAGGAATGGATCTTATGGTGGTTCCATTCTTAGTCTTTTGAGGAACCTCCATACTGATTTCCATAGTGGTTGAACTAATTTACAATCCCACCAACAGTGTAAAGTGTTCCTTTCCCCACAGTTCTCCAGCATTTTTTGTATTTGTATTCTGATGGCTGCCAGTCTAACTGGAGTGAGATGAAATCTCATGTGGTTTTGATTTGAATTTCTCTAATTGCTAATGATATTAAATATTTTTTTCATTTTTTTTGGCCATTTGTACATCTTTTGAGTAGAGTCTATTTAGTTCATTTGCCCATTTATTAATTGAGTTACTTGTGTTTTGTGTTTTGGCAAGTTTTTTTGGTGGTAAGTTTTTGAGTTCTTTAGATACAGCAAAGATTTTCTTCCATTCTGTAGGTACTCTCTTCATGCCTTTAATTGTTTCCTTTGCTTGGGCAGAACCTTTATAACTTGATGCCATCCTATTTAGTAATTATTGGTATCATATCCTGAGCTTTAAGAGTTGTATTGAAGAAGCCATTGCCTCTGTCTATACGTTGGAGTGTTGATCCTATATTTTCTTCTAGCAGTTTCAGAGTTTCTAGTCTAATTCCTAGGTCTTTGATCCATTTTGAGTTGACTTGTGTGTAGGGTGAGAGGGATTAGTTTCATTATCTACATATGAATATCTAGTTTTCCCAGCACCACTTGTTTAAAAGGCTGCCATTTTACCAATGTATGTTTTGGCACCTTTGTCCGGGTCAGATAATTTTATATGTGTGGGTTTGCCTCCGTGTCTTCCATTCTGTACCCTTGGTCTATGTGTCTTTTTTTGTGCCAGTACCATGAGGGATTTTTTTCTTATTTTTCTTTTTAGTTGTTGATGGACCTTTATTTTATTCATTTTTTTATATGTGATGCTGAGAATTGAACCCAATGCCTCACACATGCTAGGCAAGTGCTCTACTACTGAGCCATAACCCCAGCCCTTCATGCAGTTTTTATTCCTATACCTCTATAGGATTAGACTATAATTTAAAGTCAGGTATTGTGAGACTCCTAGCATTGCTTTTTTTAGTTTAGAATTGCTTTGGCTTTTCTGGGTCTTTTATTCTTTCAATGGATTTTAGGGCTGGTTTTTCTAGTTCTGTGAAGAACATCATGTTATTTTGTTGGGGATTGCTTTGAATCTGTAGATTACTTTTGGTAATATGGTCATTTTAACAATATGAATTCTGTCTATCCATGAACATGGGAGGTCTTTCCATCTGTTAGTGTCTTCTTCAATTCTTTCTTCAGTGTTCTATAATTTTCATTGTGGATGATTTTCACCTCCTTGATTAGATTTATTTCTAAGTTTTTGTTTGTTTGTTTGTTTTTTAGGTTGTTGTGAATGGAATTATTTGCCTGGTTTCTTTTTTCAGCAAATCATTATTAGTGTATGAAAAAGCTATTGATTTTTGTATTTTGATTTTGTATACTGTCCTATATACTTCTTAAGTGAGGAAAACACAAAATGTCACTTTGAAACTTGATTCCAAAGGCCCTGGTTTCTGAACTGAAATAAAGTAGCTAAGTCACTCCATTTTCTTTTTTGATATTAGAGGGGGAATCATATATTTCTTCTTTTTTGTCTTAGTTGTAAGTTTTCTAAGTACAAATCTTTTATATTAAGTGTTTAAGTTCAAAGTAAATAAATATATGATATAATAAATTGAGGAAAGTTAACAATTCTTACTGGAGTTTCCTCAGTGCTAACAGGTGAAATGAAATAAAAGGAAAATCTATTGGTAAAATTAAGCTTTTAAAATGAACTTTAATTTTTAAATGTGATGTTATAGTTTGCGCCTTCAGTGAAAATGTAGACTATGAAATATTTTGGGAATATAAGCATAGTTTATTCTATCCTTGAAAATATTCTGATTTTTTTCCCTAAAGTAACTAAAACACATCTGTGACTATATTAAAAACTATAAGGTAAACATGGGATTACAGCTGAAATGTAGCATAATTCATGTATGTGCTCTCTTATTAATTAGTTCTTCTGAATCATAGGGAAATCATAAATACGAACCTATAGAAGGCATTTTCCCTTATCATAGTGGGTGGTTTTAAAACTGGTTTTTAAAATAATTCTTAATTATAATATCAATTTTTTGCATTTAATATTGTTTTTAAAATTTCTTGATTGATTTGATTTGGGGGCTATAGCTAAGAGTGTACGTATGTGTGTGCATGTGCTCGTGTGTGTGTGTGGTGTGTGTGTGTGTGTATTTAAAGATTTTTTTTTTTTTTTTTTTTTTTTAAGTACTGAGCTTTGAACCCAGGGCCTCACAAATGCTAAGCAAGTGCTCTACTTCTGAGACTTAGCCCTATTTAAAACTTCTGTAAGGGGAAAGAATAGAGTGCAATACCAACTACCTTTTATAAAAGATAAAAATGGGCTGGGTGTGGCAGAGTCACATGCTAATTCAGTTCCTGGTTTTAATCTCCAGCACACACACACAAAAGATAAAATGACACTAATACATGTATGTATATAAAATCTAAAATGAACGGGCTAGTTAGACCAAATCTCATATAAAATTCTTTTTTTAACATTTTTTTCATATAAAATTCTTTAGAAATAGTAGGGCAGCTGTTCCTAAGTTAAAAGAAAAGTCCTACTGGACCTTTCCTTTTCAGATAATATATTGCCTGAAGATAACAGCATGAGAAGACTGAAGTAGACAGTAAGAGTATTGACCCAAAGATGTGCTACTCCGTATAAGACCTGTCACACACTGACTTTGGGCTTGGCTGTGGAATTTGCTTTGATCAAAGGGACAGTACAGAAATACCATGACAGAAGGAGAGTCGTGGTTGCCCTGATGCAGTGGGACTTGCCCTCTTGGAATGCCACCTCCCTTTCTACTTGGAGAAAACTGTTGTGGCCTCTTGGAGGTGGAGGGACCACAGGGAGAGAGAAGCCCAGGGGAACATCTAAGCCTACCATGGCAGCCCATGTAGCAAGTCTAAAGAGACCAGCAGGAGAGCTGTATGACCATAGAATCATAAATAATAAAACTTCACTTAAGTTTTAAGGTGGTTCCATACCGAGGCCTATACAAAACCTAATTCTAAGCTATTGGACTGAAAGAAGGAAAACTACATCATAATGGTCACAGAATCCCCACGTTAGAACTCACTGTATACTTGTGACAGTTGTCCACTTTGTGCTTTGAATATAACCCCTGCTGCTCTGCTACTGCAACTTATTTTTTAAATAGACACATTTCTTTCTCTTCCTCTCTCCCTGCTCCTCCCTAATCTCTCCCCACCCCCAATCTCAGGGAAACAGGATTACCTTTCTCCCTATTTTAGGCAGAGTTATCCAACCTTGAACACAACCCACCCATAGGAATGAAGTAATCAGACTTTGGGGATGGCACCAGAAGATGTCAGAAATGAGTACCTCCCAAATTAACAAGTGAATTACAACTCCAATAGAGGCACATGGAACGTAGCCTTTGAACCACCTCTTTAAAGTCCCTGTTCCTACTGATGGAGAGAATCACAGCCTCTTAGACAGGAGTCTCCTGTGTTTCTCCTTTGCTAGCAAAGCAATAAACCTGCTTTTTCCTTTTTCTCAAAACTGTGTCCTCATTATTGGACTGGCACTGGGGACAAGCACAGAGGTTTCAGTAACATACTTACCTATTTAGAAAGCACATGGATGCTTTTTCAAAGTTCATAATGAAATGATAACAAATACACAATGAATAGTACCTGATGACATACTTAAATACAGTTTTTATTAAAGCTTATAAATCTTACTAATATTATTTGAACCATATATCATATGGGATATTCAAGTTGGTAAGAAAATACTTTTAAAGGATGGACCCTGAAATTTGTCAGAAGGTAAGAGCTTTCAAAATGTTGACAGAACCCAGAAATAGTTTACAAGGAGTTCCCACAAGTTAAATTGTGACTATTTTTTTTTTTGGCTTCAAAAAGAAAATAAAGGTTATACTTAATCAAAACAGGTTAAGATTGTAAAAAGCCAGGAGTCTGTAATGCTACTTTAAAGAAAATAATCAATTGTAAAATACATAGTACTTTATGAAAGTAATTTTATTCAGAGAAGAAAAAAATACCGTTGTCAGTTTAATTGTAGGTCTCTTTCAGGGTGGGTTAAACATACAAAGGATAAGAGAAACTTAATGGCATAAGAAAGGCAAACCTCTTCCCATGAGCTATAAATAGGCCCAGGAGACTTCCTGCTACCCCCTCACCGGACATTCATCTACTAAATTGTTACCAAACATTAAGAAGTGGGGCAAGGCATGCTTTCATAAACATGAGAGGTCCTCCTACCAGACCCTGGGGCTTGAGCCTGAAAAGAATTTAAAATCCTGATACTAAGTAGGTTTTTGCCTTTCAAATAGACTTTAATTTGTGAAAATGTGTTTTTTGTTAACTACTGGATAGTGGTTGGCTTGCTGTTTTGAAGTTGTCTTACTAAAATGCTGGAAGTTCAAGGTCTCAGATACCAAGTCTTCGCTTAATTTACACTTAGAAGGTCAGAAGTGTCACCCAATTCAAAATAATCTTATTCCTACTGAGCTTATTTGCTCTGCCCTTTTCCAGGAAATGAAATAAGAAAACATTCACAGAGGGGATCCCCCCCTCTTTTCAAAGTCATATATGAGCATGATTTAAAGGGTTAAATGGTTCCAACAAGAATTCCCATTCTCCAAGGCAGCCATTTTCAATTTTTGACTGATTCTTTGGTATTTACTTCCACGTATCATATAATGTGTTTATATTTCTGTTTCCTGATTTTTTAGTCATTCTCTGTTGACTTTCCAATATGGAAGATGAGGATTTACCTGTCTTTTGTACATGACGCTGCACCTTGACCACAAAGTATATGTCACTCCTTTAAACCTCCTAGTACAGTACACTATAATTTGCCCATTTCTACTTACCCAGGAGGAAGTCACTGATGGAACAGATCAACATGATGTTCAACAGGATATCCAGTAGGCAGGTACAGCTCCCTTCAGGCTATTTTAGGGCTGAAGGTAGGAGTGCTGTTAACAATGCTTTGGGTCCAGATGTAAATGTGTCCTTCTGTTTGTTTCCTGGGAATTCCAACTGTTTGAGATTCTATCTTATGATTGGGATGGAAAAGAATGTATTCACCAAAATCAATGATGTTTAACTGAATACCTGAGGCTGTATTAATCTGCTCTAGCAAATACACCACATCTGGCCAGGCAGCTGCACTCTGGCCCACTAATAGGTGAATTTGCAGTAATCTACTGTCATCCTTCAGGGTCCATCTATTTTTTTGCAGAGCCAGATGGTGAGTTAAATGGGGCTATGATGAGAATCAGCAGCTGTTTTCTTTAATTCATAAGGGTGACACTAATTCTTTTCATTCCCTCCTGAGACATAATATCATTTGATTTTCCTGGTGTTAGGGTATGTGTGTGTGTGTTCCTCCAAAATTCATACACTGAAGCCCTAGTACTGGGTCTGTGATGATATTCGGAGGTGGAGTCTCTGGGAGTTAATTAGATTTCTGTGATATCTTAGTCCATTTGGGCTGCTATAACAGAATATCATAGACCTGGGTGGCTTCTTTTCTTTGTAACAAATTGGTTTCTCATAGTTCTTGAGGCTAGGAAGTCCAAGACCCATGCATTATCAGATTCTATATCTGATGAGGGCAACTTTCTGGTTCTAAGATGGCTTCTTGTTGCATCCTTTGCTGCAGGAAGGGGCAAAGGCAATCTCTGAGGCATCTTTTATAAGGGCAACTAAACCCATTCCTAATCACCTACCAAGGTTCCACCTCTAAATACCAGCACAGTAGGGACTGGGTTTCAATGAATTTGGGGTAAATACAAACAGTATAGCAGGTGAGTGCATGAGGAATGGGAATTCCATTCCCATAATGCAATGTGTATTGTTCTAAGAAGATTTCTCTCTGTACCCCACATGCATTGAGAAAAGACCCTATGAGAACATGGTGAGGAGGGTGGTAGTCTGCAAGCTAGAAACTGAATCTGTGAACACCTTGATCTTGGATTCCTTAGGTTCCAGAACTATGAGAAATAAGTACCTGTTATTTAAGCCACCCAGACTATGGTATTTTTTAATAGCAAACTGAGTTAAGACACCATGTTTGGTTGGGGAGGGGAGGCAGTTACAAAGGCTTCCACTTGGCCTCCCCATCATAATAGCTTTGTATTCCATAGGCAAAGGTCTAATGGGTTTACATCAATTGTCAAATAGATCAATCCCATTATACATTTGGATGAGGGGGGAAATGGCCATTGGATGGGGTCACAGACTCAGGAGACTCACTGAGCTAGACCTTGCCATGACCCCATTTATTAACTGGTTCATGTATGTTCCCATTCTAATAGGGGGTCATGATGATGCTTCTGATCTCTGGATATCCATGTCAATTCAGACCCATGTCTGTCAGTCCCTCGCAAATGTCTGGATATGCCAATTTCCCCAGGGTAAAATTATCCAAGTAAGTGGCCAAAGATGCCTTTAGGAAAGGATTGGAAAATCATTACTATTCACACTTATGAGGTGAGGCAGGATCTTTCTTCTGGGGAACTTTTCAGCCTGTAGGTTCCAGGTCTACAAAACTGGTTCATGTCTGGAAACCAAGGAATCATGACTTATTGGGTGACAGTCTCCAGATATCTGGCCATCTATTTTCAATTTTTTTCCCTACTCTCACAACTAGGATTTTGTTTGTTGTTAATTTGCCCCCAAGGACACCATATTCTAGTAACTATTTTGGTAACTCCCTGTGGGTCAGAACCCCCTTACACAGGCATTATAATTATGAACCACTGGTTTCTGTTAATTAAGTACTGCCACTTGGCTCTCTGTTGTTTGGGGCTCCTATATTCTCGTATCAGCAAGTTGAGGTAGGCCAGGCCAGTTACCATCAGCCATGACTGAACTTATTAGCAGTGTTCATGTCCTTTGTATCAGAGCATGCTTCTATGGCCTTGGTAAATGTTGTTTCTCTGTGCCTTCCCTTAGAACATAAAGATCATAACCTTCTGGTGGCACATAGTACATCATTCTAGCACACCAACTTCCCTGAACCTTTATCTTTTCTTGTCCCTTTTGCCTGCCATAGCGCTACTGGTATTTCAGTTTCAGTCAGTGTGATTCATTGCTTTTTCCTAGATTCTAGGAGCCATGTAGTAGCCAGCTCAGTTCTTGGTGGTCCTTGCCAGGATGTCAAGTCTTACATTTCAGAACATTCCCAATGCAACAGAATTTTCCTATCCAATTTTATGTTCCTGTTTTCTTGATCAAGCATCTTCTGAATCCAGTCATATATGCACTCTGCCAGCTCCTGTGGTACGTGCTGGCTAGGTCTTGCATCTTCTTTGGGGAATAGTCCTTGCTTCCATCATCAGGGCAGCACCTTCCCAACTAGAGTGTGCTTTAACTTAATCCTAAATAAGCCAGTCCCAAAAAACCAAAGGCCGAATGTTTTCTCTGGTAAGTGAATGCTGATCCATAGTGGGGAGTGGGTAGGGAAGAAGGAATTTTGGATTGTACAGAGGGAGTGAAGGGAGGAGTGGGGTGGGTAGGAGGGGGAAGGACAGTAGATTGTGAGACAGACATTATCACCCTATATACATGTATGAAAGAATTTTTAAAAATCATCATTGTCAAAAAAGTTAATGAAAGTAAATAAATAAAAGTTAAAAAAAATTAACCCTAATTATAAGGCCCTACTGGTCAGAAGGGTAGGTGGGGGCGTGGAAGTGCTATTGCTGGGGTAGGGTAGAACATGTCTGCTTCCAAGCAGAAGCTTTGCAATATCTCCCAGTAGGACAAAACGATAGTTCTTAGTAGGGAGGAATGAGCCACACTGCAGGCACCAGAGGAGCTGGGGTTTCAAAATTTTCAGGAGCATCACCCAAATGGCCTCTCAAAATGTTAGAATGCTAGGCTTTCTCAACTGTGACCCTGACTCATTGGCACAACAGACCTACTGTTTCAGCCTCAGTCACGCTAAAATTCTAGTCCTGGTGCTCAGCTTTCTCGTGCATGAGAGCTTCTTTGTGTGCAAAGAAGCTTTGACATCTGACTTACTACCAACACTTACCTTTCATTATATTTTTCTATCTGATGGAGTTTTAGTAATAGCTATCCAAATCATTATTCTTACAGCCCCACTTCTACCATATGTCTTAACTGCCTTGATACATTATGCCTGTTAGTATATTCTCTTTCACCTGCCACATTATCCTAATTGAACCATTACCTTGTGCTGGGGCTGGCTATACTTCATCTACCACCAGGAAGGTAGTCATAGCTCAGTTCCCCAACTCCTTCTTATTGTCTGTTATTCCAACCAATCCTGGCACCATCTCTTGCAGGTAGGTTTCTTGGGAGGCAAATGCTGGACAGAGCTTGGTGTATAAGATGTGAAAGGGAGAGGAAACAGAATGAGGAGGATGAAGTCAAATTCAATACAGAGCCAACAAAGTTTTGTCCAACCTGGCAAAGAACTCTGGAGTGAATACTGTAGGTCGAGGGTGGTCAGTGGTGGGCCATAATGGCTAACCCTTTATATTCCAGCCCAGTTTTCTCATTTACAACAGGCTTTCCTAGAAAGGGTATAACTTTAGAAAAGGCTGCTGTCTGCAGCTGAAGTAGACCCAGATGAAGTTTACACTCAAAGTAGTCTCTGAAGCTTGGGAGCAAGTTCTTCCCTAAAGAGGGATTTTGGGCAGCACATCTTCATATATCCACATGGGGCAAATTGATATTCAGTGCATTCTCTTTGCAAGGAACCAAAGATGTACTTAGTTCATTTTTCACCTTCTGGGGAATTTTCACCAGCTGGGGAATTTTTTTTTTTTTTTTTTAAATCTGGTAAGGAAAAGCACAGCAGAGAATGCTATCTGTAAATTGTACAGGAAAGGTAGTGGTTTTTAGACAAAGGGATCTCAAGGAAGGGGAAACTACAACTAGATCCATGTGGGTAATCTGAAAGTTGCAATAATTGTTAGTACTAGAAAACAAAGCACTGCCAGTCTATAGTACACAATAGCAAACTGAGGTCGATTTAGAATTATACTTTCTATTGTTGTCTTTTCAATTATCTGTTGGCTCAATTTGGATCCTCGTTTCTTTGGATACATCTTACTCTTAATATGTCTAAGAACAAAGGCCACTTCCACGTTATGGAGTTTACTCAGATCCAAACATTTTAGCAAAGGCCAATCACTTATCTAGTTTAGCCGTTGGGGTTAAAAAAAAAGTCATTGTCATTTTCTTCTCTTTTTTTCTTACATACCATGCAGCCAATCCATCAGCAGAGCTTGTTGGCTGTTTCAAATATATATCCTGAATCCTACCAGTTCACAACATTCCCACTGCTACTACTGTATTCCAAGTCATCATAATTATCCCCTGGCATACTGAACAAACTTTCTAAGAGGACCTTTCTGCTTGTCCTCTTGAAGGTACAATCTATCCACCACAGGTATGCCACTTTACAAATCCCACCACTCCCCAGCTCAGATCCATCTATTGACTGATCTCCATGGCCTGCTCCATAACCCTGCCTATAACACTAATCGCATCTCCCACTATCTCCTCACCCAGGCTATCCTCTAAGTTCCCGGTCTTCCCTCTTTCCAACGCACCGAACACTTCACGCTTCAGGGAACTTGCTGTTTCCCTTAGATTTCCAAGGTTCGTTTCTCTTTCATTCAACTCTGCTGCATGTCATCTCAGAGGCCTTTCCAGATTTTCACATCTAAAGCACCATAACTTTATCTCCTTTCCCTTTTATGTGACTTCACATCGTTTTAGTTTAACGTCGTCTCCTCCTCTAAAGCTGTGGTAGAGCAGGGAATGTATTTCACTCATCTAATATACCTAGCACCTTGAAATATGCCTGGCATGTAGTAAGCGCCCTAAAAAACACTGAGCGGATTTGGACTGAATAGATTAACTGCAACCACTTGCGTTGTGAGGTCACTTCACCAAGAAAGCTTACAAACACAAAGAGAAGCAAAAATCAGATAAGGTGTGCCTTTTCGGCTTTTGAGTCTTTTAGTACCGGCTCGCGCCAGAACCCTGAGAAGCTTCTGCAGCGGGAACTGGGACTTAAATGCTATCCCGTGCGGCAAACAGAATAAAAGGCGCGAAGGGGATTGAAGGAGCCTCGGCTCCACAGTATTCGGCTGAGGATCTGTTGTTATCGATGGCAGCGCCTGCTTTTATTGGAAGGCTCTCGGCATGCCATTCCGAACAGAAAGACCAGGCGCGGAGGAGCAAGTCACCCGACAGCCATTTTCCGAAACCCGTCTCCCTGGTAACCCCGCCCGAGTGCGTACGCAAGAAAGGGAGGCGGGGCCTGCCGTGAGGGCCTCGCTCCGGAAGCCGCACCCGCGGTGGCATCCCACCGTCCAGGCTTAACAAAACGCACAGCAAGATTTTAACAGTCGGCAGCGAAAGCGCGCCCTCGAGCGCCAATGAGAGCGGAAGGAGAGGAACGGCTCCGGAGGAACACTATGTATGCTCAACAATGATTGGCTGGAGCCCTCCTTTCTTCTTTTTTGGTATTGGCCAGGCTTCTTTCTCCACCCATCCAATTGGCTTTTATCTAGGTACTTCTGATGGCTTCTCCTGGCGGTGTGTGGGGGGTGGCAAGGTTTTGGGATTGTTCATCATGGATTGGCGCATTTGAGCACCTGGTGTGGGGGGCTCCTTCTGGAGGAAGGGGCCTGTTCCATCTGGTCCTCTGTCCCGTCTCCCGACCCGTACGCTTTCCCTCCACTCGCGCGCACGAATGGTTAAAAGGAAAAAAAAAAAAAAAAAAAAAAAAAAAAGGGTTGTGAGGCTCGAGCCCGCCAGCCAGGCCTCCAGCACCTAGCGCGCGCCCACAGCGAGGGACCCGCGCGAGCTGCCCGTGATTGTGCCTGCGCTGTTTGAAACTGCAGAACCCGTTAGGATCTTCGGGGAACTACCGTTCCAGCTGGTTCCGGAGCCCGTACGTGCCGGGGCCGAGTGGTGGTCGCGAGGCCGCTCTTGCCTTCGCGTCTCTGCAGCGTGGAGACTAGAACCGGCATTTTCGAAGGACGCCACCTTCAATCGCAGCGCTGGCGCGGGCGGAGGCTAAAACACGGGGGTCCTGAGACTAAGGAAAACGCGCCAAGTTCCCCTCGGTGGAGGAGTGGGAGAGACCCTAGCGGTTCAGGCGCTCTGCGAGCGCGACCACCGCTTGTTGCGCTCTAGCCATCCTGGGCGGGGCGCAGCGGGCGCCGCTCCGGGGATGTAGTGGGTGGCGCGCTTGGGCAGGAGCGAGCGGCGGCGACCCGGGTTCCCGCTCTGAGCTGATGGTCATCCCCCGCGGGAGGGCGATCCCATCAGCTTTCCCTTGGGTCGGGGACCCGGCGTCTCAGGCAGGGACTCACCTGTGGTACCCAACACTCATCCGGACTGGACTCAGCGGCGTCACCGCGCGGACCTCGCTTAGGGCCATGGCCGGGTAAGAGGGCCTGGGGCAGAGGCGCGCGGAGGCAAGTTCGGAGGGCGCTGGAGAGGGGCTGCCGGGAAGACGTGGGGCCGTTTTGGTTCTGCGCCCTGGCCCAGCTGCGGGCCGAGTCCTCTGTGCCCCGGGGGGCGCCCCTCCTGCAGCCGCAGGGGACTCGGGGAGGCAGGTGCGGGCTGGGGAGTAAATAGGCCAACTCCGCGGGCAGGGAGGCCGGGAACGGCGGGGCGGGCCGGAGAGCCCCCGGCAGCCTCCCACCGTGCCGGTGCGGTGTCTGGGGGGCACGACGCCTGCCTGGGCTCTGCAGGCTTTGCAGTTTCCTTTCTGTTCAGTAGAGAGATGCAGGTTAGGGAGGAGAAATGCTTGCATTCACGTTGTCTTGTGTCGGTAATTGCGAAATTTTACCGCGCATTTTCTTAGTTACAGTTTTCTCAGAAGTCTGTAGAACGCCACGTGTCCTTAAAGCTTTGGCAAAGATGTTCTCAGTTGTTTTACATTTTTTCTTGAAAAATAGGAATTGTGTCATATTATTGGAAACTAATAGGACTGAGATTCACGCTGTCATTGGGTCAAGTATGTTTAAAGTTGGATTCCTTGTTCTCTGAAGTTTGTGTTACAGGAGAAATGTATTTTGTGTAACAAACCTCTGAGATATGGCACCTAGTAAAATGTTGTGTAATTGGTAATGTTAAATGTTTGATGGTAGCTTTGTGGGGCCGGGAGAGTTTGGATTGAAACGACGATCTGCTTTTCAGTTGTTTGATCTTTTTCTTCTGTTAAGTCTGGCTATTCCTGGCACTTAGAGAGCCCAGTTTGTCATTTATTGGAATTGACTGTCAGGAAAACCTTTTAGGAGGAGAATACTTAGAGATCCTGAAATTTTAGTGCAGGCTGGCTTTTCATTCATCAGAAATTTAAGTGGCCAGGAAAAGTAAATAGAATTGGAGACAGGATGGGGATATTGACCAACTTTCTAGTTCCTCACTTGGGTCTCAGAATTGGTTTCACTGCCAAGTTGAGTGAAATATTTAAGGATGGAATTTGAGTGAGTTATGGGTAATTTTACTATTGTTTCTACATTTGAAAATGGTTTGCTGAGGTTTTGGGGTTTTACGTAATTGTATTTTAATACTCTAGTCAGGTAATTCCCCCTAGAGTCCTAATGAAAAATAGGACTGATATATAAACTAGCTACCACAAATATTGCCATATTTTTTTCATTATAAAGTTTTACTTTAAAACGGTAGAAAGGTTGCAAAAGGCAAACTATCATCCTTTTGTCTAAATCAAAGCAGTTTTTTAAAAACTCTTTTTTGAAAGTTTGGAAAACAAATAGAATATCGTGGTTTTTAGCTATAACCGAACACCCACCCTATGCCTTTCTTTGTGAGTTTGAGACTATTTTATATAGGGAGGACTTCTTATTGTCTACACTGTGATTTTTCCATTCGTCCTTGTTTCCTACTTCAGTTAGAGATGGCAGTTGCTCAGCCAATGTTTAAATTTAATAATTATGAAAAATTGAATTTTTACTCCTTAATACTACTACTTTACCGTAGTTTTACTAAATAAAGTTCTGTGGTTTTGCCCTCAATCTATGACAGGCTAATAAAGGTTCAGCATCACTTTTTTTAAAAAAAAAGTTAAGGACAATGTGGCATACTTCTTCATTTAAGCAATAAATATTGCGTACCTATTGCCAGGCATTCGGTTTTCAAATAATTTCCTAATTATTTGAAAGTTCTAATTTGTTACCATTTCCCTGGTAAATATTGTTGTCACAATTGATGATTCGGTTGCCTACACTAATAATGGAGAACTAATGAAACCTTTTCTTTGTGATTAACAGATATAATTGGTGATTACAACTGCCCTCTATAAATTAATTCTTGTCAACTCCTTGGGATTTGAAAAGAAAATGCCTGGTGTCATACCCAGTGAAAGTAATGGGCTTTCAAGAGGTAGTCCATCCAAGAAAACAGACTTTCTTTGAAATTTTTTCAGAAAAAGGAAACTAAGAGAGCCTTAGATTTCACAGATTCTCAAGAAAATGAAGAAAAAGCTTCTGAATATAGAGGATCAGAAATGTATGTGTCTTATTTATAAGTATATTTCTGTACTTTTTAAAATTCTGAAACAGTGAAGAAGCATTGAACTTGGGTTAATACTTCCAGACTGATCTGATAGTTCGTAGTAGGGAAAAAAAAAATACACATTAGTATGCTTTTAGTAAGAAAAGTCTAGCAGCATGTAGTAGGAACAGAGCAAAACTGGTGGTTCCCCACAGGCATCACACCACAATACTAATTCATAAACATTTTCTTGAGCCATTTAGGATAATTTGGAAAAATGTTTATTGACTAAATTCTCTTTCGGAGTTTACACTTAATTATTTTGGTGTTGTAAGGATTAAGAAATAGGTGTTTTTGTTTTTGTTGTGTTCAAAAGACGACAGTGGTATCAAGTTATTTAAACTATAGTTATGTAGGCATGTAGTCGTAACTAATATATCTGCTGGAGGCATACAGCTGCAATTGATACTTAAAATGTACTTAAAAATAAGAAATGTTTTTATGGAAATTCTTCAGTGACTTACAGAAATCAGAAATGGAATAATTTATTCCACGTTGCTCTATCTATTCAACACATAGGCGCTCTGCTGGGTGACTAAAGTTGATTTGGTCCCATGTGTGATTTCCTAATATCTAGCAGTCATACATTGAGTTTGTAAACCTTTTGCTCATCAGCATTCATGCTTATGCTTTGAGGTACTACTGTAATAATTATTGGCTGTAAGGTACACAAAATACTGGGGGACCCACTGTTTAAGTGATGTAAAAGCATGATAGACTTTAATTAATTAATACTGGTGATTGAACCTAGGGGTGCTAACTATAGTGCTACAACCCCTATCCCTTTTATTTTTTTTATTTTGAGATAGGGTCTCCCTAAATTACCCAGGCTGGTCTTGAACTTTAGATCCTCTGCTTCAGCTTCCTCAAGTCCCTGGGGATTGCAGACGTGGGCCATGGTGCCTGGCTTGAACAATTCATTTTTAAGTGAGGGATAAATTCTCTTCCTAGACTCTTCTTAATCTTTATTAATAGAATCTTAGTGCAGCCTCCCAAATATTTTTTAGTCAGTTTATTACCAAGTTCACATTCAGAATTAAAGTGCTTAATTGAAACATCACAGAGTAGGCTTAAAAAAAAATCACAGTACCAGTTCCTCAGTTTTTTAATCTGAAAAATGGGATTAATATCCTCCTAAGGGAATTATTTTGAAGTTTGAGTGTAATAATGTTTTTAATATTCTTATTTTGGGTCTACAGCAATTTATTTGTGCAGATTTCTTTTTTTTTTTAATATTTTTTAGTCATATGTGGACACAATCTTAATTTTATGTGGTGCTGAGGATCGAACCCAGTGCCTCACACGTGCAAGGCAAGTGCTCTACCACTGAGCTATAGCCCCAGCCCTGTGCAGATTTCTTAAGGTGTCATATTACTAAAATTGTTCAGATCATAACCCTTTTGGGAAGGATAACCCTTCTCGGGAAGCAATATTTCCATTTTGTTTCTTTCTTTATTTATTGTGTTACTGAGGATTGAACCCTAAAGATGCTGCTTCATGATACCTTTCTCCCCCTCTATACTTTAGTGATCAAGTTGTTCCTGCAGCACAGTCCTCACCTATAAACTGTGAGAAGAGAGAAAACTTGTTACCATTTGTGGGACTGAATAATCTCGGCAATACTTGTTATCTTAATAGTATACTTCAGGTAAATTGACAATTTTGTTATATACTAAAATATTAATAGGCAAGAATGATGTAACAATGTTTCTGAGGATTTCAAATATTGGAAGGCTTTAATTGTGCTACTGTCTTTGCCTTTAATTGCAAGTAAACCATAATGGGCTAAAATAATGATTCCTAAATTGCAGATTATTAAACCTCCTTTGGGGTGAGAGAAAAGGATATATTAAGTAAAGGTGAGATAGAAAAATTGAGTTGACCTGGGTTAAGTGGAAGTTGCCAAACCTTTAATTTCTCTGCCTGATTCCTGGTATGAATGGTGATATCTTACCCCTTGAAACAGTATTGGTATTATGTTGTATGCCCTCATAAAGATAAATGTTAATACTATCTGCTAAAGGCTTAGTGTATAATGCCAGAGAGGCTACTATTGAAGAAATAGAGAACAAGTTTTAACAGAAAGTTTAATCTTAGAATTTTAGGTAATGTTTATTAAAAGTGCCCTACAAAAAGCACCCTTGTACTTTAATGATTTTAAGAATGTTTGTTTATAACACTTAGACATTTTAACTTTTTATAGGTATTATATTTTTGTCCTGGTTTTAAGTCTGGAGTGAAGCACTTATTTAATATTATTTCAAGGAAGAAGGAAGCTCTAAAGGATGAAGCCAATCAAAAAGATAAGGTAGGGGAAAAAAAAACTCAGCAAAAGTAATGTAAAAAGAAAAATGGAAATTCACTTGCTTACAAGTAAAAAGGTAAGATTTTTAAAGAGGATTGGAGAGGAGGATGACAAAGATTCTCTTAATAACTAAATGAAAATTGAAATTCTCAGTATTGTTCTGTATTCTGTCTGAAAGGCTGTGTTTATCATTCTAGTGAGGTAAATTACCAGATTATCTCCCTGTACAGAGTATTTTCTCCATTCCTCTCATGTATTGTTTATCAAACTTGTCATTTGTATACCACTATCACAAATTTGTCATATTCATATCACCTGTTTATCCATTGTGTTTTTGGAATTTTAGTTGTTTTTTGCTTTTTTGGGGGGATGGGGTGGGGGAAATCCCAGGAATTAAACCCATAGCTTTGTACATGTTAAGCATGCACTCTACCACTGAGTTATACTCTAGCCCCAACTTTAATATTTAAATATGTTTAAAGAAACAAAACTTTTGACTTCTGTAATTAGAAAATCATTATCCACATAGTAGCTAAAAATAACATTTTGAAATTACAAAAAAAAATTTTTATACCCCGTAAAATTAGTGCTATAATGAAATTGTTTAGAAAGCCTAGAGTTATTTAGTGAGACATACTTAATTTGTTCATAAACTAAGGAAAGTACTTAATTTGTACATAAACGAAAATATTGGTTTTTGTGGTTTTTCCATGACAGGGAAATTGCAAAGAAGAGTCTTTGGCAAGTTATGAACTTATATGCAGTTTACAGTCCTTAATCATTTCAGTAGAACAGCTTCAGGCTAGTTTTCTCTTAAATCCAGAGAAATATACTGATGAACTTGCTACCCAGCCAAGGCGACTGCTTAACACACTCAGGTAGGTATAGCGTATAATTTTACAATTCTAATTTAGCAACTTGTTCCTGTCTTTGGGGGAGAGAGTGGCACATGAACAGTATAGGAATAAAGGCTAGGAAAATTGGAACTCCAGGTCCATAGTACTTGACATCAGAGGCTCTGAAAACTGGTAATTTTTTTGGATAAATTTGGTATTGAATTTATTAGATTTGAATTTGTATGAGGCTATTTATAGTCTATTCATGTTTATTACTAATATGAACATTCATACATTTTTCTGTGGAAATAGCAATGGTTTCTTAATTGTAGGGTATTGCCCATATCATGTTAAATGATATATATTTTGCTTATGTCTTGTTGTCTTTTTGAATCTGAAATCTTTTGAATTCCTAAACATGTGGATCCTAAGGATTTCAGACTAGGAATTATAGGTCTATATTCAAAATGTGTTATATGTATAAATTGTAAGTTCCAAATATTTTATCATTTATATAAGTGCTTAGAAGAGAACCTTTAGTTAACTGAGTTAGATTGCTTTCTGGTATTGTCTTAAAAAGTGAAACTTTATATATAAAACAGCATTATTTTAACAAATTTTATAATATTGTAGGACTTTAAAAAATCATTGAATCATTTAGTTTCGAAATTGATATAGGTGCTGTACATTGCTTTGCCTTTGTTTAGAAGCATTGTAGCAGGGTAGTAAGAGCAGATTTGAATCCTGGCTTTTCATCTAAACTACTTGTGACTTTTGGCAAATTATTTAACCTCTCTGTACCCAATTCCCATATCATCAATAGTAGTGATCACAGGACCTACCTCCAGGGGTTACTGTGAGGACTGTATATACATATAATATCAAAAGCATTTTCAATAAAACCTGGTTTGTGATAGGTTTCACATTAACTGAATAAGTATCTTTAGATTTTTAAAATATAGTAATTTATAGAAATATTTGTTTTTATATATTTCGTCTTCAAACTAGAGTAGATGAAATGGACATTTTTATTTATAGGGAACTGAACCCTATGTATGAAGGATATCTACAGCATGATGCACAGGAAGTACTACAGTGTATTTTGGGAAACATTCAAGAAACATGCCAACTTCTAAAAAAAGAAGAAGTAAAAAATGTAGCAGAATTATCGACTAAGGTAGAAGAAAAACCTCACCAGAAAGAGGAAATGAGTGGAATTAGCAGCATGGAGACTGACAGTATGAGGAATTCTGAAGACCATAAAGAAAAACTCCCAAAAGGGAATGGAAAAAGAAAAAGTGACACAGAATTTGGTAACACAAAGAAAAAAGTTAAAGTATCTAAGGAACACCAGTCATTGGAAGAGAATCAGAGACAAACAAGGTCAAAAAGAAAAGCTACTGGTGATACATTAGAGATTCCTCCTAAAGTAATCCCCAAGTGTGTTTCTGAAAATGAGAGTGCAAGACTCTCACAAAGGAAATCAAGAGTTAAAATAAATTGGTTAAAGTCTGCAACTAAGCAACCCAGCATTCTTTCGAAATTCTGTAGTCTGGGGAAAATAACAACAAGCCAAGGATCCAAAGGACAGTCTAAAGAAAATGAGTATGATCTTGAGGAGGACTTGGGGAAGTGTGAAATTGATAACACAGCTAATGGTTGTGGACTTGAATCTCCAGGAAATAATGTTAAACCTGTAAATGTTAATGAAGTTAAGTCCATAAACAAAGGTCAGTATAATTCTTAGACTTTGATAGGTAGAAGTCTTAATCACTGCAGAAATAGAAATTTTTTCCTTAGATAAATGTACAGTATAATCTGTGAGGCTAAAATTGTTTTGTTTGAGAAAGCAACACAGCATGAATTGTGGTATTTTAAGCACTGTGCTTAGATTATGTGCGGTTGTGTGTATTATATATATATATACATGTAATGTCATTAATCTTAAGGTAATATTAATTTATGGTTTATAAACTAGGAAAGTCCAGTATATTTTAATGGAGATTATTTTTTCTTTTATCTTTGTAGTATTTGAAGTAAATTCAAGGGAAAATACATTTAGTAAAATTTCAAAGTAATGAGTATTTATGCCACTTGGTTTTGTCCATATCTATATATCTCAGGGAGAATATGTAGTATTGATGTGGTTGATGGTTTTACCATAGTGTCATACATATTCTGGGATTATTCTATAAGGAGGTATCTTTGGGAAGCAAGTTGAGAAATATAGCTGACTTAAAAAATAATAGTAATTCTAATTAAAACTAGCTTTACAGGAACTTTATATTTCATCAACAAGGGACCTCTTAAGGCTGATAAACAGACATGAAAATGGGGCTTTTACTCATGATAACCTAGAAAATTGGTTATTTGAACTATATCGAAAAACAACTTGTATAGGCTTATATTTTTCTTTTTCATTTCAGGTGCAGAGCAAATTGGTTTTGAGCTAGTGGAGAAATTATTTCAAGGTCAGCTTGTATTAAGGACTCGTTGTTTGGAATGTGAAAGTTTAACAGAAAGAAGAGAAGATTTTCAGGACATCAGTGTGCCAGTACAAGAAGATGAACTTTCCAAAGTAGAGGAGAATTCTGAAAGTAAGCAAAATTAGAGTCTCAATGGACCATGGAATGATAATTACAGTTTTCTTTAACAATATAGTGTCCTTGGTCCTACTATATAGCCTTTCTTTTCTTCTTGGCACTGAACCCAGGGGAGCTTTACCACTAAACCATACCCCTAGCTCATTTTGTTTTTTATTTTGACACAGGGTCTCACTAAATTGCTCAGGACCTCCCTAATTTGCTGAGAATGGTCTTGAACTTGCCATCCTCCTGCCTCAGACTTCTGAGTCACTGGGATTACAGGTGTGCACCACTGTGCCCACCTAGCCTTTCTACTTATTCAGCTTCACTTGTTAATAGCATTTGGAGAAGTGCATCATCTTTATTTTTATATAGTATGTTAGAATGGAAAAATGAAATGCTTATTTAATAAAAGTTAGTTTGGGGATCTTAATTTTTCGGAGCTACTTGAGGTAATTTTTAACACACCATTGGAACCATTGTGTGTCTGGTGCAAACCATAAACCAGTTGTCATGCAAAATAATGAGACTGGTTTGCTGAATATTGACTTTAAACTAGTCTCTTACAGTGAGACCAAGAAGTTTTTGCCGTCCATATCACACAAATTTTTTTTTTGCTGACCAATTACAATATTACACTATTTAAAAGATATGTATGCTGGGCTGGGGTTGTAGCTCAGTGGTAGAGTGCTTGCTTGGCATGTATGAGGCACTGAGTTCAATCCTTAGCACCACATAAAAATAAAGAAAGATAATTGTGTCCATTTACAACTAAAAATTAAAAAAAAAAGCTGTGCTATTAAGGAGGAACTTCTGAAAGAAAAAGAAATCTCTTCAGTTATTTGGGGGAATGGGGTAGTCAGTTGAAACTGAATGCTAATTTTGCATGTGGAACTTTGTGGTTTAATTTTTGAATACTGTATCTGTAAAGGAAAGGATTCTCTTTTTTATAGTTTCTCCAGAGCCAAAAACAGAAATGAAGACCTTGAGATGGGCAATTTCACAATTTGCTTCTGTGGAGAGGATTGTAGGAGAAGATAAATATTTCTGTGAAAATTGCCATCATTATACTGAAGCCGAAAGAAGTCTTTTGTTTGATAAAATGCCTGAAGTTATAACTATTCATCTGAAGTGCTTTGCTGCTAGTGGCTTGGAGTGAGTATTGTAAATAAAAGCTATATATGAAGAAAATAAGCTGCTATAGAGGAGAAATTTTGTTTAAAATACTAAATAGTTTAATATAACTAAGTACTGACTGAAATGAAATAACTTGTAAAGATTGCTTTAGAAAGAGTTGTTCTCTTTAAAACAGTTTCCTTGTAAAATGCATTAATTTAAATCCTTTTGGTATGAACACATGTTCTATTTAGTATGATTTCTATATATATCTTTTTCATATTCATTGTGTAGATGCTATTTACAGAATTCAATTTTAGTAGATCTTATTAAAGCAGAGAAGAAATCTGAATACATTGAGATTTTTTTTGAAGGATATAAAGGCAAAATTCTTTGGTTTTAAGGTAAACTAAGAAATCAGACTAACTAGTCTTTGAAAAAGATGAGAAATTTTCTATAGTTGAGAATTCAAATGTATAAAAGCTATTAAAAATAAGTATAAAAATGCTAAATGCATTTTGGATAGTCTGTGACTTTTTTTCTGACATGCATAATATCATTGTTGATTTCATTCTTTTCCACATTAACGACTTATTTGAAAATGACATGAACTTCCCAGTAGCTTGCTCGTGGGCATGTTCTTCTCTCTCTCTGTCTCACATGCACACACACATACACACATTATTATAAGAGAGCATACAGTTGTCTTTTTTTAATTCAGTGGGCATTTTCTTTGCTTATTTTTGTTGCCAATCTTGACGAAGACATATTAAAATGATTAAAATGTAAAGAATTTTAGTTTCAAAAATTCAGTGTTGTTTTGTTTTTGGTACTGGGGATTGAATCTAGGGGTGCTTTATCACTACACCACATCCCCACTCCACTCTGCCCCCCATTTTTTTTGGATGCAAGGTCTTGCTCTTAAGTTGCTTAGGGCCTCAGCCTTCCAGGTGGCTGGGATCACAAGTGTGTGCTACCACACCCAGCAAAGTTCAGTGTTTTTAAAATGCCATCTAATTCTTTGGTGTATAAAATTAGGAAAATATAAAGATAATGAAAAATTCTACATACCCTCCACAAAACACCTGAATATTAGCAGTTATTTTAATATTATGTGTATATATTATAAATTTTATTCACAACTGAGGTCTTGTTTTTATTCTGGTTTTTCATTTATTTACCTACATATTAAGGGTTTGTTCAGACTTTGACTTGGTTTTTACATTGGGTGTAAAATTTTGAATTTAAAATGGAACTACAGGAAACCTTTTTTTTCTTTTTCTTCCAAAGGTTTGATTGTTATGGTGGTGGACTTTCCAAGATCAACACTCCTTTATTGACACCTCTTAAATTGTCACTAGAAGAATGGAGCACAAAGCCAACTAATGACAGCTATGGATTATTTGCAGTTGTGATGCATAGTGGCATTACAATTAGTAGTGGGCATTACACTGCTTCTGTTAAAGTCACTGACCTTAATAGTTTAGAACTAGATAAGGGAAATTTTGTGGTTGACCAGACGTGTGAAATAGGTAAGCCAGAACCAATGAATGAGGAGGAAGCAAGGGGTGCAGTTGAAAATTATGATGATGAAGAAGTGTCAATTAGAGTTGGTGGAAATACACAGCCAAGTAAAGTTTTGAACAAAAAAAATGTAGAAGCTATTGGACTTCTTGGAGGACAAAAGAGCAAAGCAGATTATGAGCTATACAACAAAACATCTAATCCTGATAAGGTTGCCAGTACAGCATTTGCTGAAAATAGAAATTCTGAGACTAACAATACTAATGGGACCCATGAATCTGATAGAAACAAGGAATCCAGTGACCAAACAGGCATTAACATTAGTGGATTTGAGAACAAAATTTCATATGTAGTGCAAAGCTTAAAGGAATATGAAGGGAAGTGGTTGCTTTTTGATGATTCTGAAGTGAAAGTTACTGAAGAGAAAGACTTTTGAATTCTCTTTCCCCATCTACATCTCCTACATCTACTCCTTACTTGCTATTTTATAAGAAATTATAGAGTGAGTGTATTTTCCTTGTGTATATATTAAACAGACCTGGACAAACATTGGTAAAGTCAATTACATCAGAGTCTAGCTTTTATCTTTTGAAGCTATTGGATATTATTGGTCTCTCTAGGTTTTTATATAAATAGTGAAATTTGAAATACTGAAAACCATGTTAATTTTTAGAATTCATTTTCCTTAGAGACTAGTGATGCATTAGCTTCTGGGAACAAACTTGTATAGGTTCTTAATTATCCAAAATGGAAGCATTTAAACACTTTTGGATTTACACCAATCTTTTGTGTTTGCTTTTAAAAATAAAGTGCTTGTATTTGTATTCTCCATATTTTGGAGTAATTATCTACATGTTTATAGCTCTGTGGTTTTTCACTTAAGAAACAGAATCTCATTCAGTACATTTAGTTTTATAACAGGAAGCGAAATCTTTGGGCTGTATCAGAGGCACAAAGTCTAGAATGTGTATTCACAGTGGTGTACATTTTGTGCCTTGAATCACTTTGGAAAAGTGTCTCAGAAAACTTGGACAGTCCTCTATATCTTCATAAGAATTTTATATGTATTTATGAAGATGATTCTGTATTCTAGTAAATCTTTTTGGGCATGGACTAATTTGTATCTCTTCATACTCATTCTGCACGATCTGTATATAGTACATCAAACTTAGAGGTGTGACCTTAAATTTAACTTTTTTTAAATACTGGGAGGTCAATAAAATTTAAACTGCTTAAAAACTATGTATACAAATGCTCAAATTTTTTACTTGCATTTTTAAAAATTATAAATACAGCTGACTTCTCTTAAAGAACAGAATCAATGTGTGTGTATATATATAGAGAGAGAGAAAGAGAGGAGAGAACAAACATGCATGTTACCTTTAATAATACTTGGTATTTTCTGACAGTGGAGGTGAAGAATATCTCAGAGAAACTGCTTATAGTCCAGCCTGGTTATCATGCTTAAAAGAGGTTTACAATAAAAACTGTCACATCTTAGTTGCCCTTGAAAATAGACATGATTTAATGGAATCCAAAATGAGAATTTAAGATGATGCTTTGGGCACAAAAACTTTGTTAAACTATAATTTTAAATTTTGTATACTAAATCAGTAAGTGGTTAATTGTCATATGATTTGTTAAAGGACATTCTTGGTACTAAAAGAGATTTTCATTTTGAATATATAAGTGCTTCTGGGATAACATAATCCCATTTCAACAAATAAGAATACCTGGTCAACAATAAATGACCGATTTCCCCACAAGATTATGTGATGTGATAGAAACAAAAGTTGTACTTCTGCTTTCTATATTCATAACCACCAATGGAACTTTAAACAGCCCTGTGCACTATCTATAAGATGATGATGGAGTAGGGCTAGGACAGAGCCTGGGCCTGGAATAACTCAAAGACAATGTTAAGAACTAGTGTGAGTTCTTAGATTCCTGATGTAAGAAATTTTACATTTTAAGAAAACACGTAAGAAATTAAGTATTCTGTATCATACCAGTTTAAGAGTAAAAGGAAGCCTGTTTTCACTCAAATAGTTGGTATTGCAAGACAATACAACAAATAATAATTACATAAATCTTGAAGTCTTCAATAATGTTACTCAGATTTATGTGAAACAGTCCAAACCTAGGTAAATGTAAGAGAACTGACATGGGAGTTAATAGGAGAAATGACCTATAGGTGATAATAATCTTATATCTACCCTCCTTTATTCCCAAAGAACAGGGAGACTGTCATTTTTGTGGGTGAGTTTCCATTCTTGACTCATTGCCTTTTCCTTTTCCTTTAGCTTCACTTCCCCAAATAGATTTATTTTATTTGCAGTGCTGGAGATCGAACCTAGGGCCTTGCACATGCTAAGCAAGTGCTGTACCACTCAGCCCCCAACCCTAAATAGATTTTTGAAGTTATGCCCTTTTGACTCTTCAAATAGTTCCTTTAATTCCGATAATGTTGGTTTATCTGAAAAATCTCTGATTCAGTCTTTGAGCTGATGCAGTTAAGAATTTAGAATAATTGCCCACTGAAGTATGCTTGAGGGGGGAAAATAAACCATCACCTATAGACATAAGCTATAGAATGAAGCCATGGTATTAATCCTAATCAGTTCTTAAGTGATTCATGTGACTGATCAGTAGATCAAAGGAATTATTCAAGGATGCTATTCTATAAGTGATAGTGACACAAAAACCATTGTTCAAAACACCTGCAGAAATCATGAATATGTACTATTTTGAAAAAATTTGCCGAGTAATTGAAATGCTAATTTCTCAATATTTTTCTGTATGAAGTTATAATTTTAAGTGAGTTAATTTTGACTAAAGCAACTAATTTAACTTTTTTACATGTTTGTAAAACCTGCAAGTGTCAAAAAATAACTGACTTCTATTTAATTGATAGATTAAAATGAATAAACTCCAGCTCTGTGTTACCTTCATGGTGATGTAAATAGCTTTAAAATAGATTTCTGATTTACTGGCTTAGATCATTAAAAATTGATGACTAGCTTGTTTAATCTGAAACACAAATCATTCATTTTAATTGCTGAGAGTCATGAAGTTCATACTAATAACAAAATTGAGTCATAAAAATCAAGCTGTCCTCACCAGTATTAGCTGTCTCAGTCATTTAATCCTTTATAGACAAGAATTTTATCAGGTGAAGTCATTTTTGAATTCTAAATTTCTTTTTTAGGGTATCTAAAATGGATACTCTGAACTTAGAAAGCAGTTACCAGTATCTACCTTAACCCATTAACTCATTTAATTCAGGGCTCTTTGGGCCTATAAAGTGACTGCCAATTTTGATTTTAATATTGCTATTTTTGGAGCCAGTTCAACTCAACTTTTCTGTGCCTCTTTCAATAAAGAAAAATTTTCAAAGTTCCACTCATTAAAAATTAGTGTAAACATTCACATATTTAATAGTACCTTTAAAATAAGCATTACTACATTTAAAATGGTTCCAAAACGAATCTATAAATGGTAATATAAATTAAAAAATACGAACTTAAAGTAAATAAATTTAACATTAGCTATGGTATAAATAACGGTCAATCTATAGTGTACCTTTGAGTCATTAAAATATCTTTAAAAAAAAGATAGCAGTATGTTACCAGAATGTCAGAAACCATAGCCATGATTCTCAAACTTTAACAATCTACATTTGATATCATTTTGGCATTCTTCAATGAGTAAATTAATAATTTCCAGAATTACATCCCAAGTCCCATTTTTCAACAGATCTTAACGTCTTTTCACAATGTTGAATACATGGCTCTTTTCAAATGAATAAAACCAAGTGCATTTATTTTAGAGATCCATTTTGCGAAGGCTCATTCGACTGAAGGAATCTCTGGGGAAAAAATAAGAAGACAGTTATAAAAGAACAAAATAAATGTACCATACTGAAAAAACATTTTTTTGTGTCTATACCTTTAAGATATTTTATTCCCTCTTCCCCCCAATGCCAGGATAATCTCAAAAGTTTTGTCACCACTTCTTATTAAGTTAGATGCTCATACACATATTCTGCCTTATATATTCTGGCTAACAGTTCTCTAGAAGGGAATTATAGTAACCACTTTGCCAGGCCTATTGATCATTTATATTTGTCCAGTAGGTGCTGCAGATAATTGTGATTTAACAAGAACATAAGGGATAAAGGAGATTTCAGGAAAAGATCCGGGGTTAGTAAAATGCAAAAAGCAGGTATTTCTTTAAAATATTAAAAATTTTAAGTGTTAGAGAGTCACATTTTTTCTCAGATCATTTTTGTATTTTTTAATTATTGAAGACCCCAGGAATTTTTTTGTAGCTCATATATTGATGTTTACCATATAAGACAATGGAAAATTTTATTTTACAAAACAACCAATTGCATGTTCCTATAAGTATAGCACTGTTTATAAAATAACTTGCAAGAGATTGTAGAATAGTACTCTTACATATTTAATGTGTGGTTTAATGAGGGTCTAAATTCTCATCTGCTTCTCATCTTAAAATATCACATCTCATGTAATCTCTGAAAACTCCACTGTGCTCATGAGAATGACAGTGAAAAAGGCAAATAATATTTGGTATTAATATGAAACAAGTTTTGACTTCAGGAACCTCTTGCAAGGGCCTTAGGGACTCCCCATGGGTCCTAGATCACCTTTGAGAATCTTAAGCCCCATAGGCCTACTGGAAAATAACATTCCATATTTTGTAAATCAATAAAAATTAAAATTCTGATTTTTTCCTTAAATTTTGAACTTGAGATAGAAAGGGATTATGTTCTTGAAATAAGCTCATGGTATATTTTTCTTTACCCTTAAGTTGGTTTCTTTTACCATTAAGATTAAGCCAGGAACCTTATATCCCCCGGAAAGGAGAGGGTAGGTAAAAAGAGATCACATCCAGCTTTGAATCTCAAAGCTTGTTTTGGTTCCAGAGAACATTCTTGAAATCTGGATACTATTCATTGAGAAAAGGTTTTTTCCTAAATTCCAAAAAAATTACCTGTAAATATTAAGAACTAAGCCTAAAAGACTGGGCATAAAGTAGATCACAGAGGACGGCAAACTTAAGATATGGTGTAATGGAAAGTTTCCTTCAGATAGGAAGAACACAGCCTTTCCTTGGAAAGGAGTTGGAAGGAGCAGAAGGAACTGCCTAGGATTAGGCAACTGCTCGACCATCTCAGGGACACACCACGCTCACCCTCTGGACTTTTGACTTGGTGGGTATGACTGGTGGAGGGGAATGGAAACAGTAAGAAGGAAGTTGTTGCAAAAAGACTAAGGGAAAACCATTGGGAATTTTGAGAGGAAACCACCCTCTAGGATGTCTCATATTAGAATAGATGGGGTGGATGCAAAACATGTTTTGTCGTATGTTTTGTACTTGGGGGGATATAATATACAGCAGGCACTTGGTAGACTTTTGAATTAATGGGAAAATAGGGGGTACTGGGAACTGAACCCAGGGCACTCTCACAGCCATATCCCCAGCCCTTTTTATGTTTTATTTAGACAGGGTCTCACTGAGTTGCTTAGGTCCTCACTAAATTGCTGAGGTTGGCTTTTGAACTCATGATTCTCCTGTCTCAGCCTCTAGATTACAGGCATGGGATTACAGGCATGTGCCAACGTGCCTGGCTCTTTTTTTTTTTTTTGAGATAGGGCCTCACTTTAAGTTGCTGAGGCTGGCCTCGAACTTGAGATCACTGGGATTACAGGCATGTGCCAGCCAGTTTAAGTTTTTACTGCAGTGTAGTATACTCTGCATCTAAATTGTTTTCATATAAGCAGCTTGAACAACCTTCTAAATGTTAATTTAACAGATAATAATAGCTTTACTCTTTTACTTCAAAGGGTGGAATAATAGCGCCACAATAATTCAACAATTATATGTAAATTTGATTTCAAAATGTAAAAATGGCAGTTTACTTTTAGCAGTTTTTGTGCCCTTTTCAGAATTCAGGTGCTAAAAAGCAAAAGGCCAGGCACTGTCCTAGGAACTTTGCAATGCCATTTAATTTCCACAACAATCTTTTCAAAATAAGTACTATCTTACTATATAGAAATCTAAAAAGCAGACTAAGTTATCTGCTCAAGTAGAATTAGGATTCAACTGTAGAAAGTTCAAAGTTATTTTCATTTCTAATTTGGAGAAAAATACTGAAGTCTGATACTCATTGGTGTTATTTGCTTTTAATACATGTCTAGAAGATTATTTATACTATTTACTGTCGGCGCAGTTGAAGAAAAATGAATGCCTGGTTCCAGATAACATTCTAGTGAATTTTCTCACAAAAGTACCAGAAGATGTAACCCGATATTAAAAAGGAATAGTTTTAGTAGGCTAGATGAACATTCATCTGTCCCAATTAACATGCATGCTCGAATTACAGGAAGAAAGCTGACTTGTATCTTACAGACTTATTAATGTATAGGTGATAAAAAGCTTATACTAGTTGAACTGGTTAGGTTTCAGGGGACACAAAATCTGAAGCCATTTAAAGTTAACACCAATTTACTATTAAAACAATTCAGATTGTATTTTCCTGAAGAGCTCTGAAATAAGAAAAACCAAGCATACCTGTGGCAAGTGACAGGTAATACTGCCTTGTACAACTGAGGAATCTTTCTGTTTATCAGTGGCTGTAGAGCCTCTTTAAGGCGATGATAGTTTCTCTCCAGTTCCCTTTGATACTCTTTTTGATCTGGTCCAATTAGGCTTTTATTTTTTCTTAAGGCATCTTCACACCTAGGAGAAAAGGCATGTTACCAAAAGATTTAGACTTGGTCACACACACATCTATATATACATATATACATTCAACATGTATTCATGTATTAACTGAGATAAGGACATTCAGTTTTTCAGCTGAATGTTAATAATCCTCATGTTTTAAGTTTGAGGTAAGAACAGATAATAGCTGAATTCCATTAAATTCTAATAAACACTTCCAGTTTTCATTAAATTGAAATTTATATATTTTTAAAGAAATCTAAAGCCATCTTTTTCACATAGAATAGACTAGAAACTTTAAGAAATGTAATCATACTCAATGTGGCACCAATGGCATTTTACACTGCTTGTCAACTGTTCCAATAAATGTTTTCTACAACGAACAGATCTGATGACAATCCTTTAACTTACTCAAACACCTAAGAAAAACCTCTGGATCCTGATTAAAGGAAGAAAGATGACTGAAAAACAATATATATAAAAAAAAAAGAAAATATATACATATCCATACTTGCAGGATGCAGCTAAAGCAAATTCTTGGAGGAAAATAGATAGTCTCAAATGCTTATATTAGAAAATAAGGCTAAAATTGAAGAATCAGAACTTACAAAGAACAGACTAAATATAAGGGAGGAAATAAAATTTGAAAGTATGACAGAGTATCAAAAATTGGAAAAGTTGGCAGCCAAGTGCTGGGTAGGATTGCTTGAGCACAGGAATTAGAGCCAGCCAGGAACCTCGTTTCAAAAAAAAAAAAAAAAAAAAAAAAACCAAAAGAACCTCATCTCAAAAAAAAAACAGCAAACACCAAAAAGTTGGTTATTTGAAAAACCAAAACATCAGACTAAACTTTAAATAAGGGAAGCTCAAATATCCCCTACTAGAAATTTAAAATGGAATATGAAAAAAAAATAGCAGATGTCTAAAAAAATCTTTAAGGATGATGTTCAATTTAATACAAAAGATTTTTCTAGATAATCATTTAAGAAAAAAATGTGAATGACCCTAAAACCATCAAATAAACTGAATCAGTGTCAAATCTATACACAAAAATGCCCTAATATGGAAGTTCTACTGAGCACTCTTAGAGACGAATAATTCCAACGTAATGTAATTCCTCCAGAGTATATTAAAAAAACAAAACAAACAAAAAAACCCCAAAGCTTCCAAAGTGGAAAAAAATAACTGTTCCTGAGAGGAGTTCTGAACTTACTTTTCAAAGAGAGGATACCAAAACCTAAAGACTTTAAGGAAAAAATTCTTATTCAATCTTATCCATAAGAATGATTACAAAACCTAGGCTGGGGTTGTAGCTCAGTGGTAGAGTACTTGCCTCTGGTGCGTGAGGCACTGGGTTCAATTCTTATAAATAAAGAAAATAAAGGTACTGTGTCCATCTAAAACTAAAAATTAAAAAAAGAATGACTACAAAACCTGCAAAGATAACAGGAAAATATTCTACCTCTCTATGAAAAACACCCATGCACATACACCATGACCAAGTGGTTTATCTGTAATGGAAGGTTAGCAATAAGAAATCAATAAATGTAACTCACACCACTAAAAGATTAAAGGAGATACAGAAAAAGCATTTGGAAAGAAAATTTTAAAACATCATAATAAACCTAATTAAAACATTAACTGATTAAAATATCTACAAAAACCTTGCAGCAAACACTATATTCAAGGGTGAAAACATTTCTTTTTGAATGAGGTGTAAGAAAATGATGTCCTCTATTCCTATTCAGTGTAGCACTGGAGGCCCTAATTATCACTATAAGAAAAAGATTCTACAGATAGATTATTAAAATTAACATGAGTTTTATAAGGTTCTCATGTAAAATATAAAAAAAATTTAACTGAATTTCTGTATATCAGCAAATAAAATTATTTTGAAAGGTATTAACAAAAGCATATTAGTATTAAGTACTAAAGGACAAATCAAAAGATGTACAATGCCTCTAAATAGAAATTTTAAATAACATTAAGAAAACATTCAAACTATTCAAAAGAAAGTAAATGGAGAAATACTTGATATTCATGGACTCTCATTTATAAAGATGTTAATTTTCTTCCAATTGATGTATACATTCAGGCTGTTTTCCATGGAGGGAGGAACAAACTGATACTAAAATTTAAAATTTATATTAAATAAGCCCCCTTGATCAAAACGAGGTGAGAGGAACTGCTGTACGAGATACCAAAACTTACTTTAGAGCTGCTACCATTAGCATGACATTGGCTCAAGGGAAGAGAGAGTAATGTAAGAGAATAAAGATCCTAGAAACTGATACATATAAACATGGGCACTTAATTTATAATTGTGATGATACTGAAAGCAATGGAGAAAAGATAATCTTTTAAATTGTAATGCTGGGCAACTGAATATCCATGGAGGAAAGGAAATCTGATACCATATTAAACAAATAGTACTGAGATCATAACAGTTAAAAGTATGGACAAAAATCCAACCGATCCTTACCTTGAACCATACCCCACCCCCCAAAAAAATCAGAAATGAATTATTTAGAAAATAAAAAGGTTAATTTTTGCTTACCCTTTGTTTATCCTGTATTTTAATTTTAAAAATACCACCATGCTTTTATTAATTTTAAAAATTTTAGTAGAAAAATATTTATTTAAAAATTATGTGTAAATAACTTTTAGAAAAGGTAGTTTTTTTGCAATGAACATATACAGATACTTTTCAATTTTTTTAATATATATTTTTAGATGTTGATAGACCTTTATTTACTTATTTATATGTGGTGCTGAGACTCGAACCCAGTACCTCACACATGCTACTGAGCCACAAACCCAGCCCCACTGTTCAGGTTTTTTAATGCTCTTCTCACATTGTCATCTTTTTTCCGAAAAGTAAAGGTATATCATAAACCAAAAATTTACCAATCTTGATAATGTCAAGCACCTCAAAGATAAGGGAAAATTAATTCAAGAAGGGCATATTTCAGGCAATATGCCAAAATTCAACAAAGTAAAAAACTTAATTTTAAAACTTTATTCCCTAATTAGTTCCTTTTATTTTTATGTTCTCAAAGGGCTGTCACAATATATTTTAAGTATCTTTGAAACTTTGTTTTAATGCTTTGTCATTAGGATGATCTTAAAATCTTGTTACTTGTGCAATGCAGCACATAGCCAGTATCTTTTCTTGAAACACATTAAAGTATTCTGGCCAACAGAGAGCCTACAGAATGGGAGAAAATCTTTATTACCAGTACCTCAGATAGAGCATTAATCTCCAGGATACACAAAAAACTCAGAAAACTTAACACCAAAAAACCAAATAAGTCAATCAATAAATGGAATAAGGAACTGAAAGGCACATCACAGAAGAAATATGAATGGTCAAAAAAATATATGAAAAAATGTTCAACATCTCTAGCAATTAAGAGAACTGCTAATCAAAACTATACTGAGATTCCATCTCACTTCTGTCAGAATGACAATTATCAAGAATACAAACAATAAATGTTGGCAAGGATGTGGGAAAAAAGGTTCATTTATACATTCCTGGTGGGACTCTGGAAAACAGTATGGAGATTCCTCAGAAAACTTGGAATGGAACCACCATTTGACCCAGTTATCCCACTGATCGGTTTATACCCAAAGGACTTAAAATCAGCATAATACAGTGACCCACTTCAATGTTTATAGCAGCTCAATTCACAATAGCCAAGCTATGGAACCAACCTAGGTGCCCTACAACAGACAAATGGATAAAGAAAATGTGATACACACACACACACACACACACACACACACACACACACATAAATATATATAAATTTATATATATTTATACACACATGCAATGGAATATCTCTCAGCCATAAAGAAGAATGAAATTATGGCATTTGCTGGTAAATGGATGTAACTGGAGAATATCGTGCTAAGTGAAATAAGTCAGTCCCCAAAAAACCAAAAGCAGAATGTTCTCTCTGATATGCGGACACTAACCCACCACGCTAGGAGGGGAAGGCTAGAAGCTCACTGGATTAGTCAAAGAGGAATGAAGGGAAGGGAGGGGGGATGAGAATAGAAAAAAGTAGAATGAATTGGACATATCTTTCCTATCCTTATATATGAATACACAACCAATGTAACTCCATATCATACACAACCACAAAAATGGAATCCTAAATGGAACAAGTTATCCTATGTGTGTATGTATAACATGTCAAAATATACTCTACTGTCATGTATATCCAGAAAGAACAAATTTTTAAAAAAGATGAAAATATTTTGGCCAAAAATAATAACATATTAATGCCACTGTGTTAAAACTTCATACTTTATTTTCTTTATTTTATCCCTTTTGATCTATCTGACTTTTATCCAAGAACATCATTCCTCAGGAGATCCAAGTTCTTCTGGTTGTTTCCTTTAGTGTTGTTCCCAGTTTTTCTAGTAGAGAGAGTTCCTTTAAATGCTGTTCCTCTTCATGAGGAAGAAAGGACAGTTCCATGCCTGGAACCATGACTGATGACTGAACACTAACAGGATCCACAGACACTGTTGGAGGCATGGTTAGGAACCAAAAATAGACTGCAAAATTCATTGTCTTTATTGGATATGGAAAATGAAAAACCCCAAGATAGTGTGGCCTGGGAAAGGGAATGAAAAAGAAAGCCAAACATTGACAGTTTTCATCTCTTTCAAGATAAATCCTTTTCAGATGCTGACCACAGGCGGGGAGAAAGTGTTCATCAAACCTAGAATGAGTCTCTAGGAAACACTAATCTCTTCCAAGATAACTCCTCTCTGGGTGCTGCCACTGACCCCCAACCCAACAACTCAACTCTCCGAGTGCCCAAACTGACATGCCCAATAAATCACCTCCCAGTATAACTTATATAAGCCTAGTCCCTTTCTTTGTTCTGTGGCTCATTTTCTACCAGGAAAGTGGGTCCAGTGGCATCACCCGTCCCTGCATCCTCTGTTCCTGTGTGAAACTTCTTCCTGAATAAAACAGCTGATTTGTGAAGTTTGCGTCCATCCCTGTCTTTATTGTGCTAACAGTCTTTTCTGTATGTCCTTTAGTCTGTTGAAGCCTTGTATATTCTTCAAGTGAAACATCTTGTCTATTTAACATCTGATTTTCTAATTCTCTTTGCCTTCCAGACTTCCACTTTCGCCTGCAGTCTCTTCAATTTGTTTTCATAAAGAGATTTTCTCTTTTTCTGAGCAACTGCAGCTCACTCTAGTTTCACTTTAGCTTGATTATACTTTTCTTCTCTCATGAAGCTCATACTTTTCTTCTAACTACTGTATCTATTTTTCTTCCAATATCTTTTCAACATCTAGTTGCACTTTTTCAATTTGACTTCTTCAACTTCAGCATTCATATTTTAATCTCTTCTCCACCTTTTCCTTCAGCATTTGGTTTAAATTCAGCAAGTCATTCTCTTTCTGTGTCAGTGACGTCACATGGATCTGCAAACTACTGATTTGCTATTTCTGATCTGAATTTTCATTTTTTTTTCTCTGCATTTTCAATATTCTTCCTTGGTAGCTTGTATTTTACATATTAATTCATGATCCTTCTCTACCTAGAGCACTCTCTCCCTGGTATTCAACAGTTGATTTGAGAATTTCACTGTAATGCATTCAGTTCACTTTGATCTTATTCCTTTCTCTTTCAGCTCACTCTTAGCTTGATTCTGTTAATTCCAGTTTGATTCTGTTAATTCTAGTTTGTTTCAATGCTTAACCTTACTAGGCAATGTATTTATTTTGTGAAGTTTGCATCTATCCCAGTCTTTATTGTGCTAACAGTTTTAGGCAATTTGCTGATTTAAAAGGTATTTTGTTCCTTGCTTGATTGTAGCTTTTTCCAAATGTTCAGCCTATAGCTTAATTGTTTCTCAGTTTCCAGGGGTCTGACTGTAGCATGCATCTTCTCCAACTATTGCACCTGTATTCACCTGAGTACCAGAATTCTCTGTTTCAGAAAGGCCCTTAATTCTGCTACTTCAGCTTCTAAAACTTAATTTCTGAGACAAATGAACTTTTCCTAGCACAAGTTGCTCCATTCAATTTGCTGTCTCTTGTGAGATCAGTACTGCACAGCTGGTTAGACCATTTTTTATCTTTTCCTAGTCTTGTGATTTCTGATTCATATTTTGTATTTTTTTTCTGAAATATGGATATATTCTTCCTTCTTGTGTTCAAATTCTGATGTGAGAATGTGTGTTCAAAGCAAAGCTTATTACATCAGCTCTACACTCTTCCACTCCTTCATCCAGATTCCCTAAATGCTGTCAATATTGGCATTTCTAATTCCTGTTGTATTTGGGCTCTTAACAGTAACAATTTTGGGGGAATTAATACCCTGTGTGTTCAACTCTCAGAGTCTGATAAGTAGTTTTATGATGCTTACATTGTAACCTTTCATCAATAAACATCTTTTGGAACTCAAGATACAGAACTCCATCAGGTAGAAAAGTGTTGGAATTACTGTCCACCTTGGTAAGTAAGCTTACAGTCACATAAAAATAAATTGTGGCTTTCCTATTGTTTTAGTATTTTTTTTCAGTAGCATTTCCCATTTATTTCTTGGTGAGGCAGAATCTCAGGAGGTCAAATTATACCAGACTCACACAAGGTCCAAGCTCAATGCACCTGAAACTTACTGACAAAGGGTTTCTGGATGTGAGCACCCACTCATAGTTGGTGAAAGCTATGGGGCTGAGGACTATGGAGCTGATCCAACTCTCCAACTTGGGACAGGTTTCCATGGCCCTCATGTGGGCTGCAGAGCTGGAGGACGGTCGAGCCGGATCCTTGGGCTCCCAACTTGGGGAAATCTTGAGTCTCCCAGGAGAGCCCCGAGGGGGCCCCTAAAAGCCCTGCTCTTTCTCTTTGAGAGTGTGGGGTGATCCAGATGTCACCCTCAACCCACTACCCGTCCTCTGGCTTTTAGAAGTCAATGCACAATATTACTACAAAGAAAATAATTTCTTCAACACAACACACAAAGTACTAGTCATAAAGGAAAAGACTAAATCACTTAACCACATCAAATTTAAGAACAAACTAAAAAAAAAGCAACATGTCCCAAATTCAGAGTAGATATCTGTGATATTTAAAAATGATAAACTATTACACACCCAGAATACTCTAAGAAACTAGTAAGGAAAAGAATCTAAGAGAAAAGTGGCCAGATATGGACATATAACTTTACAGAAAAGGAAAAGTGAAATTGCTGAGCAGTTGACAAGAAATTCAACCTCTCTGGTAATCAGGGAAGTACAAATTTAATCCACAATTGCATCCCATTTCGTATTCACCAGATTTGGAAAAATTAAAATGACACACAATACCAAGTATTGGTGAGAATATACAGTAATATGAACTTTCATACTACTGATAAATGTGGACTTACATATTTTGGAGGAAATGTGGCATTGACTGGTTGAAGATGGATCTATCAAACATCAACACTACTTTGAAGTATAAACTCTAGAAAATCTCTTTTACATGTATGTCTAGAAATAGGTATGGGGATATTTGAGTAGCACTCTTTGTAACTAAAAACACAAAAGAACAAAAACATACCAACCAGGAACCACCAAAATATTCATTAAAATAATACATCATGATATATTCATACAATGGAATATATAAAAATTAAAGCAACATTTTATATCTCACAAAAACTGAAAACAGCCAAGTTATTAAGACTATACATATTGAACATTTATATAAAGTTAAAAGGGTGCTAAAAAATGAAAAAAGTTAAAAGGATGCAAAACTAAATAATATGTTATTTAGAGATATAGTCATTTTTGATAAAACTATTCATTTTGTTAAAACAAGAGAACAAATTATAAAATGAGAAAATTCAGGATGCTGGTCACCTCCAAAGGCAGGGAGGGAGATAAGTCAGAGAAGGCTACCTGGGGAAGGGATCTCAAATAATGCTCATATCTTAAGTTGGTAAATTACTTTTTTTTTTTTTTTTGAAAACTAGGAATTGAACCCAGGAATGCTTAACCACTGGGTCACATTCCCAGCCCTATTTTGTATTTTATTTAGAGACAGGGCCTCACTGAGTTGCTTAGGGCCTCACTAAGTTGCTGAGGTTGGCTTTGAATTCATGATTCTCCTACCTCAGCATTCCAAACCACGAGGATTACAGGTGTGCCCCACCATGCCTGGTTCTTACTATTCTTTAACAGCAAATGTTATAAGTATTATTTCTAATCTATTCAATATTTAATGAAGAAAGTTTTAAAAGACAAAACCCAAAAACATAAAAAGTTAACACACAGAAAAATGTTTGTTGTTTTAGTAATGAAGAGAACTAAAGTACCATTTAAAATTGATTAACTAAAGATGCTGCATTTATATAGCATAAATTAAAGCAAGGTATGCCAAGGCTAGCACACTTGCTCTCTTGGCACTGTTAATACTGAGAAACTTTTTGAAACATACTATATGTTAAGTGCCAATAAAAATGTTCATGTATTTTGGCTTAGTAATTCCATGATTAGAAATTTTTTGAAGCATTTTATTTTTACTCATACATTTAATTCTCTTAATTCTCAGAGGTAGGTTCTCTACCCCTGTTTTAAAAGAAGGAAATTAAGACAAAGGGGTTAACTAATTTGTCTGACTTATATGGGAGGAAGGCAGAAAAACTGGAATTTAAACTGGAAAACCATGATAGAAATTTTAATTCAGCCAGGTGAGGTGGTGTCCATCTGTAATCCCAGCGACTCAGGGGGCTGATGCAGAGGATGTCTCAGCAATTTAGTGAGGCCCTAAGCAACTTAGTGAGACTCTGTCTCCTGAATGCCCCTGGGTTCAAAACAGAAAAAGAAATTTTAATTCAACAATATCAACAAAAAAGATCCTTTGTGGTATAAACTATTCCACATTCAACATGAAAACTTAAAAAAATAGGAACATATGCCAGGCACAGGGGCACATGCCTATAATCCCAACAACTCAGGAGGCTGAGGCAGGAGGATCATGAGTTCAAAGTCAGCCTCAGCAACTTAGTGAGGTCCTGTGCAACTCAGTGAGACCCTGTCTCTAAATAAGGACTCAGTGGTTAAGTGCCTGAATACAATCCCTGGTACCAAAAAAAAAAAAAAAAAAAGAGTATATAAAATTAAATTAATTTGAGGAAATAATATAGCCATTAGAATAACTGTATTAACTTTAATTGAAGAATAAGAATTTAAGATTATATGTATATCACGACTTAATTATGGTAAAATATATATATGTATATTGGCATAAAAATCAGTGGCAACATGGAAAAAATGTGGTTTTGGCCATAACTTCTTTGTAAAGTCTATTTGTAGTTTTGTTTTTCTACTTTTTGCCTTTTTTAAAATTTACAAATAGAAAACTTCCTCAACAGTCAAAATAACACTTAAGGAGATCTGTTGACTACAGGAATTCATTACTCCAAAGTAAATATATATACAAAAAACATATATTTAAAATTATAGATGTGTTAAAATATTCCAAAACAACAGCAAGCAAAAAAGGTATCTCTTACTAAATGTCTATGTCTTAATGAAGTATGTATTGTTCCATGAATGCCTTGCTCGCAAAGACAGCAGAATTTTTTTTGTTGTTGTTAATGTTGTATTAAACCTCCAAAATAATAAAATTAATGCTAGAAATCAGTCAATTCTATAGTGGCAAACACGTTTCTTTATCAACAGGTCATCTGTTCCTTTAATCAATCCTATGAGGCCATCTACCTTAATAGTCATATTACAGAATTAATATCAAACTCAAAAGCTTCTGCGCAGTAAAAGAAACAATCAACAGAGTGAAGAGACAACCTGCAGAATGGAAGGGAATATTTGCAAACTATACATCTGACATGGAATTAATATCCAGAATATGTAAGAAATTAAAAAATTCAGTAGCAAACAAACAAACCTGATTTAAAGATGGGCAACAGACCTAAATACTTGTCTCAAAAAATATAAAAAATATGGCCAATAAATAAATACATGAAAAAATGTTTAATATTATTAATCTATAAGGAAATGCAAATTGAGACCAAAATGAGATATTATCTTATCCTGGTAAGAATGGCTATCATTGAAAAGACAAAAGATAACAAGTGCTGGCAAGGATATGGAGAAAAGGGAACTCTTGCACTGTTGGTAGGAATGGAAATTATTTAAGCCTTTAAAGAAAACTATATGATTGGTCTTTAAAAAAATTAAAAATAGAAGTATCATATGATTCAGAAATCTTGTTACTGAATACATATCCAAAGGAAATGAAATAAGTTTGTCAAAGAGACATCTGCACTTTCCTGTTCACTGCAGCACTATTTACAATATCTGAGAGATGGAAACAATGTAACTGTCCACCAACTGACAGAGAAAGAAAATGTGGTACACATATACACAATAGAATGCTATTTAGCCATAACAAAGAATTGTGACAACTTGGATCAAAGTGGAAATAATTACATTAAGCAAAATAAGTTAGGCAGAGAAGGACAAGTACCACGTGATCTCATTTATGTGCAATCTAAAAATGTTGATCTCATAGAAGTTGAGAGTAGAATGATAGCTACCAGAGGTTGGGGAGAAGACGGGGGAGGGCTGGACAGGGAGAGATTGATCAAAGGGTACTAAGTTATAGTTAGATAGGAGTAAGAAGTTCTGGTGTGCTATTGCACAGTAGGGTGACTACAGATAATGTTAATGTGCTGTATACTTCAAAAAGTCAGAAGAAAGGATTTTGACTGTTTTCACCATGAAGAAATGATGACAAATACTTGAGGAAACTGATGCCCTGAGTAAGTTTATCCTGGCAACATTATACAATGTATACATGTACCCAAACATCACATAGTATCCCACAGATATGTATAATTTTAATTTTTTATGTATCAGTTAAAAATAAATTTAAGTTAAAAAATCATACTCTAAAATCTCATTTAATTGTTCCCTCTTCTGTGATCACAGTGTTAATAAAGCAGGAATTATCAAGTTGATAAATGACTATTTTTCCCTATTATTTCAAAATTCAATATTTACAACTATCTATTTATTATGTACCAAGTATTAGCCTACAAAGATTTTATTTGTGCAGAGAGTTAAGACTGCATGGCTGAAACTGTTGTCCTTAGAAAGACCTGATTACAAAACTGGCCCTCTATTAGCCTCTGAGAATTTGGATTTCAGGAGGATTCTCATTATTCCCAGAAGATAAAACTGGCTCACTGTGCCAAAATTGTTCATACAAACAGTATGGTTTATGTTGAAAATCTGTTTTACTTCTGGGAGTCTGGAATTTTGGTACACAATCAGGGACAGAGTATAGCTCTTAATAAAAACATCTGGCAGTGTGTCTAATGGGGTTCCTTTGTAGACAATATTTCACGCATGCTGTCACAACTCATTGCAGAGGAATTAGGCATACCTTATGTGACTCCACCAGTTGAAGACCCTTTGAAGTCTATACTTGGTTTCCTGTAGGCTTTACCATATGTACTTTCTCCCTTTGCTGACATTACTTTGTATCTTTTCAGTGCAATAAATCACTGCCACCAGTACAACTATGCTAAGAGTTCCCCTGGCAAATCACTGAAACTGAGGGGTGGGTTTAGGGACTTCTAATACACCTATGTAATATTTCACTGAATTTGTAAAACCTCCCTATGAGAGTTAGGTATCATTCTTTCTTTGTAGATTTTTTTGAAAGACTGAGGATCATAGAGGTAAGTTAAGTGATCCAGAAAAGAATATACACCGATAAAATCAGGATGTAAACACAAATTTTTGTCTTCCAAGTTTCTTGTTTTAACTTCCCTAAGGGAAGGGAAGAAGATATTCACATACTGAAGATTCATACTAAACAGTAGCTTTCAAGTTAGTTTAATAATAGTTTCAAGTTAAAAAATTTCCTGAGCCTTGGTTTCTCCAATCTGTAAAATATAAAACTATGGTTTTATAGAGTATAGATGTAGGAGGAATATACACTATTAAAGAACAGTAAATTCTACATGGATTGTTTATCCATGAACCACTTCCCTATATTTTTTCTCTTTTTAATAGTTAAGACCCTTATGTCAAAATGTGGCATTGGACATTCTCAATTTGAAGATCTTCATACAAGAAGCCTTGAATACCTTTTAGTAAAATCTTTAAAGCAGAGTCGCAGTTTATTATGATGTCTGAACAGCTTTGGGTCACTGGGTATTTCAGATAGGAAAACCTGAGCAACTTCCAGAGGCCCCTGCAAAATAAGAAAATAAAACAGCAAGGGAGTTTTTCTCTTCTTTAAAATCACAGAGACAGAATTAATCCAAATTATTTGAGCACTGAGAATGGTCCACTTAAGCTTAGTGCATATGTGTTTATGCCTTTATTAAAATTCTTCAGAGACAGATTTTGTTTCAGATTTCCTTAATTTCATACCTACATTCTTGCCTACTACAATTAGACTTTTTAGTTCATTATACAAAGAAACAGGGTAGGAGCTCAAGGACTAATGTGTTGATTGATGCAGTTAGCCCTGAGTTTTCTTTCTTTAATTGATCCTGCATGTATAAGTTCTCAAGCTACTACATCTCCCAATCCACTGATTATTAGATATAATTTTGCTAAGCTTCCCTCAGCATTCCAAAGGTATTCCTGACACTGGAAGTTAAATAAGATAATCCTTTGTGAATAAGTTAGATCACTTGGAGGTAAAAACCTCAAAATCATGTATATTTGGGGGGAATAAAAGCCTTTTAGTGTTTATTTAAGTTTCAGTACAGTACTTTGGCTTTATTCCTTTAATACAAAAAGTAAAAACATATTATTTAAAATCTGAAAAAAAGTGGACCAATTGTAAAATTTCATGTAATAGTGAAGTTCCAAACTTAAGTTTTTTGAAATTTTTCTATTCTTAAGATTGGGTGATGATTAAAATCATTACTAGCAAGAAATCTGAGCACACCAACTATAAGGAAATAATGGGGATGGCTTCTAAAGAGCATATGACAAAACAACCATCATATCTTGTATTCTTGTATTATTAAGATTATAATTATTTTTATATAAAATTATACAAAGTGATTCCATATCATTTAATCCCCAGAACCCACTATCAAGGAGATCTGGAGAAGACAATATCAGCAAGAATCTAAGATGGTAAAGATTACATGTGCACCTGTATACAGCTCTGAAAATGAGCCCTACTTTTTAGATAACATTCTTTCAGTACAAGTGTTTTAAAGAAAGGCATTTTAAGTGACTCAATTCCTTCTTAACAGAGTTTGTAAGAATGGCAGAATAATATAGTAGAAAAGGCAGGTATGAAAACAACAACTGAGATTATACTAAACAACTTGTGCTTTGCAATATGTCTTCATTTATAGTTTAATATCTTTTGCAATCATTTCCAACACACATCCTTTTCACTTGATTCAGCATATACTGGTGATTTTGAAAAATAATGAAATTAATCTAAGTCATACTTATAACTTAAAGCACACAGTAGTAGCAAAAAGTACTAACCTGATTCACTGTTGTGCCAACAGATCCCTGAAGTACCATCTGAAGCATCTTGGGGTCTGCTGGATCCTGATGTGTTGCAAATGCTAACTCCTGTGTCTTCTTCTGCATGTCTTCTATAGCAACTTCAATCGGTGTTAAGATGATCTGAGTAAAACAGCAATTGTCAGGTCAGTGTACTGATCAAAAACTATTTAATGAGCTTCATATAACCAATTAAAATTAGAAAAAAAGTGGACCAATTGTAAAATTTCATGTAATAGTGGAGTTCCAAACTTAAATCCCTGAACTTAAAAAAGAAAAAGAAAAAGAAACAAAAAAAGTTTTTAAAGCATAAACTGAAGATGAATTAGAGACTTAATAAAAAAGGCAAAAATGGCCAACCAGGGTAGCACATGCTTGTAATCCCAGTTGGCTCAGGAGGCTGAGGCAGGAGGATCGCAAGTTCAAAGCCAGTCTCAACAACAGCGAGGTGCTAAGCAACTCAGTGAGATCCTGTCTTTAAATAAAATATAAAAACGGGCTGGGGATGTGGCTCAGTGGTCATGTGCACCTGAGTTCAATCCCAGGTACCAAAAAACAAAACAAAACAAAAAAATGGCAAAAATAAAGACTCGAAAATGGGTGAAGTTCTAGTGTGTTAATACTATTCGAGGGATGGTACACATCTTCTGTTGCATCCATATTGTTATGACATGGCTAGACGATCTTTCACTCAATATTTTCCCCATTTATGGACTTACCTCTTCTTTGTGAGTGACATTGACTCTTGTTTTAATATAAGGAAATGCATGAGAAGTGGTTAGAATGGTCTTCCGTTTGAATTGTTCATGAAGTTCTCCATGGGCTCGACCATCTAAAGTGAAGGGTGTACAGTACATAAAACGGCGAAGATTATAATTTTTATCAAAATATGTGATTCTGTCCTTCATCTCATACGTGTCAAAGTATGGTTCCACGTAGGTAATTTGAATGTAGGCCTAGGAAAGGAAAAAGTCCGCATTTCCTCACTGCTAAATAATTTAGTATATCAAACAAAATTGCATAGAGGATATCAAAGACAAGCCCACATATGATTATAGTCTAATCAATCATACCTTGTTAGGATCTAATTTACACTTGTCTACAGGATTAGAGTCCTTGATTACTTCGACCACATCTTCTCCAAATCTTTCTCCATAAAATCCCTACAATAAAAAAAGAGAATTCCTGAGCAAAATCAAGGGATTTAGTAAGTTAATTGTCACAAAATAATTGCTTTTAAAATATTTACTTAATATTCCCATCCATGTACTTTAACACAAATAACAGAAAAATAACAATCTTTTCCAATAAGATTCCACAAGGGGTTCTTGTGGAAATAAAAAGGGAATGCAGTGCAAAAGGACAAAAGAAACTCATTATCTTTGATGTATAGGATCTTACTTTTAGTGAACTTGTTTAGGCCTGATTTCTTGCGTGCTATGGATTAATTAATGAGCACTTATTTTTATGAATGATTTAAAGTAGCATTCCATAATTTTTCAAATAAAAATGCTGACCTGTTGAAGTTTTTAGATTTAGATTTTGAAAAAGTAACACTGGGGTCAAGAAAAGTGACTTTTCCACATGATGGAAGCAGCATGGGTAATGGATAGAGCTATTTGAACGGGAAAACTAAATCTGAATGGGCAAAGACACTCCTACCCCTACCCCAAAGATAATTTTTATGATTAAGCTTGGAAATCAATATTTTCCAAGACTGACCTAGTTCTTAAAAAATTTAAAAAGTCACAGTTTGAGCCAGTTTATGAAAGTCCAGCCAGCAGTCACCAGTAACAATGTAACACTGAAGAATTAGCATCAGGGCTGGGGGTGTGTAGTTCAGCAGAATGCTTGCCTATCATGAGTTAGGCTCTAGGTTCAATCCCCAGGAATTGGGAGGTGGGGAGCAAGATGTAGGAGGTGCAGCATCATCTATAAAATAAATCCTAAAGTTCCTCTTCTCAAACTCTTCCGTGAGCACAGATCACCTGGGGATCTTGTTAAAATGCAGATTTTAAATCAGAAAATCTGTGGTGGAGTCTGAGATTCTGCAGTTAAGATAATGTCACAGATGAAGCTAAAGCTTCTAGTCTATGGACCACATTTTGAGTAGTAAGACTACAGAAAGGTGAGAAAGAATAATTTTTAACTAAAAAGATGGATTAGCTGAACAAATATGAAATCAATCATCTGTGGTGAGGAAAAAATTATAAAGATGAAAAGATTCTATTAGGTGTTTTCGAAGTGTGATTTCAGGCATTTAAATTCTAAAGATGTGCCACTGAAAATAGATTAAGTCAAGAGATAACACACTTGGGTCAGAAATTTCCTGCGGTTCTGCTTCTAGTTCCACTATCTGATGCTACTTAACTTCTTGTCTTTTTGCACAAAATGTGGATAATCCATACATTTCTCCATAGGTCATGGCAATTCCAAAGGATATAGAGTTTCTAAAATATGTGTGAAAATGGAGCTTCAAAAAAAGGTTAATAATATTGTTTTACTGTTGCCATAAAAAATTTGAAGGATTTGAAAATATTAAAAATCCTTATACTCCATAGGAGTGCTTTTTTGGCAGAAGCTGGCTTATTCAGTGATTAAATCTGGATCAGAAAATAGATTAAGAATACAAACTAAAGATGACATTTTATGAACCACCACAGCATTCACCTCCAATCTGTGAGATATCTCTGCAAGTTTGGTTATTGCAGGCTCCTTGTAAACAAATTCCTGTTCATCCAAATCCCCGAACTTGGTTCCATAAAAACCAACACGAAAATAGGTGCCAAACATCCGCTTACCATCCTAGGTTTAGGAAAATGAAGAAACTTTAATATAATCTTTTTGTTTTTTCACATTCTGCTTAGATTACTATAGTGTAAAATTTCCAAAACATTGAAAAATAAGTTTAATTAAAAATTAAAATATTTTTATTATGTTTCAAATGAAGGTAAAACAGTTTTTTTTTCATTTTTTTCCTCACAAAAATTAGACAAACAGGGCATTTACCAATGGACTAAATCACATATGGTATGTTTTTTCAGAATTTGTTCAAACTATCACATTGATTTGTTTTTTGAAGTCCATATAATCAAAATAAATCCTTATTGCAAGAAAAGATGCTTGGTATAGCATGAACTGTGTTTTAACTGTCCTATTATTTGAGTATACTAAAGCTACATTGAAAAACAACACTAACATATTTTTAAATTAGCACTATCCTTTATGTAGCTCTTTACATGTATAAAAATGAGAAAAGTTAGGAGCCAAGTATAGCATCTGTTGTAGAGTGGTCAGTAAAATGCCAAGAATCTCAAGAAGCACTAAAGCAAAAAATCTACTATCAATATCCCTCCATTGATAAAAATTTTTATATGTGGAAGAGTAACTAAAGATGAAATAGAAAGAAAATCTGTGAATGAAAGACACTAAATTTTTTTTGAGATGAGGTTATTCTAAAGCACCCAAACTACTCACTGCATGCATTAATCATATATTGATGTCTCTACACAAGCACATTTAAAGACAAATTCTTTCAATAAAGACAAATATTTGGAAGCTTTCCATGTAATTTTTACAATTAAGACAAAGCTATTTCTGAAGGATTTTGTGGCAGCTCCTATATACACAACTACACATTAAATATTTAAACTCCTCTGAATTCTCTTTCAGCTTAATTTATATTTATTTCTCCTATACAGGAAAAACCAGTGTTTATAAATAAGTTACAAATGTTATGGGTAATAAGAAAAACAGGATACTCTGACACTTAATTTACCAGTTTCACAAACCAAGAGAGAGGAGAGTATAATGACTTAAAATACCCTATATCTTTATTCAAAATAAGTATACCTGCAAAGATAAATGTTTTTGGAGCTAAAGAAACTTGAGGTTTCTAATTCAAAAATATCTCTTTGCAGTTACTTTATTTCAAAATTTAATAGACATAATATTAACTGACTTCCATAGCAAATAAAATCTCCAGGTATAGTAAAGGAATTAAAACAAAATTCTGTAGGAAGGGCAGTAGAATTAATCGGACATAACTTTTTCTATCCTCGTATTTGAATACACAACCAGGGTAACTCTGCATCATGTACAACCGCAAGAATAGGATCCTCATTAGAATAAGTTATACTCCATATATGTATAAAATGCCAAAATACACTCTACTGCCATGTACATCTAAAAAGAACAAGTAAAAAAATAGACCTAACCCCCCAAAAAATAAAAAAAAAAAATTTGATTAAAATCATTAGTAAGTCAAAGGAACAATATAATAATAGTAATTTGACAAAATCAAGAAAAGGCAGCACTTTGTGGGAAATAGTCATCTGAAAAAAGTCACTTAAAAATCTGATTGTTACTTTTAAAATAAGTCACATACATAAATAATATATATACTATACAAAACCCAAAATATTAAAATATTGTTATTCTAGCTATATTACTCAGAGGTTACTAGCTTAAAACACTATTTCAATTCTTCAATATTGTGGCCCTTTAAACATTTGAGGTTGGCATTCTGGACTTATTTCCCTTAGCTAAACTTTCCAGTTCTCAACTGATCTTCATATGACAGGAACTACAATCCTGTTGCATGTTATTAGTTTTTCAATGCTACCTTTAAAGTGTGGTATCCTAGAAATAGACACAATATTGTAGAGATGACCTGACTAGTGAAGGTATCAGTAGGCTCACTGCCTCCCTGAATCTGGACACTGAATTTTATTACTATAGCATTATAGTTTGGATGTGAAGTATCCTCCAAAGGCTTATGTGTTGGAGACTTGGTCCCACCTTGAGTGTTCAGAGGTGGGGCTTTTGGGGAGGTGATTGGATCATGAGGGTTCTGACTTCTTATGGGGAAGTGGTGGGCTGCAGAGGTGGGGCCTAGTTGGAAGAAGTAGGTCAGTCTTGCTTCTTAAGAGTCCCCAATCTCTCTCTCAAGAACATAAAAAAATGTATTCAAATCATTACAGTATAAAGCAATATATACTACAGCAAAAAGTGGTATGAAAGGAGGAAAGATTAATCTTGATGGAGCCAAGTGACAAATGAGGTTTTAGTCATAGAGTTCTTGACTCAAAAGAATTGTTCAAATGGAAGGAAGGGACATTCTAGCAGAGAGTGGAGGAAAAGAGAATCAGATAGTCATAAAATAGAACAGATGTGAGGGAAGTTATTTATTCATCCATTCAAGCATTTATTGAGTGCCTACTATGTGTCAGTAAGCTGTTCTAAACATTTATGATAAATCAGTGAACAAAAGAGACAAAGGAGATAGGGTAGGCCCCATCATGAAGGTGACATCTGAGCAAAGAGGTGAGGGAGGTTTGAGAGTTATTCACACGATTTCAGGAGGAAGAGCCTTCCAGACAAAGGAAAAGCCAGTGCAAAGGCTCTGAGACAAGAGTCTACCGAAGAACAGGAAAGTGAAGAATGTGGCTAGAGCAGAGTAAAAGTGAAAGCAGGAGAATGATAAAAGTCAGAGAAGTAACTATAAGGAGCTACTGGAATTTAAAATGAATGTGTGTGCATGTGTGTACACGAGTTGGGCAGGAAATATCAAAGGTTGAGGCTTGACAGAAAGAAATACTAAGAGTTTGGCTAACTTTATTTTCAATTTAGAAAGAGTCCTCTACTGTGAAACCACTGGTCCTATCCAGTTAACAAGAGCATTGTCATACAGTTTCATCTTCAGAAAAGACATCACTTCATTTTTATTTCTTCAGTTTTGGACCATAGGATAATAACCTGTTTTTCTTTTTAAATTACTTTCCTATAATCTAACCTATGTTTTTCTAGCATTCCCTGCCTTTACTATTAATAATTCTTTCTGAACTTTCCATCACTCCCATACTATGACTTATTCTTCCTTAGCAGTCATAGATCTCAACTTAGGAACAGAACGAATCCTAGATTTTATTATTCTAAATCTTATTAAGATTTAAAGTAACAATAATAATACTAATGATGATAAAAAATCATAGTAACAACAAAATAATGATCTTCAACATTTTTCAAGTACTTATTATGTTCTAGGTACTTACTGTTTCTAGACACTGGCTAACCCACTTCATATGTATCATATCAATTCTTATCAGAATTCTATGAGTTTGGTACCTTATCTCACTCTTCTTTATATATGAGAAAAAGTAATTTTCTCTAGATCACACTTTTATTAAGGGGTGGAGCTGGGCGTTAAACCCAATATATTTGACACCTAAATCCAAGTTCTTGATTTAGCTACGTTCCCTATATTCTATATACCAATGAAAGCTTTTAAGTATGACCTTTCAACCATCATCCTCTTCTCTGATGTCTTCCTTGAGAACTCTTGTGAGTTTTCTTGAGTAATTCACTTGAGAATTACCTCTCTGTGATTTTCCTTTCTCTGTTCTCTACTATAATTGTTTTGTCATTTTTGCATCTCCTTTCTGCATACTCCAGCATAAAATTCAAGGTGGCTTACCTATCCAACATGTTCTTCTAAGATATACCTTACTCCATTACTTATCAGAAATTCAGTTCTGTCCATTATATATAACAGTCCAGAAAAAAATAAGTCATGTCTAATATCTACATAGTAAATATTTGCTGTTTTTTTTTTTTTTTTTTTTTTTAGGGGATACTGGGGATTGAACTCAGGGGCACTCTACCACTAAGCCACATCCCCAGCTATATTTTCTCGCGATACTCCTGTTTCTTCCACAAAAACAGCACAAGGGGAAGAACAAAATCAGCAGTATGGCATCTCTCATCAGCTGCTCACTGATGGTCTATACCAATTATCAGGGAGGTAGCCACTACTAGAAAGCATCTCCTCTTATAGATGTTAAGATTCTTCCCACTTACTGTGTTTTCCTTAACTGTCTCCATATTTAACTTCACCTTCCTGAGGTAAACAATGGATGCTTTATACCTACATTAGCTTTTTTCTTTTTTAGTGTCATATTTTCCCATTAAGCTGCCTAAAAGTACTTGCTTAAGGCTTCATCCTCTCAACTTTTTAACATCTCCTTCATTTAGTGTATATTCCCCTCCCTTCTTTGAATATACTCAGCTGTTTTTAATTCTGCTCTACTTTTTATTTACTTGGATGAGTTACTTTATCTCACTCAGGTTTAGAGCAGATTAAACACTATAAAATTCAACAGAAGCCATTAGGCCAGACCTACGGCCTATTTCTGAGCACATAAAAACCAAGATACTAACTCATTTATGTTCATCCAACTCACTAATAAGAGTTAAAATATAGTCATTTTGGATGTTTCAATCTCAAAAGTTACAGTAACCAATAGTTCTTTGTTGATGTTGTAGAGAGTTTAGCTTAATAAAGCTAACCCCATCTTCTCTAGCCTTTCTGGAGACTGTAAGATGTATCTACTATGGTACGGTATTCTCTTATTAAAGAAATATGATGTAATCTTTAAAAACAAAATGAAGTGTCATGTCACTAAGTTATTAGCATTTGGGGACTGATTTTTTTAAAAAGTGCCAACTTGTATTGGTGTATTTCTGAATACAAGTTTACCACTATTTGGCAAATGGACAAATACATTTTGAAAATAAACATATGCACACAAAATATGAAATAGTTATAAAATTTTTATACAGAAGTTCAACATATCTCTTTTAAAAGTAACTAAAAATGTATCCCAGGAAAGAAATGATTTATCTTCTATTATTTCAAGAAAAATAAAAAAGGCCTGTGAGAAAAGTGAAAATAAAAGTGAACATTAAAGAACCATTAAGGAATGGAAATTGGCAGAGTAGAAAACAGCCACATGATTCCTTAAGGGTATGATTTGTTATTCTGAATATAAATACTTCACTAAATTGCTAAATATCACAACTTTTAACTCCCCCTCTCCTTCCCCATTCCCCAAAGTTTTGCCAAGTTCAACAATTTGTACCAAAGGAACATAATAAAAGCCTTCCTACAGTATATAAATTATCTTTATTGGACTTCAATTCATGAAAGCTCTAGGAGAACACTAAGAAATTAGCTGGAAAACATAGTTTTTAGAAAAAAATGAAATTACTGAGATTTTCACAGAATCATAAAGCAATATATTCACAAGATAGGAACTTACCACAATAGACAATAGTAAAAGTAGGGAGTAGGGTCAGCAACCAGGGGCAAGAGAGAAGAGAAAACAGAAAGCATTTTAATTAGGGAAATTTCAAAAACAATTAAGCAGCAAATGGTAGCAAACATATTTTTTTTAAAAAATGCAAGCATCCATTTAAGTTTTACAAGGGAAAAGCAAAAAACAAACGTGCAACAAATTTAGAAGCTACAAAGCTAAAGGTCCAGTAAAAAGTAGTGACAAAAATACAAACAAGAAAATAAAGTCTGTGCGACTTTTACCATGCAATAAACATGATGAAAGAATGGTATTAATGTCATAACCAGTGAAAATTATACCTTTCAGGGGTCGATTTAACATCAAGCAGACTAATACTAAACTGCTCAGAGGTTTCAATATATTACTATAAATTTCATTATACTATGATTTTCATTATAGGCCTAATTTTCAGCCAATTCTACTGCATGTTAGAATATCCATAAGGAACTTTATCTTTCATTGATAACCATGACAAGTCTCTTTACACATGTCTTAACTGAGACAATGACATGAAGGATTATACCTCAGGTATTAACAAAGTAATATCCATTTAATCTGGAGAATTAAAGTAGATGTAAAAGTTCTGGCTTCACTTAAAGAAAAGCAAAATGTGGGGACTATTTCAGAAACAAGAAAACTCAGTCATAACATTCATTCCATAGGCTTTCTATTTGGGTTCCAAAACAGATACTGTAATGCAAAACCAGAGAAGTCTAAGCTGTTAAGTCGACATAAAACTGACTACAAAGTGAGAGGCAAAGTAGATAGCTTTGTAAGTATGCCTAGCTTTAAATAACTCTAATCTATATTACCTAATTTTACCTTATCAAAATAAATTATGGCATAATTTACAGAATCCTTTTTTTTCAGAGAGATATAAAACAATGGTAATAAATTTTTCCTGAAAATTTCCAGGTAAGATTTAGTTTACATATAACTTTTCACAAGCCTAACTAATACATAAAAGGAAGTACCAGTAGCCTTTATTAAATACTAATATATCAAACACTGTCAGAATATAAGGTCAAATTAAATTTCAAGTTCTATCAATCTCTTTATCCCTCTCATCACAAAATTTAAATGACAAAAGTGAATTTCCTTCCTCAGCAGGGTTTAAACTCAAGGTGAAGTGACTCAAGATCAAATTAACACAATATTTCATCAATGCTGAGATGCATGTTTTTTTGCTCACGTTTTAATATCTCTGTAGTTGGTATTCATCGCTGAACTCACAGGATGTCCTGGTTTAACACACAAGTTTGGTTTTTTCTTTTCTTAAAGGCATATTAAAGTAATATCATGTCTCACAATTGATATCTTAGATTAGATAAAATACAGTACATTCTATTTATACCTCTGAGCAATAAACATAAATCGACCTCTGTAAAATGAGGTGAAACAATATGGTTAAAAAAAGAAATTTGTGTATAAATGTTGATGAAAGAAATGTTTCAAAGGATAAAAACAAACTAAAGTGATGACAAAGTAGCTCATTTACCAAAGAATCTCATTAGTGTAACATATGGATTTCCATGCACTGCCTACAACCTCTTAATAAAAAATTTCTTAAAATAACTTACAGTATTTTAACAAAAATTTCTTTGGTTAATGAATTCAGTTGATAGCAGATAGCAACAGAATGCCCACAGCTAGCAGATGTGGGTAAAGCATTGGCATAAGAAATCTGATCAAATCAATCTATTAGTGTCTTTAACTAACTAAAACATTACCTACCTCCCAGCCAGTACTCTGTATAATAAAAGTAAAAAAGGGCAAGTCATATAAAAAAAAAAACTATTTAAAAAGAAAAAAAAAAGGCCAAAGGAAGATGAATAGTGTAAGGCATCATATACCATAATTTCTTCTCAATGAATAGAAGATAACAAGATATTTAAAACAGCATGTTCTTTCACTTAAGATCTATAATAATATTACAGATTGCTTGTTCAAAACCTAGAAGTTATAATATTGCCTTTTAAAACTTGAAACTTTTGAAGTGAAAAGTGCAAAATACTTTTTAAAAGTTAAAGTACACATTTTGGGGAAAGAAAACCAGATGCTTGTTCCATTTATGTGTCTAAATTAGATCCCCAACTACGGTGAGCTGTACTTCACTGAAATATCCAGGTTAAATTGGAATACAAATTGCAATTTTGCTCAAATGCCACTGACATAAATGGATGAAATTTCTTGGAAACAACTAGCTCTAGATGTTCCAGACTTGACATCTACAATTTATAATTTATAGCTCTAGAAACTGGGGTGAGGTTCCTTCCTTAGTATAGGTACAACTGATTATAAAAGACTCACCTGTTATGATCATGAAGCCTAATCAAAATTTTGCAACTTCAATATTTTAGTAAATAACAGAATCCTGGCTTAACAGGATTAGCAGCCCTATGTTATTTTCAGATCATACTGACTCATTCATAACTGCTTAGCCCATGGTAAGAAAGAGAAGGCCAAGCTGACAGACAATAAAGTAGGACTAGTACTGAAAAAGGATAATCTCTACTCTACCTCCTTTGTAGAGGATGGCAGCAGCAGGTTAACAGCATGGGTAGCACAGGCAAGGGAACAGAAAAGTGGAAACTGGAGAAGGCTCAACAGGACATTTTAGAGTATTTCAATGGAGCCAAGAGCCAAGAATTTAGTTTCAAGAAAATAAATTGCTAGTAGTCTATTTCATTTTAAAACCATACTTAATTTGATTTCAATTTTGGTGATAACATGGGGATTACATGATGAACTATAAAATACTAAAATCATACTGTTATAATTAAATTACAAAGGCCCATTTTGTTCACTGTTTTCACTAAGTATTATTTTTATATTACAAATATATCAAAGGATGATAATGTAAACATCAAGGAAGATCAAGTTCAGTTGCAGTTATGAAAAGTATTAGAAGTTTATTACAGTTTCACATTGTTGAATAAAAAATTAAACCTAGAAACTTTTTTGGCAGCAAAGGAATAAATACCAGTTTAAAAATCAGATTCGATTATACTTACATTGTGAAACAGAAAATAATATTTTTAAAAACTTGCTAACAAATATTTTTATTTATTTACTTATTTATTTTTGGTACCAGGGATTGAACCCAGAGGAGTATACCCACTGTGCCACAACTTCATCCCTTTTTATTTTTTTATTTTGAGACAGGGCCTTGCTAAATTGCTGAGGCCAGCTTTGAACTTGTGATCCTTGTACTTCAGCCTCCCAAGCTGCTGGAATTACGGTGTGTGTTCCCATGCCTGGCCTACTAATTTATTTTTAAAAAATGAAATAAAAGCAAAAACAAAAACTTATGTGTAAAGTCATAATGATCATCATCCACTTTAGGCAAATTCACTTTTTGTTAGTCTTGCTTTAGCCATTAACCATCATTTTAGTGCTCATTGTAACCTGATTAAAATGATCACTTCATGGAATTCAGTTTGACATCAGAACACTAAGGCTTCTACACAGTCTTCTCTGCTTATACTAAAGCTAGAAATTAGAATCATTACCTGATGAACAATTTTGCTGAATGCTTCTTGAAGTTTACCATGAATCGTGGATAGTTTCTTTGCATCCCGATTAGCTTCATGAATAGGAATAAGTACTTTGTAAACCTCATTAACTGCTTCATACATGCCAGCCTATAAAATAATGTTTATAAGACATTGGTTTTTTATATTAATAAGAAAATAATTATGATTTATACATTCATAATTTCTTCCGAGAATACCACTGAAGCTTTTCCAATAGGACATAAAAATAAACATTAATTTTTAGTTGTATTAAAGTACAACAAAAGAATTTTACACAATGTATATAGATATGTATGCATGTATATACACACATATATATGCATATTTATGTTTGTATATAATTTGAATTGGACATTCTTATTTTATTTATTCCATAATTACTTCACTAAGGTAACTATGTGTATATACTTGCTTAAAAAGCATAAAAACTTTTGTAGGAACTAATTCTGAGCAGAGGAATAAAAAATATTCAATTATTATACTGGTATTATACTGACAACCTAATTCTCCTATAAATCTGATAATGTGGGTCCTCCTGGGAAATTAAAACCATTTACTTCTCAAAAATACTAAGTTTACATAAAGAATCTCCTATAGAAAAATCTTCAAACAATTTGATCTTTAACAAAATATGAGAGGGTTTTGAGTCACCAGATTTTCTTCCACTAGGAGCTAGTTAGCCACTGGTTGGCCACTGGTTGATCTGGTTATAATCAGAGTGGGAGACAAGATGTGTCTGTACTGCTGTTTCATCCCTTATCCTTAAAAATGGATTGGTACTGTACAGAGAAGATGAAGATGTTTTCTAAAAGCACTTGATGAGTTCTCATTGTTTCACAGATCAGCAAGCATACTCTCCCAAGGAAATAAACATGTGGTCTTTCTATTTCCTAGTCAGTTCGCAGAAGTATATTTAAGCAATAATATAGCTAATAGTGAAATATGTAATTAAAATGTCCAGTAGTAATCTAAATTAAAATCAAACAGATTAACTGAAAAAGAATGGAATTCATAATTATGCAACATGTAATTATGTGTATAAAATATATAGTTAGATACAAAAAGAATGAAATTACATATAAGCACAAAGTATCTGTAATATAGGTCATTGTCACCCAATCTAAATGCACTACTGTAAATTATTAAAATTACACACACAAAACATATAGTTATGTTTCCTGAAATATTCTATCAATAGCAAAAAAGATTTCTCCCATGCTAATTCATACTAGTCTAGGGGAGGAACTGAACAGTCAAGGTTCTTAGAGGCAAGACATTTATACTCTTAAGACTAACACTATTACACTTTATTCATTTATTTACTGATTTTTGTGGTTCTGGGGATTGAACTGGGGGCAGTCTACCACTGAGCTACATCCCCTGTCCTTTTTATTTTTTATTTTAAGATAGGGTCTTGCTAAGTTACTGAGGCTGACCTGGTACTTGCAATTCTCCTGCCTCTGCTCCTGGAGTAGCTGGGATTACAGTTGTGTGCCACCATGCCCAATTTCATTACATTAATACATTCCTTTTTTTTTTTTTTTAACTCATCTAATCCTAATAACAATCCTGTGAGGTAGGTACTATACTTAATGTATTTAATAGGTAAGAAAAGTTAGACATCCATAGATTAATTTGTATCATGAAGTAATACAAGTAAGTAGCAGAGTTAGGAATTGAATGTTGGCAATGTGCCTTCTAAATCTGTGTCATTAGCCAATATATTTCAGAATAGGGCTAAGGCCTGGAGAAGAAATAACCCATTCCCAATCAGGAAGCAGAGCAGCTCTGCATGTTACCTCAATCTTCCCTCTTACTCTATCATGAACCTCAGTATCTTCTAAATCTTGGTGCTGAGACACTGAACTCTAAGCAGAAAAAACAGAAAGCATCTAAACTTATCTACATGGCTCAGGAAGGCAAGCAAGATTTGGCTCTTTTCCTTCTATAAACATCCCACCTGGGCTCCACCTTATTGCTTCAATTCTTCGCATACAGATGGGAGAAGATAAGGTTATAGCAATAGTAGAGTAGTCAGGCAAGGGACTCCGAATACAGTTTAGAAAGCTGGAACAGGTAAGTTCCAAGCCGCCCAAATCTACCTAATAAGGCTAGTATCCAGCCAATGGGATGGGATGGATGGGTGGCCATAATTTTCTGCTCACCTAGGCAATGCCCAACAAACTGGAAAGAAGAGTCTCCATTTCACCCTATACAAGCTCCACTTATACAGCCATGTTAGACTACTCAAGTAGAACTTAAATTACCCAGGGAAATTTTGTTTTATTTTATCTGTTGCGAACTACATGCTTGTTCATAAACATACAAATGAAAAACACTGGGGTAAGTGACATTATTAAAAACCCAAAGGAGTAAGCAATGATGAATCTAGAAAGAAAATCTGTTTCTACATGCTAAATGTATTTGGAGGAAATTATTTTAAAGGAAAGGCAAGATTACAAGGCAGAGAGAATAAATATACATGTCACTGATAATGAGGAGGTATGAAACTGTGGAAAGAGAATGAACAAGAGTCATCTACCATAGAGAAAGAAGCAGCTGCTTGTTCCAGTAATCCCACAAGTCCTGACTCAGTAAAGTACTTTCCAGAGCAGATACCTTCTTCATCTGGAGATACCACATCATCTGAGACTGCAGATTCTTCCAAAACATTAGATGAAATATTCTAGAGGAAAAAAATGAAAACAATTTGCAAAATGGAATTAATTTTGTGTACATGAAAGATGTACACAAAGTAACTGAAGGTGAAATATGATTGTCAGCTTAGGTTAAAAAAAAAAAAAAAAGGAAGGGCTAGTGACATAGTTCAGAGTAGTAGAGTACTTGCCTAGCATGTGTAAGGCTTTGGGTTTAACTCTGAATGCTAGAAAATAAAAGAGTAAACAAAAGACTTTCTGTTTTTGAAGATGACAATAAAATGGCAATGCTACTGCTAGACAACTTTGCCCTCAATAAAAAGGTATGAGAAAAAAGATTAAGAAAAATCATGGGCTAAAGACTTAGGACATTTAAAAGGACTTATATAGTCTTTCTTCTTGATTTAGCTGATCTCAAAGCTCTCTGTAAGGGAAATTCAAGTACAAAAATGGTCTCTCGGTGGCTAGGGATACAGCTCAGTTGGCAGAGTGCTTGCCTCACAAGCACAAGACCATGGGTTCAATCCCCAGCAGGGCGGGGGGTTGGGGGGAAGTCTCTCAGCTTGGGCAGGTATAATTAAAGCCCTCTTACCCAATAAAATTAGAATCTGTCATTGTTTCTAAAAAGCAAGGCATGATACATACCTTACCTATTTTAATATAAACACTTACTGTAGATGTACACTCATTTATCAACTTTTGAAGTAGGTTCAAGGCCTTTTCTTTACATATGGGTATCCAAATCAGAATTTTATGCAGTCTCTTAAGTAAAGAGTAAAAACTTGAATTTGAAGATAATCAAATTATCCTAGATTTTTAGGAGATTTTCCTTCAATCTTTTATTTGTCTGGTCCAAACTTAATTCAATAGTAATTACTTTAGAGGTTCACCTTTACTGAATCTTTGCAAAACATTCAATTTAGTTTTCAGACAAATACATTTCTGCATTCTAATATCATCAGAAGATATAACACTTAATTAAAATTTTGTAATATCTTAAACCTGTCTTAACAGGTTTTGAAGGAAGACAAAACATAACGGACTCTCCTCTCCCCCACTTTTTTTTTTTTTTTGGCAATAATAGGGAACTGAATTCAGGATAGTCTAGTACTGAGCCACATCCCCAGCCCTTTTTAAAATTTTGAGACAGGGTCTCCCTGAGTTGCCCAGGCTGGCCTTATACTTGTGATCCTCCTGCCTTTGCCTCCTGAGTTTCTGAGTGTACCACCACACTTGACCATAACTGACACTTGGCAAGAAAAGAATTCAATTAGTGGGTCAGAGGAAAGTACCTCTACTAGAGAGTAAACTACTATCTTTGAGTCATGATATTAATATATTTTACACAGGGAATGAAGAATATTGACTTATGGGGTGTGTTAAGTAAAAGCCAATTAAGACTATGGATTAAATTCTGATTCTCAGTATTTTGAGTATAATACATTTTCAAAGACGCTAAAGTTCATAACTGATTACAAAGCAGTAAAGGCAAAGAGAAGAAATTATTGATAATTTAAGGGTAAGAAACTGTGGAAAGAAAATTAATGAGGAATACCCTTTAAAAATGCATTAGTGGAAAAAATGCATTAGTGACAATGATAGTGTAACATTAATGTTAATTAACCTTGTCACAATTTAGCTTCAATCTTTGTGCTTCCTTTACAAACTGAAGGACTCTTAAACACCAGTGAGTGAAATTTAAAACCCAAACAGGACATACCTTGATTTAATATATACTTGGCATATTCCTACCTGAAATGTTACACATCCCACAGGCAGATATTTACGGTCCTCTAACATGCTCAAATACTCAGCAACAAGTGCTGCTGAGTGGACTAGACACTGTGCAGCTTCAGCATGATTGCTTCGTTCCGAGTGTTTGCCAGCCATGTTCTGCAACCAGGTCAATCGTAGATCTGGAGAGGTCTGGTAACCCTTGGCAATTCTGATTGAAACAGAAATTCTTCTCAATTAGCATATGCTTCCCCAAACTAGGAGAAATTTTTAGAAAGCTTGTTTTGAGTTTACCTGAACAGGTTTCTGTTTCTGTATACAACCTATCAAGGTACCTTTTGTGTTTGTAGTACTAAGTACTGGGGATTAAACCCAGGGGTGCTCTATCTCTGAGCTACATTCCCTGTCCCCAACTTTTCTTGAGGGCCTTGCTAAATTGCCCAGGTTGATCTAGAACCTGTGACTTTCCTGCCTCAGCTTCCTGAGTAGCTGGGTTATGGGTGCGCACCAACATGCCCAGCTATGTCATCTTTACTTTAAAGAGAATAAAGTTGTTTTACTTGTGTTTTTAATGAATTGAAAAACAAAAAAGAAAGGATCATATAGCAAAAAAAATTCTAAATTTTTACTACTGGTTTATCAAGATACAAAAAAATATAGATTTTTCAAAAATTGTCCCTAGAATCAATATCTTTAGCCATAATTATATTTAAAGTAAAGATAATTATTGTTATGATAAAGCATACATATACTGTATTTTCTTCTTAAATGACTGATTTATACAATTAATATATAGGGTTGGGGCATTCCTAAGACATCAAGGTGTTAAATATGTGTCTACGATTATTTTTGAATTCCTGTTTTTGATAATCAATGAATATCCTAACCAGGTATGCATAGTTCTTTTTTTAAAAAAAATAGCTTTATTGAGGCAAAAGTGATAGATAATAAACTGCACATATTTATGATTTGCTAAGTTGTGACACCTGTATATACCCATAAGACCATCACCCCAAGCAAGATAATAAAATGAACACATTCATCAATCTTAAGTGTTCTCATACCTGTTTGTATACATTCCCTCTTGTCCCTTCCATTTCATCTCCCACCAACCCCAGTCAAGAACTGAAATGCCTTCTATTACTATACTTTTACATAGTTCTTAAAAGAGGTGACACAGAAGATCTAAAAAGCAGCTTGGAACTTCTCAAACTACCATTAGAAAAATCACTTAAATAGTTTTTGTATGTTTAACTTTTTTTATCTAGTGTTATTAATATGTCTTACTAAATTCATTATATAAAGTATAAGGGAATCAAACAAATGCTACCTGTACATTAGATCAATCAACATTTCAGGATCTTCCTGATGTTCCTTCATTTTAACAGTATCAGAAAGGATCATGTGAAGATTGAAAACCAGATCTTGGACCTGCATCAGAGAATTTTATAAAAATGTTTTATTATTCATTTACAATCACTAAATTAACTTAGGAGATATTTCAGATAAACATAAAGATTTCAAAATAAATTATATGATATTGACAGAGTTCTACAGAGGGTAGGAATGCTGGGGTATGGAAAGGAAAGGTAGTAAACTATAAAAATTGCTCAGCAGACCATGTTTTTCCAGTTTTTTTAAAACTTGGAAATAAGGAGAGCTATAAGTAAAAATAAACTATAGGATATAGGGAATAAAGAGTGCAAACAGAAAATTCTGCCCTAGGTTTCTCATTTTACTAAAAGGTAATTTATAGAAACTTTAGTTTTTTAAGGCAAACTACTATTTGACTAATAAGTAGGAGTAATATTTCATCATAATGCTTTGTCTGCATTGCCTAAGAAGTCTATGGTTTTACTTGTTTACAAAAGTACAGAATTAAATACCAAAGATACTGACTATTCCCAAAAGGAAGGGTATCTTAATAAAATAAAGATTCTGTCTTCTCTGAGGCACAAAAGAGGACTGAAAGGAAACAAAAGACCCACCAGCAAAACCAATATTTGATTTAACAACCTGGAAGTGCCTATTTAACAAACCTATTTCAATTAATAATTTGTAAAGTAACATTTCTGACCTGATCAGGAAATGTTGTTTCCCTCAATTCCAGATCTTCTTCAGCATACGTCAATATAGTTTTTAAAGAACGTCTTAAAAATTCTTCATTAAAATTCTGAGACGTGCCCACCAAGGAGGATAGTGACATTGTTACTTGCATTTTAACCCTGGCAAAGTTCTGTAACAGAGAAATGGTCAGATCCGTATTTAATATAGGAAAGCTTAAAGTAAAAAGTGCTTTTTATTCTTTGCCAGAAGAAAAAAATTTGACGATAAAATACCACCCTGAGGTTAATAATAAATTTTAAAGTAATGAAACGTGCACATTAAAATCTCACTGTAGAAAGGGCATAGAACTTAGAATCTTGTTACAAGTAATTTGCTAAGAAACATTGTTAAAAAAGGCATGTGTTAGAGTTGAATCAGAATTGTGTCTAGATCTTTATGTTTCTCTGTTATGAGTATATGTTATTAATAGTAACACCATTTTATGGATAAGGTTAAAGAGCCTGAGTGACATCACAAAATTCTTAAGTTGCAGATGTAGCATTTAAACTCTAATCCATTTAATTAGGTTCATACTACATGAAAGTAATTTAACATACTTCATATATTAACAGGTAGAATCTTTTGGAATGATGCTTTTAAGCATTTAAAATGTACATTCTTACTTTTTTACTGTAAATCCATTTCTGTTCCACCATTCCCTGTTATGAAACCACTTGAGAGGTTATCAATGATAACCTAATAATTGCCAAATCCAGGCTACCTTTTTTTGGTCAATATTTTACTTGATATCTTTGTATATTTGGATGTACTAATAATTGATAATTTCCTCCAGGATCTTCAGTTGCACCACTTTATACTGGTTTTCCTATTCTTCATCCACTCCTCTTTCAACTCCTTTGTTCCTTGGTCATCTTTCTTAAATATCAGTGTTACCAAAATTTTGTCAAAAACCTCTCTTCACACTTCTTATGCTCTAAGTGTCCTCACTGATGCCTTTGCCTTCATCTAGCCTAACTGTGTTTCTGTCTTCAAATTATATTTCTCTCCAGAGCTCCAGATTATTACATTTTACTAGACAGCTCCATCTGGATGTTTCAAGGGTACCTCAAGGTCAAACATGTCTAACATGCCTTCTCTTCCTATTGATTATCTAAATAAATGGTGTTATTATTCTTGTAGTCATGCAGGCTAAAAATCTAGGGGCCATTCCACACTCATTCTTCCATTTCATTATTGGTACAATAAATCTAACCCATGTCCAATCTATCCTTTCTCCACTCCCAATGCCACTGCTTTAGTTTACACCCTTACCATTTGTTTCTTGGATTACTGTAATAACTTCCTAGTTAATCTCCTTGACTTTTTCTCTTATCTCTTAAGGTCATCTTCTATGTAGCACCCTGGATCTTTGTGTAAAATGCACATCTTAACATATCACTCCTCTCCTTACAATACTCCAGTGGCCTCCATAGCATTAAGGATAAAACTCAAGTATTCAATTCAGTAAATAAGTCAAACCATACAATGCAAACCAAGAATACATTGATAAACAAAAAGTATCTGCCTATAAGTTAGTCTCGGCCTTTGCAATTACAACTTTATCCCTTACTATTCTCTCTTCCAGCCGTAACCATTAAGGAGTGCCAAAAGGCTTTGTGTTTGTCTATTTCCTTATCTCCCTGACTTCCTAATTATGCATGTACCATTTTCCATACTTAAAATCTTTTATCCACTTATCCATCTGATTGGGTAAATCTTCACGGTTAAAGCATTTGCTCTTTCTGAAAACCCATTCCTGAGTCATAAGCTGCTCTTCTGTGTGCTTACACAATGCCCTCTGCTTATCTCTCATTATATTAGCACCTGCTCAGTGCTACATACTCTTGTGTTTTACTTAATATTACTTTATATAATACAGAACCATCTGAAATAGGCTCATCTATTATGAGAGGAACACTGCTTATTCATATCCTGCCCCATTAAATGCTAAACTACTTGAAAAAAAGGATGGTCCTTTTATGTTGCCCCAATTTAGCACACAGTTCAATATTTTAGTATCTGTTGAATATATCAACCATATGCACCACTGCCAATTTTAAATCACCTATTCCTTTTCATAGGCACTACCTGTTAGTAATATGATAAATTGTCTTTCCCCTTCTACTATACAAAGCTTTCCTAAAATAACAGAAAAAATATTTTAAAAACTCTAAGTGTGGTAAAATTTTAGGAACTTTATTTCAAAAACTAAATGAGATCAATAAAATAACTAGACTCTATTGTTCTGGATTAAGAAAGAGGACTAGGTACTAAGGAGAACCAATAAAATGAGATTAAAGAAAAAGAAGAGGATTTGTATGAATAGCAATTTCCCATTGCTCTTCTTGAATTTCATGAAAAATAAAAGATGAATAGGAAAAAAAATTCCATTAACTCTATCTTCATCAAATTGAGGTGAGACATATAATCCATATATTTAAAAAGTGAGTAAGGGTTGCTAAGATAAACTAAGACAGGAAGTAGTTCCAATGCAAGACAATGAAAGGAAAGGAAAGTGAGATATCCAGGGCACAGGTTTCAGAACTAATGGGGAAAAATCCCTTTAAATAAGAAACTTGCCTTGAAATGATAAAACTGTTTGTCTGGAAAACAAAATAATCTAAAAATCTAGTAGGAGTCAACAGAGATGGACCATTCAGAAAGTTCAGGAAGTTAAGCAAGATGTGTATTTTATAGCAAAATCCCAGTAAAAACACATATGTGTGTGTGTGTGTGTGTGTGTGTGTGTGTGTGTGTGTGTTTTGGGGTGGGGGGTGGTACTAGAGCCTAGATTATGTCAGGCAAATGTTCTACTACTGAGCTACATTCCCAGTTTTTTAAATTTTATTTTAAGACTGGGTCTTGCTAAATTGCCCAGCCTGGATTTGAACCTGCAACACTCCTGCCTTGACCTCCCGAGCAGCTGGAATTACAGGCATGCATCAGGACACCCAGAAACAAAAACATGTTTTGGAAGGAACTTCCTACAAAGAGTTGAGCCAATAATCCAATTTATTCTGTTGATTAATAAAATGGTAAAAAAGATGAGCAAAACTCACCAGATAAAGAATATATACATGTATCCATGAACAACAAGGATATCAGAAATGTGTCCTTAGGTGCTTCTGTCATTGTGTGGATCACAGAGTATACTTACACACACCAAGTTGGCTATAATATGGTGATATAATATTACAGGACCACCACTGTATAGGTAGTCTGTCATTGATCAAAACATTGTTAAAAGATGCATGACTTGCTGGGCGCAGTGGCATATACTTGTAATCCCAGCAGCTTGGGAGGCTGAGGCAGGAGATCTCAAGTTCAAAGTCAGCCTCAGCAACTTAGAGAGGTCCTAAGCAACTCAGTGAGACCCTGTCTCTAAATAAAATACAAAAAAGGGCTGGGGATGTGGCTAAGTGGTTAAGTGCCCCTGAGTTCAATTCCTGGTACCAAAAAAAAGCATGATTTTACTTTTTTTTTTATTGTAAACAAATGGAATACATGTTTCTCTGTTTGTACATGGAGTAAAGGTATACAATTTGTCATAAATTTACATAGGGTAATGTTGTTTGATTCATTCTGTTATTTTTTCCCTTCCCCCCCACTCCTCCCAATGACTTTACTTTTTACTTAATAGAAAAGTATTGTCATCAAAGAGATGAAAATTCTAATGAAATATTCTGCCTTATATAAATTTATAAAGATATTACCTTTAGGAAGAAAAATGAGAAAATTATGAGAACTCAAGGAAGGATGGTAAGAATAAAAAAAAATAATGTAAAATAGGAGAGTAAACGTGAGCTAGCACAAGAAAAATTTTACTTGAGAAAAATATAAATGAAGATGAAATTTTAAAACTGTCAAAAAAGAAGAGAATATGATAGGTAAAAACTAAAGCAAAAAATATCCAACACATGTATAACTGGTACCCAGCAAGGAAACCCAACCAAACAAACAAACCGGAACAAAATAAATATGGAATTTTATATTCAAGAATGTTTTCTGAAAAAAAATAACGTTTTATGAAAGTATACATTATGTGCCTGAAAAATTCAACAAAAATCAGCCAATACCAAGACACATTCTAGAAAAATCATTTAATTTTATATAGAAAGAAAGATTCACTTGAGCAGCTGGGGGAAAAATTAGTATCCTTTTTCCCCTATTAAATATTCTTTAGTATGATTTGCTGACTTTTCTCATGCTTTTTATTATGCGAAGTCTGAGACAAAAATTTCATAACCACTCTTATTGTCCTATAAGTATAGACAACTTCAAACAACCAGGAACTTGGGAAATATTATTCCTAAGACTTCCTTAAGGACAATATTTAGTCAAATAAGAGATGATTAAAAACAAAACAGCCCTGCAAAATTTCATTTTACAGGACTAAGAACTAAGATTGAAGTGTTACAATTAAGAGAAAATTGGGAGGGATGAAAGATGATGAAAAGGAGAATGTTCTCATATCTGCAATAGATAGAAATCAATATAATTTGAAGCTGACAACATACATGCATACTCAATACATATATAAAGAGTAAGATAGTTTATTGAAATGTTGAGGTAGGAAGAATGACAGAGGGGAGGAAAGAAAAAGTGAATTAATAGCTACTGTCTTAAACAGTGTTTCTTAGCTTTTTTCTCATTACTGTCTCCCTAAGAAACCTTTTTATATTTTTTTCTAGTCATTCCTCCCTCCTATTAAATTCTGATACCAGAGATATGGTGTATATCCATTTATGTACTCTTTGTATATTTGTATACTAAAAGAATACAGACCTTTTTTTTTATTCAATGCAAAAGTATGAATGATTGAGTAAGAATTTTACATTAAAAACTGAAAACTAAATTTAAATTGATTTTCTAGCTTGCTTGTTGGTTAAATTTTCATGTCATTTCTTTTGGTCTAAGTAGTAATATATCAAATTGACAATTTATGTAAATATAAAAAAGACCAATATAATCATATTAAAATAATTCAAAACTACTATTTGTTCAGCAAAGTAAAAATTCAATTTCTTAAAAACTATTTCAATGATCAGATGTAGTAGCAAATGCCTGTAATTCCCATGACTGGGAAGGCTACAGCAGGAGGATCACATATTCAAGGCCAGTCTCTCAAAATTAAAAAAATATAAAAAAATATAAAAGAAGTCAAGGTGTAGCTCATTGGTAAAGAATGCCTGGGTTCAATCCCAGTACCAAATATATATATATACATATATATATACATATATACAAATATATATATATATATATAAAATATATAAATATTTTACTGCATGTGACTTTTGTTTGATATATGAAAATAGGTTTCAATTTAAGTAGTTGCTAGATATTCATTCAGCTATTGTTGATATTTGTTTCTTCTCAGCAATTCACATAATTAATGATGGGATGAATTACCTTTTAAGACTTATCTTGTAAATCATAAAGTTTGAAAAACAAATTTCAAAGCCCAAGTCATATACCAGAGCGTTGAGAATTAAGTATAAGTAATATCCACAATGAAGCAAATGGATGCTAACCTCTTGTCACATGACTTTGATATTTATTATGAAGTTTAAAAGTCCTCCAATATAGCCAACTAATCTCTACAGTTTTGTAAGATCATTTTTTTAAAACAGGAAAAAGAACACAAAAGATTTATTATATGCCTATGGAATGAGAGTATTAGACTCCATAATACCAACTCTGTACATTTATGTGATACCCATTAAGAACAATGAGAGAAATAAATACTAAAGAATGTTGAACTTTGGAGGTTCACAAACCATTGTAATAGATAGGGTATTTCTTTTTTTAATCCCCACAAGAACTGATTTTTAATCTCTTCATTACAATACAATTGAGAATGTGTGAGGCTAAAGAAACAGAGGCCTGTTTTCAGAGAAAAATATAAATTTTGCTAAATGTGATAAACACTAGCCCAAAAAATAAGGTGAAATTATCATATAGTGATGAGAATAACCAAAACAAGATTTTTAAGGGGGAGATGGGCAGGGGAAGAAGGCATTGCAAAATAATGCAACACAATTTTAGGACATATCTAATACAAAAACAAGAAAAAGTTTAATTCAAATTAGAGATCAGATCATCATAAAGCAAAACTCTGTTGTGGGGTATATATGACAAGCACACAAAATAAAGTAAAAATAAAAGAACAGGCAAAGGTAACTGAAGCAAGTTCAAATTAAAAAGAAAGCAGAGGTCAAGATTTAATGCCATACGATGTGGAATTTGCGCCAAGAGTTTTAAATGCAACCAAGAGTGTTCTTAATTCAAAGGGAACTAATTCAAAAGAAGACATAATAATTATGAATATTAATACCCCAAAGAAAAAGTTAAAGAAGATAAACATATGTATAGGTTTTAATTAACTTCTATCAGTCAATGAAATAGACCAAAAGATAAACAAGGATATAGAAACACACACACAAAAAAAACAACAGAATATATTTGCTTGGTATACATTTAAATCAAGTCTGAATATAGAAATGCCTCTTCTTTTAAGTGCTTATGACAAATTCATAAAAATTGATTTTAGATTTGGACACAAATATACAAATCCATAGTACATAAAGGCTAAATGTTATATACATTGTTTAATTATAATTTAATAAAACTAAAAATGAATACCAAAACTTTGAAATAAAAAGAGTTGTTGACTCTTTGGCTTAAAAAGAAAATATAAACTGATACAAACTGAAATTACAATATTACTACGTATTAGACATACCAAGGAGACACCAAGGAAGTAGTAATTAAAGGAAAATTCATGGCCTTAAATATTTATATAAGTACAAATAAATGAATTAAATATGTGACTCAATAAGTTAGGAAAATATGCTAGGCACAGTACCACATGCCTATAACCCCAGCAGCTAGGGAAGCTGAGGCAGAAGGATCACAGATTCAAAGCCAGCCTTGGCAACCTAGAAGAAGCTCTAAGCAACTTAGCAAGACCCTGTATCAAAATAAAAGTCAAAAAAAAAAAAAAAAAAAAAAAGGGGCTGGAGATATGGCTCAGTGTTTAAGCACCCTTGGTTTCAATTCTGGTACAAAAAAAAAAAAAGGAAAAGGAAAACTGAATGAGTATAATGTCTAATAAAAACGTAAATAAAAAAAAGAATTTTTTAAAAGCTGTGAAATGCAATCATAAGATATCAAGCCAAGATATTTAAGCCTTTAATTTTCTTTATTACTTTCTTTTTTATTGGGTGATAATTAAAATTTAAAATTGCTAAGCATACGTTTATATTCTAAGTCTATATTGTCATATATATGTATGTGTATTTATATATTTATATCTCTATGTATGATACAGGAAACAAAAGTGGGGATTTGGACTTGTGTAAGAAGTTCACAGAATGAGAAATAACAAGACAATCTAAGATAGACCCAAAATGCACAAAAGCGCCATGCTCTTTCAAAAAACTACTTAATAGCTACCTATTAAAGTTATATTTCATTATGATTCCAGAGAACTTTTATGGGAAAATACTTACATTCCCAATCTCAAAGTTTTGTCTCATGAGTAGGTAAAGTGAGGCACTAGCATGTGATCGGATGGTACTGATACTACTGCTACAGTGTCGGAGAAGACGGAGGCATAAGTCAGCACACTGTTCTGTCTCTTCTTCAAATAAGAGTTCAGGGAACTATAAAAACAACATCAACACTGAATTTACACAGTAAAAATTCCAGAAATATATTAATATAAGCCTGAATTGGACATCTGGAAGATCAGCACAGAAACTAAATGGATGGTTAAAGTACAATATTAACTAATGGTTAACAGTGTGGACCACAGCCAGACAGATGGGGTTCAAATACTGATGATGCTACTTACCAAGGTTACTAGTCAGGTGACCTTAGACAAGTTTTCTCATCCATAAAGTAGGCCTAATAACAATATCTACATGGGATTGTTATAAGGCTTCAATCAGATAATGTGCAAAACACAGTACAATAACCACCATATAATAATTCTATATTTTTTATTTTTATAATACAAAAATATTTTCACTGGCTAGAATTCATCAACAGTACTGTATTTCATCTTCTAGGATGACAAAGATCAAATAGTTACCTTCAAATTTTAAGAATGTACAATATTTTTATGGGAAAACCAGCATAGGAAAGAAATATTTGAAGCAGTTGAACAAATAAATACTTTTCTATTCATCCTAGGATAAATTAATTACACTGGGTTGATTGCTTATACATTATATTCCTGATAAATTAAGTTGAAAAGAGAACATGGTGAAGAGAAAATAAGAAAAGTTCCACATTTGAGATTAACTATTAATTTCAGGCTATTTTTCACATCAGAATTACTATCTTTTATATTAAAAATTGGTTAATGGTGATCCAAATAAAAGAGAAAAAAATGTGATCTTGGACAACATTAATAAAGCAAAGTCAGGTAAGATTATAGGTACGAAATAACCTACCTTTGACACAAGGGCTCTCTGTGTAGCAAAACAGTGTTGCAGATAAACAGCACTTTGGTTGCAGGCCATGCTATGCAGCAGCACTTTTAGCACCCCACCAAGAATGCTCTCTTTGGACTCTGTTACAGAAACTGTCTGCAATTTAAAAATAAATAAATCAACAGAATGGAGATATACTTGCAATTTGGTCAGGGAGGTAAAATGTGCATAAGAAACAATTTTTTATAAGATAAAATAAGAACAGGTAGGAGGACTTCAAGAAGAAGTTGAATGGGATTTGGATAATATAAGAAGAAAATGGGGGAAAAGAATGGACAAAATTTAAATAAGAAGGAAAAAAAGAGGAGCATATATATAATAGTAAGAAACCATAAAGTATATTCTGGGAAATCTATAAATAAATCTGGACTGACTTGAGGTTTATGTAGAAAACAACTACAGTAAGGTTGAAAACCTAGAGTGGTACCCATGGCAGAGAAGGTTGGTTGAATGCCTATAGCTATTCTTTCTTCCTTTATCTTTTTCTTTTGGTACTGGGGATTGAACCCAGGGGTGCTTAACCACTGAGCCATACCCTCAGCCCATTTTTCATACTTTGTTTAGAGACAGGGTCTCACTGAGTTTCTTAGGACCTCACTAAATTGCTGAGGCTGGCTTTGAACTCGAAATCTTTCTGCCTTAGCCTCCCAAGCCACTGGGATTACAGGCATGTGCCACCATGCCTGGCTTGAATGATTTTTTCATAAGAACCAAATGAGTTAATATTTGTAAAGTGCTTGAACAGTGTCTGACACAGTAAAAATTAAATAAATGTCAATTGTCACTACTGACACTAAAGGGATAATACTGTCTAGAAAGCTACTAATAGAATCAAATAATATAAATGTATAAAAAGCCTAGTGTGGTGCAGTGGCACACGTGAGGATCAGGCAGAAGGATCACAAGTTGGAGGACAGCCTCAGCAACTTAGAAAGGCTCCATGCAACTTAGTGAGACCTGTCCCAAAATAATAAGGGCTGGTTGTAGCTCAGTGGTAAAGTGGCCCTAGGTTCAATCTTCGGGGGAGAGTGAGAGGGAAAGGTTGAGGGGGAAGGGGCAGGGGGAGAGACTGTGTAAATTAAAACCCTAGAACTCTCCTATATATAAGTATGGCTATGCATGCAAGTTTAAGATAGTGTTTTGTGTAGTGGTTTGAAAGTGAGGTGTCCCCTAAAAGCTCATGTGAGACAAGGAATGATTAGGTTGTGAGCATCTTTATTCAATCAGTGATTTAATCCCCAGATAGGGATTAACTGAGTGGTAATTGAGGTGGTAGGGTGTAGCTGGAGGAGGTGGGAATTGGGGCAAGGCTTTGGGATATATATTTGTATCTGGCAAGTAGAGTCTCTCTCTCTCTGCTTCCTGATCATAACATGAGCTTATTTCCTTCACCTTGATGTTCTGCCTCACCTTGAGTCCTGAGGAATGGAGCCTGCAATCTATGGATTACACCTCTGAAACTGTGAGCCCTCAAAGAAACTTTTTCTCCTTTAGTCACAGCAGCAAAAAAGCTGATTAAAACAGAAATTGATACTAAGAAGTGGGGTTGTTGCTGTGACTAACTTGACCACGTGGTTCAGAAACTTTTTGAGCTTTTTGGAATTGGTGGGAGGAATTTTGAGATATTTAACAATTCAAGCTGGAAATGCTTTAGGTTGTTGTAAGCAGAGCTTACTGGTTGATTCTGATGGAGCTCTGAAGACCAGAATGGCAATAGGACCAGGGACAATGAAGACAGGGCTCAAGAACATTCAGAGGAACAACTCTATTAGAATTTGGAGTAGAGGTCATTCATGTTATCTTCGGGGCTGAGAAGCTGTCTTCATTTTGCCCATATTCAGAGATTTTCTCTGAGGCTGAATTTAGAAGTGATTAACTTCTTTATCTGGTAGAAGAAATGTCTAGGCAGCAGAGCATTCAGGTGGTGGTATGGATATTGCTGGCGGCTTTTAGTCAAATTTATTGTGATAATCAGGAGCAGAAAGCAGAGCACAAAGATTTGAAAAAAGTAAACTTGAAAGGCTGGAGTAAAACTAGAGGTAAGGAAGTTGTAGTTGTTCAAGACACTACCACCACTACTGAAATACTAAAGACTTTGCTTAGAGACAGTAAGAAAGATGGCTTGAGGGCATCTCAGGAGCTGGCAAGACCATACTCAATTAATGCTCAAGGGAGTAAAGGTGAAAATTTTCTTAAGAAGAGAACAGTGGGGCATCCTCCTTGCACAAGGGGGCCTAGGAAGTTTTTTCAACATGCTCAGCCACCAAGGCACTCAGAGGCTGCTGCATCCAGAGTCCCTAGAGGCTTGGCTATGGCTTGAGATGGTGGCAGATCTTGGTGTCAACCACATGGTACTGGTTCTGCAGGAAAGCAGGATGTTGGAGTTAGTGGGTCATGGAGGATTCTACCAATATTTCAAAGGAAGGCTTGGGAGGCCAGGCAAAGTGCAGCAGAGTCTGAGTCCCTGTGGGTACCCCCTGAGAAGTCAAAGTGTGGAAATGTGAGGAGGAAGCCCAAGCTGCAGTGGAGATCCCCAACATTAAGAAATGCCAGTAATATGGGACATCATCTTATGAAAGTTTCAGGAAATGAGCAGAGATAAGCCAACAGAAAGGATACTTGTGTTGCAACTAGCAAAGTCACAGAGTTGGACCTGTGCAAGCCCTTTTGAGAGAACATCATGATGCCATGTGCCCCAGATGACAGATGTGGAGCTACAGGACTTGTTTGCCCAGATGGATTTTGGTCTTGCTTTGGTCTTATCCCTTCTTTCTATGCCCCTAATTTTGGGAATGGAAATGTTTACTCTGTACCATTTTATATTGGATACTTGTAAATTGCTTTACATTTTACAGGAGCTCACAATGCAAGATTGCCTTGAGCCTCAGAGAAGACTTTGGACTTGAACTATAAGCAATCTCAAAACTGTTTGGACTACAGGGGACTGAATGTATTTTGCACTGTCAGGTGAGTGTGAGCTTCTGGGGCCAGGGAAGGAATGTTATGGTTTGGATCTGAGGTGTCCCCACCAAAAGTCCCCCTGTGAGACAACGCAAGAAGGTTTAGAGGAAAAATGATTGGGTTGTGAGAGTGTTAACCTAACCAGTGAATTAATCTCCTGATAGTAACAGAAGTGGTAGGGTGTGGCTGGAGGAGGTGGAAACTGGGGGTGTGGCTTTGGGGTATATAGTTGTATCCAGCAAGTGGAATCTCTATCTCTCTTTGTTTCCTGATCTTATGTGAGCTGCTTCTCTCTACCACATGATATTCTGCCTTACTATGATCCCCGAGGAATGGAGCCAGACGCCTATGGACTAAGATCTCTGAAAAGTGAGCCCTCAAATAAACTTCTACTCCTTTAAAATTGTTCTGATTGGATCTTTTAGTCACAGCAGTGGAAGAGCTGACTAAAAGAGTGTATAAGGACAACCAATCAACTATAAGTACTCAGTGGTCATTTAGAAATGCAAGGTTAAGCTTTGAAGGGGAAAGAAAAAGAGATAATCATCCTCAAATATTAAACACTGACACTGTGGCTGTGAGAAGAGATATAATTCATAATTAGAGAATCAGACTGCTTAGAGCTAAATCGTTAGAAATTACTGATATTTAAATGAAGTTATACAACTCAATAACTACTTTCCTCCCAGATTAATTTACCAAGTCTATACTTTAAATTCCCCTTCTTTGTGTTCTTACCTGAACAACAATCTCTAATGTATCTAAAATGATTAGGTTTGCTTCAGTAGCCAGGTTTCCATCAATTAGTGCTTCGTGTTCAATCTCTGCTCTTGACCTAATACAAAATAGTGCAAGAAATTACATTTATCTTTCTAGAAGTCATAATCCTAAAAGACTTGAGGATGCACAAAAGTCAAAATCTTGAAACCATTTTTAATATTTGCCTGGATAAAAATGTTATTTAAAAGGCAGTATTTTAAAAATTAAAAAATGTTTTTGTTTTATCCTATGATTTGTTGACCATGCCAATACACATTCTCTTACCCTACTTCAGAAACATAATGACACAAAGTGTAAACATTTTTGTTTAGCTTTCAAACATGCAGTAAACGTGTTATTTTATTATGAATATCAGTACACTGACACTAGGTGGTGCTACGTGGATTTGTATTTAGGAATGCTTCACGTAAAGCAGCAAATGTTAAGTATTCATCTTAGCATTCCCAAATTTTCAATGTATTTATTCAGGACAAAAGTACTTATTTTTCTCAAGTTTTTTTTTTTTTTTTTTTTTTTTTTTTTTTGTGTGTGTGTGTGTGTGTATTGGGGATTGAACTCAGGGGCACTCAAACACTGAGCCATATCCCCAGCCCTTTTTTGTATTTTATCTAGAGACATGGTCTCACTGAGTTGCTTAGCACCTTGCTGTTACTAAGGCTGACTTTGAACTCTTGATCCTCCTGCTTCAGCCTCCTGAGCCACTGGGATTATAGGTATGTGCCACCATGCCTGGCTCTCCCAATTTTTTACACAAATATGCTTATAAGGTAACTTTTCAGTGAAATGAGAGTATCATACATTAGAAACAAAACTGAAAAAATATATGTGAGGTGACAGACAAGTTAATTAGTTTGACTGTGGCAATCATTTCACAACTGCACACATTTCAAAACAATGTGTAAGTATGCATATTTTCAATTATTATTCAATAAAGTGGGAAAATAAAATAAAGAAAGTCATTTGATGCAATAGGTGGTTTAGTTGAATACTACCATTTATATAAGTATCACTTAGTGAAAATTAAAAAAATAATTTATTGGTAAAGCTGACATTTTTTAGTAGCAATAGGTAGAAACTATGTATTAAAGTAGGTAAACACCACATAAAAGTAAAAGGACATATTAAAGGTTAACTTTTTGAAGTTCTTAGGTCTGTAAAATCTGTGCTTTTATCACCACCACTAAACCACTAAAGAAAATATTTCATGAATTTAATATTTTACAAATTGAAGAATATGGAATGGGAGGGCAGAGTTCAGTGGCAAAGTGCACATTCAGCAGGCATGAGACTAAAACACAAAAATAAAATACAACTGTTATCAGAATTAAATTACAAAACAAAATATTTAATGTTGACACTAAAAATTGGCAGTGAAATTGTATAAAGAAACATAATAATAACAAGACAGTTTAAAACAAAAAACAATCAAGAAAACATCCAAAAAGTCTTCCTCAAACCACAAGAGAAGCTGAGAGAACAAGTTACACAAATGAATAAAAGCAACACACTAATAAAGTCTGGATGCTTGTGACTTCTGAAAAACACCCACACGGAAAAGCAACTAGAGAAACGGACTTGGCAGAGAGAATGTGAGGGAAGTACACACTCAAAGCTGAAGAGTTCTAACATATTTATATTACATTTAGTCTCTGATCATTCCAAACTCTCATATATATGATACTGATACTGCTATTTCTCTCTCTGGTGGCTTTCACAGGGCCTTTTTTCCCTGTGTTTTATGATTTTCCTGTCTGTGAGAAAATACTTCTGAAAGTTTATTTGTGAGGATCTTCTGAGGTTTGGGCTAAAAACAGTTACCAGGGTGACCACCCTCCTGGTTTGCCCTGGAAGTTTAGTGCTAAAATTGGGAGATTCCTAGGAACTTGGATGAGTAGGTTATCTTATTTTGGGGTCAGTTCAAGCTATTTGAGAGCTAACTAGCAATTATGAATTCTCAAGTGAAAAATTTTAGTCCCTCCATGACAGACTTCAAGCCAGGCAAGTCTCACCACAGTCCTCTGGGCGGTAAGAAGGGTAGTATGGTGTAAGTACATTTGTACTTGATTTCAGCAGTAGAATCAATGTAACTAGTTTGCTTTCATGATAGAAACAAAAGGCCTACATTATTTTGTCTTTCTTTAATTTTATTCTAAGCTCCAAGAGGGCACATATTCATCTTCTAATTCTTTGCAGTACTTGAAAATTTTAGTGTGACACATAAAAATGTGTTCAAAAAATAGTTGCTGACTTCATTTTCCACATGGATTTGTTGGGGGAAATGGGTTTTGAAATATATCATACATTTTGCAAATATTTTTTAATCTAAATTTTAAAATTAGATATTTATCTTTTGAGATTTGAATGCCTAATAAACATAAAACTAAAATTAATCATTTTCCTCTTCCATTTGAAATTCAACAAGCCCATACAAAATATAAATTAAAAGTTGTTATTACTTGTCAAGCTTTTCTGTGTTTTGACGCCAGTGAGTCATATCCTTTCTCCATCTCAGATTTTCTTGACTTCCAAAGGCACTTCCAGATGGACTTCTCTCTGACAAATAAATTTCAAAACCAATTTAAAATGTTATTTTAGTTGAATCACATGTATGTATATTTGTAAACACATAAGGTTCTAACAATGCTTTTCTTCTGAGGCTCTGCATGATATGACCTTATTTCCTACCACCTTCCCTTGCTTGCTTCATTAGTTATCCTGCCCTCTTTCCTATTCTCTATTAGCATGTGTAGTCTCATGTACTCCTGTTTAGGACTGAGTAACAGCTGTTGTTCCTTTTACCTGATTGCTTTTCCCAGAATTTTCACTAATCATTCATCACTTCTTCAGAAAACTCTCCCCCTACTCTCCAACACCTCCTTTCTCTTAATTTGCTTTGTTCCTTTCTGTAGCACATATGACTACAAGAATACAAGCTACTTAAGAACAGAAATGATATTTATTTTGTCCAGTATTTTATGCTCATGTTAATTAAGCATCTGGCACATACTGAGAGCTCAATAAGTTTCTGTTCAATAAATAACAAAATATAAAGAAATTTTAATTACTTCCTTTGGTCTACAAAGGCAGGAAAAGAGGAAAGGGGGGTTCTCTTGAGAGATTTCTAGATTTGAAGGATGACTAAATGTTATGGGCTTTTTTAAAGAAACAGCACAAATTATTCATAAAAATCCATCAGAAGTGGAGAAGGCATTGTGAATTGTGGAGAAATAAACAACATACATTTAAACAAGGGAATCCATTTGATTTCAAAATTTCAACTGGAACACTAATGATTCTTTTTGAAAAAGGTATTTTAAATGGTTCAGAAGATGAACAAAAATAAAAGTGAAAATTCTGAGTTCAAACTGAAATTAAAAAAATAAAAAGAAACAACTACTGTTTGCCAAATGATAAAAAAAGACTATGCATTTATCCTATTTTCTTCCCCTTTCTTTCTTTCTTTCCCCTTTTATTTAAAAATCTCTTTTTTTTTATTTATTTATTTATTTTTTTTTACGTTTACATAGGGTAATGATGTTTATTATATTTTTCCCCTCCCCCCCCACCCCTCCCACCCCTCCCACCCCTCCCACCCCTCTTTTCCCTCTACACAGTCCTTCTTTCCTTCATTCTTACTGCTCTCCTTAGCCTAACTCTAAACCTAACCCTAAACCTAATGCTAGCCCCTCCCACCCCCCATTATATGTCCTCATCCGCTTATCAGCGAGATCATTCGTCCTTTAGTTTTTTGAGATTGGCTTATCTCACTTAGCATGATATTCTCCAATTTCGACCATTTGCCTACAAATGCCATAATTTTATCATTCTTCATTGCGGAGTAATATTCCATGTATAAATATGCCACAGTTTCTTTATCCATTCATCAACTGAAGGACATCTAGGTTGGTTCCACAATCTGGCTATGGTGAATTGAGCAGCAATGAACATTGATGTGGCTGTATCTCTGTAGTATGCTGATTTTAAGTCCTTTGGGTATAGGCCAAGGAGTGGGATAGCTGGGTCAAATGGTGTTTCCATTCCAAGCTTTCTGAGGAATCTCCACACTGCTTTCCAGAGTGGTTGCACTAATTTGCAACCCCACCAGCAATGTATGAGTGTTCCTTTTTCACCACATCCTCTCCAACACCTATTGTTGCTTGTATTCTTGATAATCGCCATTCTAATTGGGGTGAGATGAAATCTTAGGGTAGTTTTGATTTGCATTTCCCTTATTACTAGGGATGTTGAACATTTTTTCATATATCTGGTGATTACTTGTACAAAAATCTCTATCTTTGAAAAATTTTGTGAAAGAAAACAAAACACTTGCTTATATTGATAGCTAGAAAAATAAATGCATGTAATCTATTTACATTTTGATCACTTTCTTTTTTCCCCATGAAATTATTTTACTTCCTTAGCTGAATGTATATTATTAGGTGACAGTTTTAATGTCCCAAAGGTAAAAAAGAATAATAAAGGTTGTATTTTTTCTAAGACAAAAAGAATTTAATTGTTACATTCAAACAATAGTAGTTGTACTAAGGTCTACAGGTTAAAAAATACAACAGACATATTTAATAGTTAATATGATAATAGTAAACAGTTCCATCTCTGAAAAAATATACCTTAAAAGAGTTGTGGTATAAACAAAGACCACTAAACTGGAAGCCAAAAGATTCTGCTTATGTTACTTAGTTTATAATCTTAGGCAAGTTATTTATTGAGTTTTACTTTCTTAAACTAAAAATATATATATATATATATATATATATATATATATATATTCATTGTGTTTTTATAATAGTTAAGTGACCAAAGTAAAAGTAAATATTCATACACTTGTAAATTACATACAACTCAAGTGAAAATATGATGCTCTATTAATATCTTCATAGGCAAACTGTGTCTTAGTCATTATTAAATCCCAAACACACACAGCATACAAAAGCTACTTAAATAAATGATCACTATTCTAGTATCCTGTCTGGAAACTACAATTATAAGATATTCATTTAAATAAGTATTTTGTTTTATGTATACAAATACATGTTGTGATGCTGGCATGTGTTATGTACACAGACAACTAGGCCATGCCCCTGACATTAAGGAACTCTTAGCAATAATATTATTTGTATATCACTTTAGAATTTACAAAATGTTTACACATACATGATCACTACAAAGGTGGTAAGATCAGTTAGTTATACTACCTTCTATATTCTCAAAACGATTACAAGTAGATGAAGAAAAGGAAGATGGGAAGATTGACATGGCCATGGTTATATGACTAATAGGTAGCAGACCTGGGGATTAGAAATAGACCTCAAGTGCTACTAAACTGTTTTTTCTTCCTGATGGGCAATATTTTTACCTTCACTACAGGGTATATTAATGTACTGTGCAAACTAGAACACTTTTTAAAAGTAAAAAAGGATGCTACATGGAATGAACACTAATGTAAATTATAGATTCTGGGTGATGATGTGTCAATGTAGATTCACTAACTGTAGCAACTGTGCCACTCAGGTGGGGGTGCTGATAATGGGGGAAGCTATGCGTGTGTCTGGGCAGAGGGTGTATGGGAAATCTCTGTTGACTTATGCTCAATTTTACTGTGAACCTTAAAACTGCTTAAAGAGTCAATTTCAAAAAGGAGTGAGTGGTAAGCAATATATCAATAATCACACAAAGACAACAGGCATAAACTGAGACTAGCCACAGCAAACTGGAAATTATGTTTACCCTCCTTAAATCAGGATTCTAACTTGCATTCCTACAGAAAAATATTTACTCAAGTTAATTCACAATTACATTTTAAATGATCTTTAAGAAAGTATAAGATTGTCATTGGTGACTTGAAACAAGATAATTATAATATTTAATTAAAAGAAATGAAAATAACCCTCACCAGAAGGAGAAGATACTGGGTACATACCGAGCTGTCCTCGGCTTCGGCGCACCATTTCTTGCCTTGCACCTATACTACCAAGAATAGCTTCTTCAAGTTTTGCTCTCATATCTTTCGATTTCTTAAAGGTCAAACTATTCATTCTTTCAAACACTTTTTTCCCCTAAGATTTAAACATTGAAAAGAAGAGGCATTGAGGAGATTTTCTTGTTTCTTTTCTATATTATTTTTCCTTTCTTGTTTTTTGCAATCGTATAATGACCACTTACTTTGTACTCAAAACAAGATACACAGAGATAAAGCAGATCTAATAGCCGGTTTAGTTGCAGGACTGAGAGGTCTGTAAACCACTTTTGTAGAACTGTTTCATCTGCATTCTTAAGAACCCAAAGTAGACAGATCAAAAGGCTCCGACTTGATTCTGCAGAAAAGGTAGTATGTTGCCTGCCACTCTGAAAATAAAGAGAAGTAGAATGAGAGTGATTGATCAATAACCATTTCTTGTTTTTTTTTTTTTTTTTGATTGTCAGCTGTTTTCTTCTAAAAATAGTAAAACAAATTGCTTAAAAACAAGGTATTTTAAAAGATCCATTTGATTTAGATAACATTCACATAAAACAGTCATACAGAACTTTAAAGACTGAAGAAGTTTCATGAACTTTTCCTGGCATTAAAAGTTTGTTTTAATCACTGGCAGGCCTGTCAGCAGGAAATTTTTAAAACGTTGTAACAGAAGACATAAAGAAAAAAGGTTGATTATTAAAAACTAAAAGAACATCATGGATTATCAGATATGATGAAAATAAAAGAAAAAAGCAACTGACAGAGTAAGCAAGAGGTGTTAAGAATAGAAAGTCATAACAAAATCATGTTCATGAGGGTTAGAGAAACACTGCTATCAAGGACTACTGAAATAAAGGGAAAAGTCTTAGGGCATACCAAAGTTAATCCTACTTTTATTTATGGCAGATAAGGTTGAAATACTATTTTTAATGTTTAATCTGAAGTAGTATGTGGCAAGTGAAATATAAATGAAAAACTAAACATAAGAACATTTTTACAGTATCATTAACTGCACATTTACTCTGTTCTAGTTGTCATAATAAGCATTCCACGTACGTTATTTCTTCAATTATATTAACAAGTAAGTTGTATCAATTTTACAGATAATAATATAGAATGACAATGAAAATAATGATAAAAATTGGAATTTGCTAGACAATGTGCTATCACTTTTTCTTATATATCTTACAAAAATGTTATGAAATGATAATAACTTCTCATTTCCAGCTTATAGGTAAGAAAACTGAAGGCTAGTGGTTAACTAAATTGCTCTAAATCACATACCACAAAAAGGTGAGATTTTAGTTAACCAGATTCCAAAATCTATGTTTCTCATCTTTATATCATGTTCTAATATTTGGTTGATTAATATACTAAATAATAATGGGAAATCAGTGGAAGGGACTTTGAGGGGAAAGACCCAAGAAAGCTGAACATACTTAAATGTTTTGGTCATGATTTCAACTGCCTTCCGATCTTCCCCCTACTCTGGATGATGAAAATGGTAGCAGCTAACACTTTAATAATACTGTCTCTGGCCTTAGGTAATACACTAAATACTTTATACATAGTAACTTATTTATCCCTTGCTACTAATCAGAGATAAATATTATTCCATCTTACAGCAAGAAAATTGAGCCATCAGAAATGTTTTGTAATCAACAGTGAGACTTGTATTGAAATGCAGAAAATGTGGCTCCAGAGTCCAAGCTCTTATCCATTATGTCTGCTCCTTCTCATGTGCTCAAGCACATACAAGTGAATTCATCTAAATAAATCAACTTATCCACTATGTTATGCTGCCTCTGATCTAGGTATAAGTAACTCTGAATCTTACTCCCAAATCTACGATCTTTCTCATAAGAAAAATATTCATTTGTTTTAAAAGCAGGTACTTTTTAATAAATGAACTTGCAGGTATGCAAAAATACACTGAATTTTCAAGTACCTATTATTTAGAAATGCAACTGAAAAATTATTCTGAACTTTACAAATAGGCATACATTGACATTTCTTACACCATATATAAATTGCCAATGACATGGTGATGCATTTGGAAGGAAGTCAAAGAAACATGAAAAAAAAAAAAAAACCAGCATTGTAAGAATGTCAGTTTTTCCCTAAATCTTCTGTAGGATCAATGCAATTCTTATCAAAATCCCAGTCAGGATATTTGATAAACTGATTTCTAAAATTAAACGGGAAAAGCAAAAGGCCAAGAATATGCAAGTCACTCTGGAAAAATAACCAGGTGGAATGGTAGCAGGTAAGGGAGATAAATTTGCTCTACTAGATAGCAAACTAAAAATGAGAATGATAAGGACAGTGATTTTGGCATGTGGACAGAAAAATAATAGAGAATAAAAAATGTCCTATGCATATCTGAAAATATGATCTATGACAAAGTTAACACTGTAGATCAGAAGTGAAAGAATGAATTGTTTAATAATAATATTGAGATAACTGATTTCCCTAGTGGGAGGAAAAAAGTGGATTCTGACCTTGCATCATTCTATCAAAAAAATTTTTCAGATAAAGAAGAAACTTAAATGCAAAAGGCAAAAACTTCAAATTTTTAGAAGGAATACACTTATGATTCCACTCCTTGATATACACCCTAGTGAAACCCTTCTACAGAGTGATGTACAAGAATATTTATGACCTCTTTGTTTGTAATAGCCAAAAAGGCAAACACCACAAACTTCCTTTGAGATAGAATACATAATATATAATACTTTCATATAATAGATTAGTATTACAGACTGCAGTGATACATATCAATATGAATGCCTCTTATATAGTGATGAAAAGTCAGAATTATTCATAGTATACAGTCATAAAAAGATAAAAAGCATGTAAAGTTTGAAAAAATATTGTTTTGATATATTGCCAAACACATTACCTCAAAGGTTCATGTGTTAGAAGTGTGGTCTTCAGTGTGGCAACAGGAAGAACTGGAAGGAACTTTAAGAGATGGAGACTAGAGGGAAGTCATTACTGATCCCTTCCTGGTCTCCCTCTAACTTCCTGCCTCACCATTGGTTCTCTCCCTCTCCAAAGACCTCTGCCATGATGACATGCACCATGTGGTACCTCAGACAAGATGGTCTTCACTAGAGCTGAAGCTGATAAGAGCTGCCTGATCTTGGACTTTCAGCCTCCAAAACTGTGAGCTAAGTGAACCTCTTTCCTTTTAAAATTACTCAGCTTCACATGTTTCATTCTAACAGAAAATAGACCAATAGAGAAAATATATAAAGGTGGCAAAACTACCAAAAAAAAAAAAAAAAAAAAAGGCAGGACTTCTGTTTTGGATAATGCTGAACAAGATAAATCAAACAACCCATCTTACTAAAAATAAGTAAACTTGAAAGTATAAAAAGATTTTTGGGGCAGGGAGGGGAAGAGAAGAAACAAACAGAACTTAGAAAACCAAGAAAAATTTATACAATAACTAAATTAAGACCTCAATGTTTTGGTTTAATGTATCAGGTACAGTAAATGAGAGAATTAACTAGAAGATAGATCAACCAAAAAGATGGAATTTACAGAAGTGAAAGACAAAGGATATGATGAAAAGGATTAGCACAAAACTGGAATACAAAAAGAGAAGAGACAATATGAAGAAGAGGACATTAAATTTAGAGAGTTAATAGCTGAAAATTTTACAGAACTGAAGAAATACATTGAATCGGATGTAAAAAAATAAACTCAAAGTACAAAGCAGGATTAATATAAGAATTTAAATACTGGACTTAACAGAGTGAAACCACAGAAACCATTCTTAGAAGAGTATAAAGAAGCAACAGAAAAAACGTATCTTCAAGGAAAAAAAGTATCTTCAAGGAAGCAAGTTAAGTCACTGCTGATTTATCAACAGCAGCAGTGGAAATGAGAAGATGGAGCAATGTTCTTAGCTTGCATAAAGAAACCAGGATACTGAGATTCTATTTTTTTTTTAATCCGAAAAAACAGAAGTCAAATAAACTCATATTTCTAATAAACTCTGAGAGAGTTCACCATAGGCAAAACCATAGCATAGAAAATTCTAAAGGGCATATTTCACAATGAGGAAAAATTCTCACATAGAAGATCAGGAATTCATAAAAGAATAAAGAGCAAAAAACATGGTGAACACACATGCAAATCTGGTTCTATATAGCCATAGTGACAATGATAATTTTAATAATAATAATTCCTTGAGAAGTATAATGAGATTTATAAATAAAAATGCATGAAAATTGTTCTAAATGGGAGAGATGTAAGTAAAGTCAACCTGTTCTCAGATCCTTCTTTTAACTAATAGGAATATAAAGATATGATTAACATTATATTTGATAATTTAAGAGAATATCATGATTTATAATGTAATCACAGGAGAAACAAGACTGTATAACTTTCAAACTAGTAGGGGGTTGGAGTTGTGGCTCAGTGGAAGAGGGTTTGCCTGGCATGTGTGAGGTCCTGAGTTCGATACTCAGCACCACATATAAATAAGTAAAATAAAAGATCCATTGACAATTAAAAAATATTTTAAAAGACTAGTAGGAAGAAGCAGATGGAATGGGGAGAAAAATGAAGGAAAAAAATTCAAAAGAAGTCAGTAAATGACAAAAAAAAAAAAAAAACCCATAATGGGTAAAACAATATAAAGTTATTAAAAAAAAAAGCTAAGTACATTAAATTTAATTATACTAAATGTAATGATTAAAATCTTTAGTGAGCCAGGCATAGTGGTGGTGGTGCACACCTATAATCCCAGCGGCTTGGGAGGCTGACACAGGAGGATCTCAAGTTCCAAACCAGCCTCAGCAAAAGTGAGGCACTAAGCAACTCAGGGAGACCTTATCTCTAAATAAAATACAAAATAGGGCTGGGGATATGGCTCAGTGGTCAAGAGTTCAATCCTCGGTACCAAAACCAAAAACAAAACCAAAAACATTAGTGAAAGGGAATGATTAACCAGGTCAGATTTTTTAAGATACAGACAAAATCTAACTACATACTATTTATAAAAGACACATTTAAAATATGATATAAATATATTGAAAGTATAAGGATTTTAGAAAAAGTCATGCCATGTATAAACACTAGGTGAAAGAAACCAAGATCAGTTATACTTCTTTTAAAAAATTATATATGTTTAAAAAAGGTAAAATTCATTTAAAATATATGATAATTTAAAACTGTTGAATACATTATAATCATGCCACACACAAAAAAAATCTGATGGAACAAAAAGGAGAAATGACGAAACTGAAATTGTAACAAGATATTAGAATAAGGAGACAAAACTCAAAAAAGGTCAAGAAGATTGAAATGGGAAGTAATAGATATACATAGAACACTGTGACTAAAAATTAAAGAACATTCATCCATTTTGATATACGAGATATTTTTAAAAATTGACCATGTATTAGACATAAAAGCAGTTGCCTAAAATATAACTAATTAAAATTACAGTTAAGTCCTCTCTGAGCTTCCAATTAGACCAAAATCAGAAACAAAAGGACAAAGAAAATTTGGGGATGACTAGAAATTTTAAAACATAACAAACAATTCAAAAGAGAGGATCAAGAATATCCCCAAATTGGTACTTTAATAAACTAGATATATTCCAAATTTCTGAAGAGATGATTAAGAAAAGGTATGAAAAGTTAAGTCACAAAAATGAAAACATTTACATCTACTACAGATGATACAGACATTAAAGATATTTAGAACAACTTTATATGCTAAGAAATTGAATAACTTTCCACTAGAATAAAATTTACAAAAATTAGTATAAGGAGATCGAAAACTTGAACAGTCTTGCAGTCATGGAAGAAATTAAATCAGTAATTTAAGAACTTTCAAAAAACCAAAAAACTCCAGGCACAGATGGTTGCACCCACAAGTTCTCCAAATATTTCAGGAAGAAATAATTCTAACCTTAAACAAGTACTTGCAGAGAACACAGTAAAAGAGGAAATTCTCTTGCTCATTTTAATTGGTTAACCTAACTTTGAGTACCAAATCTTAAATGAACATTATGAGAAAGAAAAGTTATAGACAATCTTACTTATGAACATAAATATATAAATACTAAATAAAATATCAGCAAGTCAAATATATCAATTTACAACCATGAAAAAGTTGGATATAATTCTGGATTTCAAGGTTGGCTTAACAATAGAAAGTCAACTTAAGCAGACCACATTAAAAGATTAAATACAAAATAATATAAGCATGTCAATAGGTAAAATAAAAGTTTTAGTAACAATGACTATTGAAGATTAAAAAATAAAGCTCTGGGTTACAGCTACAGCTCAGTGATAGAGCATTTGCCTTATTCTACAGAGGCCCTGCTTTGATCCTCAGCACTGTAAAGAATGAAGCAAAAAAAAAAAAAAACTCTTTGTAAACTAGGAACAGAGGGACATTTCCATAAAACAATAGAGGGTATATTAAAAAATATATACTTACAGAATGTATATTTAAGAATACAATGTTAAAAGCTTTCCCTTTAAGGATTCCAATTACTACAATCCCTATTCAACACTGTATTGGACGTCCTAGTCAATACAATGAATTATGAAAAACTCTGAAAGGAAGAAACTAAATTGCCATTATTCATAGATAATATGATTGTATGTGTAGAAAAATTTTTATTAATGTATTAGTAGTTTAGCAAGTCTGACGGAAACAGAAATCACTGTATAAAAATCAGTATTATTTCCACACAAAAGCGAAAGTTAGAAAATGTAATTTTTTTTAAAAAGATGACATTTTTAAAAAGATAACATAAAAAGAAGATCAAGGACCAATATAAATCTATAAAAGATAGGTTAAGTCTCTGATGGAAATCACAGTTTATGTATTAATAGATATTAAATGAAACCTAAATAGGGAAACTACCATGTTCAAAATTAGGAGATTTGATGTGTAAAAATATCCATGGATATTTCTTCAAAATTGATCCATAAGTCAATATAATATTAACCAAAAATCCCAAAAAATTCATTGGGTTTTGTTTGTTCTAATTCAGTGGAACTTTTACATGCTGATTTTCAAATTTGTGCAGAAAAACAGGATCAAAAATCAGGAAAGAATAATTTTTTTTTAATGTTTAAAGAGTTTTCTATATTACAGACTACGTAGAGGCAGTACTTCAAAGAAATAAGGAAAATACTCCTCCCTCCCCCATAGAGGTGAATGGGAAAATACTCTTAATAAACAGTGTGAGAGTATTTGGTATAATATGCAAAATAAATATGTATGTGAACCTGGACTTCTCAAATTATATTATATATTAAAAAGTCAATTCCAGGTAGATTTTACAATCATACGTAAAAGGAAGAACAAAAAAACATTTAAGCCAGGTGTGGTGGCACATGCCTTGTAATCCCAGTGGCTCAAGAGGCTGAGACAGGAGATTGAGAGTTCAAAGCCAGCCTTAGCAACATCGAGGTGCTAAGCAACTCAGGTCAGTGAGACCCTGTCTATAAATAAAATACAAAATGGGGCTGGGGATGTAACTCAGTGGTCAAGTGCCCTGAGTTGAATAACCGGTACCAAAAAGGGGGAAAACTTCCCTCCCCACCTTTTTTTTTTGTTTTAATGTGATACTAGGGATTAAACCCAGGGCCTTACACGTACTAGATAAGTGCACTAGCCACCGCCATAGTCCCCAAATTTCTTAAATAAGGGACAGAAAATACTTTGACAAATTTTAAGAATTTTAAAAATAGACATTTCTAACCACCGAATTCATAATTAAGAGTATGAAAACACAAGCCATAGAGAATAACAATTTGAACCACTTATAAATGAAAATAGACTTGATCCAGAACATGTACATACACTCCTACAAATTCCTAAAAAAGGGCAGACAACTCAATGGAAAGTGGGCAAAAAAACCTCTACATATCTCAAAAGAGAAAATCTAAAAGACCAACATATACATGCAAAACTGTATGTCCTATAAACCACTGAGGAGAGGAAAGCTAAAATGAGATACAACTATAACCTGCCATATTGGCAAAAATCAAAAGTATGACAATTCTAAGAGCTGATGAATATGTAAAGGAATGGGACTCTTACACTGTAGATGTGAGTATAAATTGAAACAAACTCTTTGGAAAACAATTGGGTATAATCTGGTGTAGATGAAGATATGTCTAATTGATCTATCAATCAACAAATTCCAGTCCTAGGGAAAGATGGTGGAATGAGACAGACATTATTATCCTATGTACGTATATGATTGAACAAATGATGTGACTCTGCATCATGCGTAATGGGAGAAATGAAAAGGTATGCTCTAATTGTGTCCAATGAGTAGAAATGCATTCTGCTGTCATGTATAACTAATTGAAACATATTAAAAAAAACCTAATTCCAGTCCTAGAGAATACCCTAAATAATGTGTATATATAGGCATAAAGGATATTTATAAAAGAAAATCTATAGGATTGCTACTAGTAATAACCCCAAATCACCTATGTATCATGGAATAGATAAACATCATGATTTATAGTCTGAAAATGAAATACTGTACAGAAATTAATATAAGTGAATTATAGCTATAATTTATAACATGGATGAGTATAAAAAACACAATATAAGAAGTGTTCCAGGCGGTTTCAAGATGGCGGACTAGACGGTGGCTGCATTTCATGTTGCTCCAGGACTCAGGATTCAAGAAGAGGAGATATTGAGAGACTTGGGACAAACTCAAAGCCACCGGGTGAGTCTCTCCTGTTGGGGATGCGTCCCGGATGGGGTGGTAGTCCCAGAACGCAGGGAACTTTGTGAAGTAGAGTTGCCCAACAAGACACCATTCCCCCCGCTGGAGCAGTAAACTTGGACAACTGGGGGCATTGGAGAGGAGGCTGCTCAGCATGACGCTGGGACTCAGAGCAACCCACCAGAGCTCTGGGCGGCTGCCCAGAAGAGGAGCTGCACGGCGAGCTGTTTGGACTCAGAGCGACCACTCCTGAACATCAGGGGGCTGCCCGGAGGAGGAGGAGGAGTGCGGTGGGTAGCTTGGACTCGGAGTGACTGCACCAGGGCTACGGGCGGCTGCCCAGAGGAGGGGGCGCGGGGTGAGTTGTTTGGACTCAGAGCGACCACTCCTGAACAACCAGGGGGCTGCCTGGAGGAGGAGGAGGAACACTGCGGGTCACTTGGACTGGGAGTGATGCACCATGGCTACGGGTGGTTGTCGGGAGGAGGAGTTGAGCAGTGAGTTGCTGGGACTCCCAGCGACCGCACAGGAACACCGGGTGGCTGCCCAGAGGAAGAGGCGTGCGGCGGGTCGCTGGAACTCGGAGTGACTATACGGGGCTCCAGGTGGCTGCTCAGAGGAGGGGTCGCATAGCCAGGCGATTAGGTGCAGAGCAGGATCCCAGGACCTAGGCGGCTTATTGGTGGAAGAGCCGCACAGAGACAAGCTGAGGGGCGGAGCGAAGGTTCCAGGACTGCGGGCAGATTCTCCGAGGAGAAGCAGCCTAAGAAGACTAGTCTGTGAAGGGTGAGGCTCCCAGGCCCAGAAGGTAGGTCCGGACCCTTGGGAACGTTGCAGAGGAAGGCAGCCCAGCCCAGGCGGTAGTTGTGGATTGAGGGGAACCTCTAGGAGGGGAACCTCTAGGAGGGGAACTGACCAGCGAGACCTCCCCACCAGGTGAGTCTTCCCAGCTGGGTGAGGTATTCCAACAAGGATGGTAAAACCAGAGACACAGGCACAAACAGTCCTTGCCTCAGCTCGCACCCTAGTTCCCCTTTGGATGACCATTGGTCAACAAGTGGAGGCACCTCTGCCAACTAGCAGGGAATATACCCCACCTGAGGGTCACCACCCCTAGAGAGGCAGCTTCCTTGTGGAGCACCGCATTATCAACTTCCTCTGAGACTTCAGGCTACTGAAGGATAAGAGGGGATATACGAGAAATCGTCAGGGACATTATAAGTCAATAGAGGAAATCTGCAATATCTCAGCGGTCCACTGATACCTGAACAATATGAGAAAACAAGGGAAGAAAATGCCCCAAACAAATCTAGATGTTACATCAATAAAATCCAACAACAGCATGGCACAAGAAATGACAGAAAGGGAGTTAAGAATGTACATAATTAAAATGATCAGGGAAGCAAACGATGAGATGAAAGAGGAAATGCAGGCATTGAATAATGAGATGAAAGAGCAAATGCAGGCATTGAATGATCGCACCAATCGACAGTTAAAAGAGCAAATACAGGAAGCAAAAGATCATTTCAATAAAGAGTTAGAGATATTGAAAAAAAACAAACAGAAATCCTTGAAATGAAGGAAACAATAAACCAAATTAAGAACTCCATAGAAAGCATAACCAATAGGATAGAACACCTGGAAGATAGAACCTCAGACATTGAAGAAAAAATATTTAACGTTGAAAACAAAGTTGACCAAACAGAGAAGATGGTAAGAAATCATGAACAGAATCTACAAGAATTATGGGATATCATGAAAAGGCCAAATTTGAGAGTTATTGGGATTGAGGAAGGCTTAGAGAAACAAACCAAAGGAATGAACAATCTATTCAATGAAATAATATCAGAAAATTTCCCAAATCTGAAGAATGAAATGGAAAATCAAGTTCAAGAGGCTTATAGGATTCCAAATACACAAAATTACAACAGACCCACACCAAGGCACATTATAATGAAAATACCGAACATACAAAATAAAGACAGAATTTTAAAGGCTGTGAGAGAAAAGAACCAAATTACATTCAGGGGGAAACCAATACGGATATCAGCAGATTTTCCAATCCAGACCCTAAGAGCTAGAAGGGCCTGGAACAACATTTTTCAAGCCCTGAAAGAAAATGGATGCCAACCAAGAATCTTATACCCAGAAAAACTTACCTTCAAATTTGACAATGAAATAAAATCCTTCCATGATAAACAAAAGCTAAAAGAATTTACAAAAAGAAAGCCAGCATTACAGAACATTCTCAGCAAAATATTCCATGAGGAAAAGATGAAAAACAAAGAAGCAAATCAGCAAAGGGAGGAATTATCCTAAAGTAATTGTCAAATAAAGGAGGAACCAAGTCGTGTCAAAAAAAATAAATAAAAATTTAAAAAATGAACCAAATGACTGGGAATACAAATCATATCTCAATAATAACACTGAATGTTAATGGCCTGAACTCATCAATCAAAAGACATCGACTGGAAGATTGAATTAAAAAGAAAGATACAACAATATGTTGCCTGCAAGAGACTCACCTCATAGAAAGAGATACCCATAGACTAAAGGTGAAAGGATGGGGAAAAACATACCATGCACATGGACTCAGCAAAAAAGCTGGAGTATCCATCCTCATTTCACATAATGTGGACTTCAAGCCAAAGTTAGTCAGAAGGGATAAAGAAGAACATTTCATACTGCTTAAGGGAAGCATAAATCAGCGAGACATAACAATCATAAACATCTATGCCCCAAACAGTGGCTCATCCATGTATGTCAAACAATTCTTCTCAATTTCAGAAACCAAATAGACCATAACACAATAATACTAGGTGATTTTAATACTCCTCTCTCACCACTGGACAGATCTTCCAAACAAAAATTGAACAAAGAAACCATAGATCTCAATAACACAATCAATAATTTAGACTTAACGGACATTTATAGAATATACCATCCAACCAAGAGCGAATACACTTTCTTCTCAGCAGCACATGGATCCTTCTCTAAAACAGACCATATATTATGCCACAAAGCTAATGTTAGCAAATACAAGAAGATAGAGACACTACCTTGTATTCTATCAGATCATAATGGATTGAAGTTACAAATTAATGAAAGAGTAAAAAACAGAAACTACTCCAACACCTGGAGATTAAACAAAATGCTATTATATGATGAATGGATAACAGAAGATATTAGGAAGGAAATTAAAAAATTCTTAGAGGTAAATGAGAACAAAGAAACATCATATCAAAATCTCTGGGACACTATGAAAGCAGTACTTAGAGGAAAATTTATTTCATGGAGCGCGTTCAATAAAAGAAGTAAAACTCAACAAATAAACGACCTAACACTACAGCTCAAAGCCTTAGAAAAAGAAGGACAGACCAACACCAAAAGTAGTAGAAGACAGGAAATAGTTAAACTCAGAGCTGAAATCAATGAAATTGAAACAAAAAAAATGATAGAAAAAAATTGACAAAATAAATAGTTGGTTCTTCGAAAAAATAAACAAAATTGTTAAACCCTTAGCCACACTAACAGAGAAGACGAGAGAAAACCCAAATCACTAAAATTCAGAATGAACAAGGAAATATCACAACAGACACGACTGAAATACAAAACATAATTAGAAGCTATTTTGAAAATCTATACTCCAACAAAATAGAAAATTTCGAAGACATCAACAGCTTTCTAGAGACATATGAATTGCCTAAACTGAACGAGGAGGACATACACAATTTAAATAGACCAATTTCAAGTAAGGAAATAGAAGAAGTCATCAAAAGTCTACCAACAAAGAAAAGTCCAGGACCAGATCGGTTCTTAGCAGAGTTCAACAAAACCTTTAAAGAAGAGCTCATTCCAATACTTCTCAAAGTATTCCATGAAATAGAAGAGGAGGGAACCCTCCCAAACTCATTCTATGAAGCCAATATTACCCTGATACCTAAACCAGACAGAGACACATCGAGGAAAGAAAATTTCACACCAATATCCTTAATGAACATCAACACAAAAATTCTCAACAAAATTTTAGCAAATCGCATACAAAAACATATTAAAAAGATAGTGCACCATGATCAAGTGGGTTTCATCCCAGGGATGCAAGGTTGGTTCAACATCAGGAAATCAATAAATGTCATTCACCATATCAATAGACTTAAAGTCAAGAATCACATGATTATTTCAATAGATGCAGAAAAAGCAGTTGATTAAATACAGCATCCCTTCATGCTCAAAACACTAGAAAAAATAGGGATAGTGGGAACATTCCTTAACATTGTAAAGGCCATCTATGCTAAGCCCATGGCGAATATCATTCTAAATGGTGAAAAACTGAAAGCATTCCCCCTAAAAACTGGAACAAGGCAGAGATGCCCTCTTTCACCACTTCTATTCAACATCATCCTTGAAACTCTAGCCAGAGCAATTAGACAGACCAAAGAAATTAAAGGGATACGAATAGGAAAAGAAGAACTGAAACTATACCTATTTGCTGATGATATGATTATATACTTAGAGGAATCAGGAAATTCCACCAGAAAACTTTTAGAACTCATAAGTGAATTCAGTAAAGTAGCAGGATATAAGATCAATGCACATAAATCTAATGCATTTTTATACATAACTGATGAATCTTGGGAAAGAATAATAAGGAAAACTACCCCATTCACAATAGCATGGAAAAAAATAAAATACTTGGGAATCAATCTCACAAAAGAGGTGAAAGACCTCTACAATGAGAACTACAGAACACTAAAGAAAGAAATTAAAGAAAACCTTAGAAGATGGAAAAATCTCCCATGTTTTTGGATAGGAAGAATTAATATTGTCAAAATGGCCATACTACCAAAAGTGCTATACAGATTCAATGCAATTCCAATTAAAATCCCAATGACGTACCTTACAGAAATAGAGCAAGCAATTATCAAATTCATCTGGAAGAATAAGAAACCCACAATAGCTAAAGCAATCCTTAGCAGAAAGAGCGAAGCAGGGGGTATCGCCATACCAGATCTTCAACTCTACTACAAAGCAATAGTAACAAAAACGGCATGGTATTGGTACCAAAATAGAAAGGTAGATCAATGGTACAGAATGGAGAACATAGACACAAACCCAAATAAATACAATTTTCTCATACTAGACAAAGGGGCCAAAAATATGCAATGGAGAAAAGATAGCCTCTTCAACAAATGGTGCTGGGAGAATTGGAAATTCATATGCAACAGAATGAAACTAAACCCCTATCTCTCACCCTGCACAAAACTAAACTCAAAATGGATTAAGGACCTCGAAGTCAGACCAGAGACCCTGCAGATTATAGAAGAAAAAGTAGGTGCAGATCTTCAACATGTTGGCTTAGGACCAGACTTCCTCAACGGGACTCCCATAGCACAAGAAATAAAAGCAAGAATCAATAACTGGGATAGATTCAAACTAAAAAGCTTTCTCTCAGCAAAGGAAACTATCAGCAATGCGAAGAAAGAGCCTACAGAGTGGGAGAAAATCTTTGCCAATCATACTTCAGATAGAGCACTAATCTCCAGAATCTATAAAGAACTCAAAAAACTCTATACCAAGAATGCAAATAACCCAATTGACAGATGGGCTAAGGAAATGAATAGACACTTCACAGAAGAAGATCTACAAACAATCAACAAACATATGGAAAAATGTTCAACATCTCTAGTAAAAAGAGAAATGCAAATCAAAACCACCCTAAGATTCCATCTCACCCAAATTAGAATGGCGATTATCAAGAATACAAGCAACAACAGGTGTTGGCGAGGATGTGGGGCGAAAGGTACACTCATACATTGCTGGTGGGGCTGCAAATCAGTGCAGCCACTCTGGAAAGCAGTGTGGAGACTCTTCAGAAAACTTGGAATGGAACCACCATTTGACCCAGCTATCCCACTCCTTGGCCTATACCCAAAGGACTTAAAATCAGCATACTACAGAGATACGGTCACATCAATGTTCATAGCTGCTCAGTTCACAATAGCCAAATTGTGGAACCAACCTAGATGCCCTTCAATTGATGAATGGATAAATAAACTGTAGTACATATATATACAATGGAATATTACTCAGCCATAAAGAATGATAAAATTATGGCATTTGCAGGCAAATGGATGAAATTGGAGAATATCATGCTAAGTGAGATAAGCCAATCTCAAAAAACCAAAGGACGAATGATCTCGCTGATAAGTGGATGATTACACATAATGGGGGGTAGGAGGGGTTAGTGTTAGTGTTAGGGTTAGAGTTAGGGTTAGGGGTGGGGGCAAGAACAGAGGAAGGAAGGAATGTATAGAGGGAAAAGAGGGGTGGGAGGGGTGGGGGGAAGGGAAAAAATAACAGAATGAATCAAACAACATTACCTATGTAAATTTATGATTACACAAATGGTATGCCTTTACTCCATGTACAAACAGAGAAAGAACATGTATCCCATTTGTTTACAATAAAAATGATAAAAGAAAAAAGAAAGAAAAGAGAAAACAAAACAAAACAGAAGAAAAAAAAAGTAAAGATGAAGTTAAAGGTTAAAAACACTATATTGTTGCAATTCATGTAATTCAGAAGAATTCGGTTATAGGGGCTGCCAATTCCATATTGATTTATAGAGTAGACTTTGAAATAAAATGGACCTATTTTCAAATGTGGAATCAACTAACTACTAAACTGGTAATCTAGGAGAAATCATTTAAGTTCTCTAAATATCAATTTTTACATAATGAGAAAAATATCTCTTTATAGTTTTATTGTTTAATGTCTTGTGACTAATGCCTGACATACTATAAGATTGCAATAAATGCTAATTTTATTTGTATTAAGATCATTCATATTAATTATTGTGTTTTGCCAAATTTGGACTTAGCCCTGCCTGTGACTTGTATATGCCATGGCCTAATTTAGGTGTGAGGATATTAATAGTAAAAATAAAGCTTTTACTCTTTCTAGTGACAAAAAAAAAAAAAAGAAAAGAAAAGAAAAAAATAAACAATATAAAACTAAATTGATATTTAGGGATACAAACTTAACAAAACTATAAGCAAAATTAAACAATTATTTCATTAGTCAGGATGGTGGATGGCTTGGGGGGGAGCTGTGGTTGGGAAAGAACATGCTGAAGATTTCTGGAAGATAACCAAAGCTCTCTTCTTTTGTCCAGGGTGGTAACTACAAAGTTGTTTTCTGATGTTTTGAAAACTTGCTCATTTGTGTTTCATGTACTTTTCATAGTTAGATATTTAAAAAATGAAAAGTAAGGTCATTAAATTGAGAACAGTGGTCATTTTGAGAGGAGATAATGATGGAATTGAGAGAGACAGATTGGGAACCTCAAAGGTACTCATATTTTATTTCTTAGGTTATACTTTTTTTTCTATTATTAGATTTATTTATTATTATTAGATTTTTATACATGCACTTTATAACTTTCTACTATATATAAAATATCACCAAAAGCACAAGCCATAAGAAAAACTAGTAAACTGGAATTCACTAAAATTAAAAACTTTTGATTGGCTGCAATAATCTTGTTTATGCGTTTAAAAGGAATCAAGCCTTTCATTGTTTGGGGATTTGGATTACTATAATGACTTATCTATTAAGTATCTTATATTGCACTGTTCGTTAGTTTTAGGATTAATAATTCACATTTTTCAATCCCCAGCACCAAAAAAAAAAAAAAAGAATTCACATTTGCGGGGGCGGGGTAGGAGATGGTGAAATGAGTTGGACATTATTCCCTGTGTACGTGTATGATTGCACGAACAGTGTGATTCTGCCTCGTGTACAGCCAGAGGAATGAGAAGTTGTGCTCCATTTGTGTACAATATGTCAAAATGCACTCTGCTGTCATGTATAACTACTTAGAACAGATAAAAAAATAAAAAAGAATTCACATTTAGAAAAGTGCAGGTAGGCTTGTTATCTTGAAATCTTCAAGGACTTTTATGGCATCAGCAAGCATGCAGTTTGCCCTCTGACAGACAGCTAGATGGACATTCATGAGATAGAAGAGTAAACATCTTATCAGTTTTAATAAATTTCTGCAAACAAACAAACAAAAAAAGAATTCCAAAACTTTTGCACTTCAAACAACACCATCAAGAAAATGAAAAGATAATCCTTGGAGAGAAAAGTTTTGCAAATTAAATATCTGATAAGTGATTTTATCTAGACTAGATAAAACTCGTTCAATCAATAATGAAAAGAATAACACAATTTAAGAATTTGAAAAGACGTTTCTCCAAAGATTAAACAAAAAAATGTGCCACTGAACACATGAAAAGGTACTCAGCATCATTAGATCCTTAGGGAAACACAAAGCAAAACCACAGAGACATGCCACTTCATATTCACTAAACATGACTATAACTGAGAAGACAAATAATGACTGTTGGTGAGATCTGGAGAATAGGAACTCATTCATTGCTTAAGAGGATGAAAACTGGTACATCACACTGAAAAAAAGATCTTAGAATTTTCAAAATGTTAAATGTAGAGATACCAAGTTACCCAGCAAATTCACTCTTATGTATCTAACAGAGATGAAAATACATGCATACACAAAGACGTGTACACAAATGTTCACTATGTAATATCATTATTTCTAAGAGCCCCAAAGTGGACATGACCAAATGTTTATCAACTGACAAATGAATATACAAAATTTTGGTATGTCAAGATAATGGAATACTATTTGGTCATAAAAAGAGAAAGAAGCATTGACACATGCTACAACATGGATGCATGGACTACAAAAATATAATTTTATGCTTAGTGAAAGAAGTCAGACACCCAAGGTCACATTGTATGCAATTTAATTTACACGAAATATTCAGAAGAGGCAAATCTATGTAGATAGAAAGTAGATTAGTCACTCTCTAATTTAGGGGTTGGGAAGGAATGAAGAGTAACTGCTAATAGGCATAAGGATTCTTTTGAGGATGATGAAAAATACTGTATTTTTCTCAAAGAAAGTCATTTAAAACTTTTAGCACTTGAACTTGTTCTACTGGCAGTTTGCCTTCTCTTGGTACACATATCCTTCTTTTTGTAAGAAAAAATTTAGGGATGTAATAAATATCAATTTACAAAACTGAAAAAATATAAATCTTCACAGATTAAAATACATTCTCAACTGCTAAAGTGAGACTATTTCTTGGGGCTGATAAAGAATAAAAGTGTGGATTTTAGAAATAAAGAAAATGAGCTATATAAAATAGGGCAATTTTCAATAATTCTAAGTGACAAAAACAGCTTTATCCTATAATAGTTTTTAAAACAGTACAGATATTCTGGGAGTTTTATTGTTTTCATTCAATAAATTAAGCTCAGAATACTTTTGCATGAGCTAATACAATAATCTTTGTTATTTAAGGGCACATCCTCAAAAATATTTTCCAGAAAAAATTTCTGTAGGAGGACTGCTTTACCGTTGATGTGAGGAGAAAACTGCCAGGTCTTGTTAGCTGAGGGACTGATGTTCCCGCAATGGCCATGGCAACTGTTTGGCTTATCATGCTTCCACTCTCACTTTCATAATCATCAGTTGTTATACAAATTGGTCTTCCTCGTTGATTATGAGTTTCTAAAAGAAAAACAATGGAACAAAACTTTTTAACTCAACCAGCAGTTTCTGAGGACACAATTTCTTTACCCTATTCTCCATCATTCTTTAAAAGAAAATACTTTTAACACATACAGTTGATTCTTGGACAATGCAGGGGTTTAAAGATGCTGACCCCTCCAGAATCGAAAATCCATATGCAGCATTTTTTTTAAAGTGTAAATTCTGACTCTTTAACAGCTTAACTTCCAATAGCTTGCTGTTTATTGGAAGCCTCACCAATAACATAAACAGTTGGTTATCTGTATTAAATACAGTGAAAAATAGGCAAGAACCATGAGAGATAATTTTCTTTACTGAGATACATAATTTACTGGTCAGGCGAACTGCTCACACAGAGATGATTATCGTCTTACAGTGTTTTCAGCAAATACCACACTTGAATTCACTACAACGGCAACAGGAGGTAGCTAAAAAGTTACAACAGTAGTCTAGTATGTACTACAGTTAACTTTGTGAGATATGATTTAATACTGCATGATTTACATTTTTTTTTTTGCAGTGCTGGGGATAGAACCCAGGGTGTTGTGCTTGTGAGGCGAGCACTCTACCAACTGAGCTATCTCCCCAGCTACATTTTTTTATACTTCTCTCAAATGTGAATGGCATCATGTATAGTCTGTGTAAGTTTTGATTAATTACTATGTTTTATAATAGATTTGTGAATATTTTTGGTAATAACTAATAAAACAGACTACTGTCTACATATATTTTATGCACTCATGACATAACTGAGTTTTTCTCACTTTTTCCAACATTTCTAGATTATGTAGTCTGTTTTTTCATATGGTTGTAAATCTAAAAAAAAGGTTTGCCTAAAGGTGAACCCAGATAGTTCAAACCTGTTTTGTTCAACAGTCAAGTAATATTTATCATTAAATTTACTTCTCAAAAATATTTTATAAACATTAAATCCATTTCTACAGTAATAATTTGTCACTTGTGGAGAACTTTAACTTCGTAGTTAAAAAAATAACATAAACATTTCTACCTTCAGGTAAGGAAATTCATTTTGGTGATCAAAATACTGGGAAGACAATACTCAACTACTAGTTATCTTAAAGGTTAGTTACCTTTCTCATAGCAGACATTAAGTTCTTTCTTTTTAAGTTGTTGAACTTTTATTTTATTTATTTATTTATATGTGGTGCTGATGAACTCGGTGCTTCACACACTCCAGATAAGCGCTTTACCATTAAACTACAACCCCACCTCCACATTAAGTTCATAATACACAACAGGTATTTGGGAAATGTTTTTGGTTTTATGAAACTAGATATACTTTATAAGGCTAATTGTTAGTTAAAATTTCTTCACTTGCCCTATAGAAAATATTGTTGCAACCAAAATTCTACATTTAAGTAAAGTCTAATTTAAGTAAAATTGTAAATATTTAAAGCAAGAGGAACAAAACCTGTGGGTTCTAGATAAGAAGCAATTTAACTTCAACTTATTAACCCACTGCTAATAAGAATAATTTTTGAAATATAGGTGAATATTAATTTCAATTATGTACATATATGACTAAAGTTGCCTCTGAGGATAGAACATGTCAACTTTCCTTGTTATTTTTTTTCAAAGATGTACAGCACACACTCACAAAACACACCTATATCCTAGAAGGCAGGTATACATAGCTACAAAACTGTTATTTTTAATTCATCATCTAAGCTACTTACATGGATTTTATAGTGAATTCCCTCACACAGTCAAGTTTTTCAGCAATACAGTTAAATATTAATCAGTGTATATTTCCTTACATTTGTTTTCCTAAAATAAAATCATCCTTAAGATATTTTCTAACACTTTTAGACACCAAGCTGTAAAATTTGTCTTACTCATATTAAGTACCTGTAAAATCATACAGCTGTGGTACAGTTTCCATGATAATACCAATCAGAGGTAGATACAACATGGCCACTCGAGCCTTTATCTGGGGGTCAGAGTACCGTGGGTCAGAGTCATGACTAGATAGTAAATTGTGTACCATATTGATGACTTTCTTATGCAATCCAAACAGTCTATTTAAAAAGAAGAGATGAAGAAGAAGAAGTAGTAAGGTCACAGAGATTAGTTAATATCTTTAAAACAAACAGTAAGTCATGGTACTAAATCAATTTTGTTCATTTCTTAACTTTGTCATTTATATGCATGTATTCTCTTTTAAAGTAAATAAAAACATATAAAAGTATAAAAATGTATAAATTAAGAACTGGGGAAAAAGGAATTACTATACAAATTCACTTAGGAGTAAAGCTAAACATTTTAAATTTACTTAGGAGTAAAGCTAAACATTTTGACATTAACTCCTCATTAGTACACTTGAAATTTTAAGAAATTTAAGAGCACTTATAGTAACATTTTTTTCAAAAAGTAAATTTTAAGTAGTTTTAAACTGTATTTCCTCAAATCAGATCTTTTCACATTTACCAAAAATAAATTACTTCCTTTTTCTAAAAAAGAATCCTCTACCTAATGGATTATGTAGTCCACAGGATGGGGTCTGACATCTCTAGTTAATAAACTGACCATACTTGCTCATTTAGGCCCTTACAATTTTTCTAGACTTCTTATCTCCCTCAGTTTTAACCAAGCAAGGATTACTCTCACCTTCCTGCATTCTTTGTCTCTTAGAGACACTTTGACTAAGTAATCATCCTCATTAAAAATCCATCCATCCTAACTACCCTTTTGTATTTTTTTTTTTGGGGGGGGGGGAGTGCTGGGGATCGAACCCAGGGCCTTGTGCTTACCAGGAAAGCACTCTACCAACTGAGCTATCTCCCCAACCCCTCTAACTACCCTTAATGCTGCACTCAGCACCAGTTTTAGATCTCTTTCTCTCTTCCTTTTTTTTTTTTATTGTAAACAAATGGGATACATGTTGTCTCTCTATTTGTACATGGAGTCAAGGCATACCATTTGTGTAATCATAAATTTACATAGGGTAATGCTATTTGATTCATTCTGTTATTTTTTTTCCCTTCCCCCTGACTCTTTCTCTCTTCTTAAGCCTCTTAACAAACTTGATAGAAGACCTTATCTAGCTTCTTTCTTAGGAAAGAAGAACCATTCTGAATTTGCTCTGGCCAGATCTTTTACACATGTTCATCTTTACACCTACCAAAATCATCTTTTCTTTGCATCAGCTTCAGTATCCCCCCGCTCACTAAGTTCCTGCCTTCTTCCAATCTTGTAAGGGTTGTGATTTGATAGTAGGTAGTCCTAATCCAGAGTCCTTGACCTTATCTCCATTTTACATAACTGTAAATGAAGGCTACCTGGAGATTTCGTTCTTTTCCCTTTTAGATTTTTATTCAGAAAATATAGTTTTAAACACTGTCAAAAACCACATCTAATGGACATCTCTCAGTTCACAGTCTTGAGTTCTCTACCTGACATTTTGTCACCTTATATTTTCTTTTTTCAGTATTTTTTCTGATAGTTCCCATCCTTCCTCATATTCCCTATCACCCAATCTCCAGGCTCAGATTCTGGACATTTGCTTTCTGTTCTTTTGATTCTTAAGCAGTTTAAGTGGGATGCTTCTATCCCACTTTCCATTCTACAAGGCAAAAACTGGTTTACTCACCCTTCAGCATCAGGGTCTAAAATAATGGCCAGTTCTGTTAACACAAGGCCTGCCAAATAATGCTGCTGGCGGAAAGGCACAGACAATTCAAACATATTTGCAATCTTCTGGTCTTGTACATTTGTGGAAAATCCAGAACTCTGTTGGAGAGTAAGGTAGAACAAAAGTATAACAGCTGTGCAACAAACATCCTACAATGAGGACATTACAACCAAAGAAATGTTAGTATTATTAAAAGTGAGATAAACCTTACCTGGGATAGCTTATTTTATATTACTATTATTAGCATCAGAGAAAGAAACTGCTCTTACTTTTGGTATAGGAGACCATGATCAAACCATTTTACTCATTTAATCATTTTGTTACTAAAATTGATTAATAGAAAATTAATTTCCCTTCTCTCACACAGAAAATCTTCCATTTGTTTTTTTCTTTATTCTCATACCACCTAACATTTCAATATCATATTCTCAAGGGGGAAAAGGCAAATATTAGAGTATATACTCATCCCACAGTATAAGAAAAATATTTCTAGTCAAGGCTATTGGTTTCTAGAGAAATTCCAAATACCAATAATTATTTTTCAGAGAACATATTACCTCTAGAATTACTATCTCTTTGTGGTCTACTTATTGAGTTTCTTAAAGTTTCACTGCTGCAAAATAGCATTCCCCCAAGATATATTCCATATTCAGAACCACACATGAGGAGTTTTAAAGAACAACAATAGATTTCAGATATCTCTATAGAGAAATCATCTCCTAGTAAGAATACAAAATTCTTTCAGGTTCCCCCTCACAAGAGAATGTCTCTGTTATTTCTTAAAATTTTAAAAGAATGTAGTTAGATGAGAGAGGGGACAAGAAGATAACAAGAAGAGAAGAAATGCTATGAGAATTTCCTGGCTAAGTGAGATGTTCAGTAAGGAGGCAGATACAAACAAATGTGTTTCATTAAAGGTTTTAGAAACTGCACCTACTACATCTTTGACAAAAGATAGGGAAAGAAAGTAAAAGATCAGTCTGATTCGTTACAGTAATGATGTGCTAACCAGGTATAAAAGTGCCAAAAAATTGATCTAAATTTTCTGCTAAAATGAAGTGAAAATCTGTAGATGCTCTCTGTCTTTCTAAGTGAAGTTGAAGTATTTCTTTTCAACAAATTCCATTTGAGAATTTAATATCTTGAAAACAGAATTAACTTCTGTTTTGACTTTCAGACATTAAGAGCTTAAGGAAATTGCTTGCTTACATCAGGAATAATATAGCAGAAAGAGTGATTTACCAGGAGAGGAAAATCTTGACTTCCTTAGTATTAAAACTACAAAATCCCTTAATCTCAACCTATATGAGAGTATATACATAATAATTATTACAATAACCCTTTTTTATCTTTAGAGAAACTGCTAGCTGTCTAAACCAAGTGCCATCCACTGAAAACTAAAGTTGTTCATCTAGTTTCCTTTGGGTTTTCTGAATATGAATTAAGCAGGGCCTGGAAGGTCTACATTGCAATTTGATTTCTTTCTCTGATTTATTATGCTTCATTCCCCTTCCTTTCATAGGTATTGATCCTTAATATTCATCATGTACCCACAAAGAAGTGGTTAACTCTAGAATAAATTCTTGATTCAAAGTTGCCATTTTTACTTAGTAAACTTTCTGTGTTTCCATTTTCTCAAACACAAGGTTGGGATAATAACAAAACTTACCTCCTAGAGTTGTTCTAAGGATTAAATGAGCTATCACGCATAATGCACTTGAAACTAAGCCTATCATACAGGTATTACTCAATAAGTACTACAATTTTTCCATTGTTTAAAAACCCTTTCCACAAAGGTGGACTATATAAGCATGTTTATCCACTTTGCATACCTGGGATGTTGCAGAAGAAACTGAAGGTGATGGAGATGCAGGTGGAGTAAGTAAGCTGCAGGGTAAGTTTAATGTAACATAGTGCTCATGGCTGCAGATGATTCGTAGAAAATCCAACCTCAAAGACACCAGGACACTTGGATTTGATAGTGAATAAAGCTTTGAAGACACCTTGTAGCATTTTGTAAATAAGACAACATTAATTGATAATGTTATTTATCTAATGGTGATATTAGAATGACAGATAAAAGGATCAAAGAATAGTAGTGAGCAGTTTTGGGTTTTATAATAACAGTACCAGCTTTTTCCAGAGTTACTACTAAAATTAGAAATTTGAAACTACAAGACTTACTATATAAATTCATTTCACTAACCTAAAAGTAACATTGTTACCTTTAGCATTAATATTTCTACTTCTTAAAAATCTACTTTGTGAAGGAAAAAATATACCACCAAAATAATATCACTTCTTTTAAAATAAACTATCCATTCTTTTTATAGCATCTTGCATTCACCTATATTTATAGTATTATATTTATAATACTTATAATTGTCTATTTTCCGAGCTACATCATAAACTATTTGGGGAGACAGATGATAAACGGACTTAAAAGTTTTAGTATCCCTAGGGCCAAGCTCAATGTTTGGCAAGTATAGGGGTTCATACTTCAAGAATAAGACAGGATGAGTTTTGGTTGCAATAGGACATAAAAATTACAGGGGGAAAAATGAAACAAAAGTATAAAGTTTTGCAAATATTTGCAAGTAGGTCAGTGCCCAAGGAAACTTAACTCTCTATTAAAAGAAATAAACAATAAAGACATCCAATAAAACAGGTCTTCAGAATTTTAAATATCATATTGCTAAGGAGAATTCTTAAGCAGTAGTTCCTCAAAACTCATCTATGGACCATGTGGGAAGTGCTTCATAAGCACTATGTCTCACACTACCCTTGATCTACAACTAGGATTAAAAACTCCTCAATAATTCTGGGATGGGACCCAGAGATCCATATAATTTTTAAAGTTCCTATAAAAGTTACTTCTGGAACAATGATATGGCTTACAATCAAGTGTTCCATCAGGACCAACAACTAATGTTTCTGAAAAGGCAGGTTTCATTGATCAATTGATAAATATTTTAAAACAAAATCAACTGTTTGTGGAAGAAGTCCAGTATGCTCTAAGTTAAGTAAAACAAAGATCATGAATGACATTGCGGACTTCAGCAGACATCTTTCGATGATTTCAAACTCTGCAAGGTCAAGGAATATAGAGTAGGAGAAATACACAGCAAAATGCAGCTACTTTTAAAAATTACTCAAGACACAATCAGTTCAGTTAGCTGTTCATTCTGTACAAATGCTGCCCCTGCCTGATATCTTGAGTCTGTTTTACATTACTACTGATCTGGCTACCTGCTCCAGAAAGGGAATTAAAGAGTCATGAGTAAGTCATGAGTAATTAGAGAATCAAGAGAAGCCACTGTACTAATATCAAAACTTACCCAAGTGCTTTTGCCCTGATAAAACAAATGAACTTTTGCCTTAATAATAACAATGTTAGCTTGTACTACTTTTTTGTTTTAATACCAGTAAATGAATGTGCTCTTGAAGCTTCAGCTCTAGAAAGAGTTAACAGTATTTAAATTACTTGATGACGAATTATTACTAATTATATATTACCTGTTTATAGCAGGACTTTATAAGGCTAAAGACAAATCCTCTGTCCATAACAGATAACAGATCATTGAGAAAGAATGCAAGGCTTATATTGAGTCTCTCAACCATTTCTGCATCCTAGGAAACAGAATATAAAGCAAAACAAATTAAATTAAAGTATGATAGTTTAGTCTCAGCTTGAAAGAGAAATAAGTAGAAAAAATTTATCACTACCTTCTGGAATCGGGAAACTATATCACTAGCAATTGTGCTGACAAGAGCAGCAATGTCATCCATGAAACGTTCTGGAAAACGACTTTTCCTTGGAGCATCAAGTTTATCATTAAAGTATAAATGGTGCACCATACTTTTTACCTGAAAAAACACATAAGCCATTCATTTAATTTCTTATAACTTCGGTTAACAGTTTCAATGACTCTAAATGGACTATCTTTTTCAATATACCACGTAATTTAATAGGTGGCTAAAATATTTTGTTTTTCAAGTATTTTGAAAAAGTTTCTTATAATATTTTGTATGTGTCAAAGAAATATCAAACATAATACAAGTCAATCACTATATTACATTCATAAAATTATTCTGGCTTTCAATAGGAAAAATATTCAGTAAATATGAAGAAAAAAAATTCACCCTATAAGAAAATTTTTAATTAACTTTGCCATTCCATATCCCTAAATTCTAAGCTTTGAAAGGTTAGAAACCCTGTCTTCACTGTAGTGTTTTCAGCATCTACTGCAGAATGGCATATGGTATAAATACATACACATTTAATGATTAAATATTAATAATAAAATATTAGATAAAAATTAACATTGATTTAAGTTCACAGAATGCTTTTAGATAGATTCTTTATTATAATGCTGTTGTAATGGTAATAAAGATATTTAAACTTCAAATTCAAGGAAATTGAAGCTCAAGTCCTACAGTGTATACAACATAGCTAAGTCTTAAAAACTGTGGTCTTTTGACTTATATTTAAGAAATATGAACATACATGTAAGATTTTTTTTAATTATAATTTTTATATTACAAAGAAAGCATATGAATTATAAATTTGCTCCTTATCCTCTATGGGAAAAAAAGAGTTTTCTGTCACTTATATACAGTCTCTTTACTGCCTTCCTTCCCCCTTTCCTTTCTTCATCCCTCACTCTCCTCCCCCCAAATTTTCTTTTTCTTTCTTTGTTGTGGTTTTGTTTCTTATTTATTTATTAAATACTTATTTTTTGGAAGAAAAGTTTCAGTGATTTCAGTTTTATAGAGTTAAGGAGAAAAAAGAAGGTCCTTAGTGCCAGCATGCTGGGGTTTAAATCATAGTTCTGCTACCTCTAAGTTGTATAGACTTAGATTAAGTCACTTAAACTTTTCTGTATCTTGGTAATATGCTAGCATATTTTAACTACCTGAATAATTTTTTTTTAATTTTGTATGAGTACATATATATACGTATTTTCCTATAACTGTATTCATTTATTAAAATATTAGTTCATTTATTTGTTTTTAATATCATTTATTAAATTAAGCAAAAGATGATGATGTTTGTTTACTGGCTGTAATTGGCTTTTCCCTAAGAGTTTTCTAACTATGATAATGGCAACCGACATCTACAATGCTCATTTTTACCTTTAGTATAAAATCTATAGCACTGCCATTATACACCTATACATCCAGATTAGAGAGAATATAGTACAAGCTTCCTGAAAAAAGACTGCTAGCTTCTGCAACTATCCCTGAAAAAGGAGTTAAAATGAACCTTATTCTTTACAATTTCACCTCAATGTGCTTAGTGTCACAGTGTTTAGTCAGAAATGTAATACATGTAATTTTTGTCTTGGAAGTACATATAAGACCGTAAGATGTACAATAGAAAAATACTTCTAAGATAAAAAATGAGCTAACATAAAACTGTTCACTAAGGAAAAACTATTAAGGGATGTGTTTAGTTTGCTCACCATTAACTCAAAAAAGAACCAGGCTTGTTGCAAAGCTGATTCCCGAACACTGCCACTGCAAACAACCCATTGTAAAGCCAGCTCCTCGTGAAAAAGCTATCCAGAAGTAATCCAAAGTTATTATCAAAGTTAAATCTGCTGATAACATAACCAAATAATAATGCAGATACAATGAAGATATAATGAAAATAAGCAAAATAAGGCATGTGAACCATTCAATGATGCAGTGAAGACACCCATTAACGAAACGGCTAATATGCATGTAAGACAGTGGCATGTTGAACAGCTGAAAAAAATTACATGTTATCTTGGAGTAAAATGTAATTTTAAAAGGACAGCTGGGAACTAGCCTCCTAAATTGTACCTGCAAACAGAAACTGGACCAAAAACTCAACAATTACAAATAAGATCTTGTTTGTGCCTGAAATACATATTTTAACGTACACAAATACACTCATGAACTTTGCTGGTACAATTTAGGAAACACCTTCAAATTTTTAAACTTTGCTATGCCATTAATTTTCAAGTTTTCAAGTGCTTAAAATCTTTTTTCAAAAATCACAGAAAATTCCTGCCTCATAATGGATATGCATACAAAGCATTTGCAAAGTAGTGTATATTAATATGAAAAAGGACTAACAAAACTGTGCAGAAGGGAAGCAAATCAACATATCTTACTAAGAGTGAAAATTTTTCTAACTCATCTTCCTTTCCCTGGAGATTTAAAACACAAAACAGAAGCAGTTACAGAAACAGAATTAAGAGTTGATACATTTTTTTTGGTACTAAAATATGACGATCAAATTTGAATTAACTAAACTCTAAAAAACAGTCAATCCCCAAAATAAAACATTATCTTTAAGTAAAAGAGCTCACACTGGAGAAGTACTGGTTAAAGGCATCAGACAAGCAGTGCTTGCTTAGATGTATTTTTAAACACAATGTCATTGTTTTAATATCTTATTGATTATGTAAAGAAATTGTGCATCTATATAATTGTTAAAATTATATCCCCCCTCTATGATTTGTCTTCATATGAATCACCTTTTTAGTTGGTAAGCGTCCCGTTAATGTTTGTAAGAAACTTGACGTCTCTGTGTGCGAAGACATACGATTACAACTTCGATCCATAGCCTATGGAGTGAAGATGAATGAATGACCAGATAACATTAACACTGCAGTGGATGACTTTGTAGTTCAAGGATTATGTACAATTTAAAAGTAGAGTTTGACTATGGTTTCAACAACCATCTATTTTATTACTTATCTTGTTTACATTATTTTAATCTTAATAATGATGTATGAGAAGTATTAAAATGGCTTCCATATATTTTAGCTTATAAAAAAAATGAGTATTTTAATGACTATTATTTAGAGTGCTGCAAAGAATGAAACTTTTTATTTGTATGATCTCTATACATGCACATATCCAGTAAAAATATATAAAAAGTAAAAACATACTTCTCAACTGGTTTCTGACCAAAAAAGAAAAAAAGAATTTTGTATTCAATAAACAAAATTAAGTTTAGAATAACTTCTTTCATTTTTCACTGTTATCAAAAGTCATCACTCAAATACATCATGTAGTATAGCAAATATAAATCATTTATAATATTAAATAGAATTAAAAATTTTTAAGAATAAGGGACTTTCCTCCAAAGCCACACACAGGTGAGAAGTATCTTTTGAGGTATCATGCAGGTATTAGCTATCAAGCAACTAATCTTAAGTAAGCAAAACCTAATTCAACTAAATTATAACATTTCATACTTTGCAACACAGTACAAATGAAAATAAAATTTTGCTTCTGTCATATAATCTAACAGCATGGGGATAATACATTGTTCAAATTTAATTTCAACTTACTACTCATCTTTCTATTCAGTTATTGTGGAAAAAAAAAAGATAGTGAAGACTAAATGAAAATGATATAATAATAGCTACTCTTTAAACCGAACCAATAGGAAAACTGTTGGGTTTTCCCACAAAAATATTTGAAATTCTTACTAAAGATGTGCAACCCCCAAAGTAGAAAGTGTTATAAAAGCCATCAATTGCATAAGCAGCAGGCACTGAAATATTGACAGGAAGTATAGGAGGAAGTAGAGGAGACAGAAATAGGAAAGGAAAGCATTACTGGTGCTATTGGTGTATTCATGCATAGTAGTTGGAAATGTGCTAAGTAAACAAAAATACACACTTAAATGATTAAAAAAAAGCAAGCCACTGAAATCACAGTATGTACTAAAAAGTAATTTTCTAAAGGGAAACATCAGCAGCCAATAAAGAAACCTCTAATGTAAACACCACCTGTGGTTGATTCTGTACTTGGACTGGGGTTGGATCCCCATGGGGCAGCTTTTGGACCACCAGTGTTAACCCAGGAATTGGAGCGATCTAAACCCTAAGCATATAATAGAAAGCAGTTGGAGAGGAAAGAAATATTACATGTTGCATGCTATAAATTATTCTTAAAGAAATCCAGACTTTCCAATGCAAACATGTTTTTAATTAGTACGGTTAAAGCAATCAATTTTAGGCACCTACAAAGTATTAGTTCACCCAAATTATCTTATTATGTAACATAATTCTTTAAAAAAAGATAACCAAGAATATTAGTATAGCATTTAAATGTAATTTCTCTTTGTATAAAGGAGTCACCTCCAAATACCAAAAACTAAAGTTCCCATAGCATCACCCTCTCCAATTCTTCCTAAAGGTAGGTAGTTCAAATTAGCATCAGAAAATTTCCTCTGAATTGAACTGAGGTCTAAAGGGAAAAAATCTAAGAAAAACATTTCATTCTATGCTAAAGACTAATTTAATTACATTTCTCATCAGTTAAAAACTACTGTACAGTAATACTCCACATTTCTATTTGACTATACCTCTTCTTTGACACTTTCTTTATGGACTAGGAAAAATTAAGTAAAATATTATGAAGAAAACAATCCTAGCATTTTTGTCCTTCCTAGTAACAAAAGTAGATTTGGAGTTGTGTTCATTTTTATTGTACTTGATGTAACGAAACATAATAGGCTACTATCTTACCTAAATAGTATAAGGAAAAAATATGCTAGATTGTTTTCTTCATCATCACCTTCATTATAGTTTTTTTTAATATTCTACTAATGGGTATGGTCAGAAGTGAATTATGACTGTCTTTATGTGAAAGGGGGTTACTATGCTTCCTGGGGAAAGGACTGAAGCTTCCCTTCTATTTCCTAATCTGACAGACAATCAGAATCACTTAAAGTTTTATAAAATTAAGATTCTGGGTCCTACCCCCACAAAATTCTGATTCAACAAACTGAGCTAAGGAAATGGACATCTGCTAATTGGAACTGGAGTGAGCTGTAAGGAATTTTTAGAGGATTATCAGGGTATATAATAATAATAATAATAATAATAATATAATACCCGAGACAAGCTGACTAAAATATTAGAGAATGAGTACAGACCCAAACCAGAAAGCACCAAAGGAAGATCAGGTAAAAGAACACACAAGAGCTGTAACAATGGCAATCAACTACTAGACAGTAGTGCCTTTGGGAGGCTCAACCTGTGTGCAGGGCTCTACTTTAAAACAATTAAACCAGAGTTGCAGGAGATGAGGTCCTAAAATCAGTATTTTTAAAATATTTCAAGAGATCTTCAAAAGATAAGAAAGAAAGAAAGAAAGAAAAGAAAGAAAGAAAGAAAGAAAGAAAGAAAGAAAGAAAAAAGAACTGTAGCTATTTAGAACTTTAGTTTTAGGAGGAATAGTTCCTTTGCTTTCCCCCCTTTTTTTTTCCTTTCAAATATATAGAAAGAAGTTGAAATATGATACAAATAACATCTATTTCTTATTTTTGACAATGAATATTTAAGATTGGAATGAAGGTTCAATTCAGGTTCTCCTGCTTATTAACTGCAAAATCTAAGATAAATTACATAGTCTCTAGGAGGAATGATTATATCTCCTTCAAATTTTAAGAACCAAGTTAAATAGTGGAAGTAAATTATTAAATGCAATGCCTTGAATACAGTAAACTCTCAAAAGTAGATTTTACAAAAACTTTCCATACAAGTTTTATTAAAAAATACTTGGTAGCAAATAAATTAGATATTATCCAAATACCAGTAAAATCTGATAACCAATACATTTATTAAAAATAAAATTCCTGCCTTATCAAGACCCTTTTATAATATTTCGAGTAAAACAAGTCAACAAGCATGTATTTCAGGTAGTTACAACACATTTTTTCACTATTTTCCAAAATTAGGTCTCTACTGTAAAAGCCTGAAGTTCTTTCTGCCATATTAAATTTTATAATCACTTCTTATGTTACAAAAGTAATAAAACATAAAAATCTGAGTTTTGCAGAATTATAAATGTTCTCTTCTTCCCTATAAATTTCCACAAAAGAAACAACTTAACCATACCCTTATAGTTTACTTTTTAAGTCACTGCTTAATAATTCTTATTTAAAACTAAGATATATGATAATCTATAATGTGAAAATAAACAAGTATCTTTTTGCCATAAACTTTATTTTATGTATACAAAAATACAAAAAATAGTGATGCTCTGAACAGTTATAATTATAGTCAAAGATGATGATGATGATGATGATGATGATGATGATGATGATACCAGACGATGACTGGTACTGGAGACTGAACCCAGGGGCACTTTATTACTGGGTTACATACCCAATCCTTTTATTTTTTAAATTGAGACAGGGTCTTGCTAAGTTTGCTTAGGGACTTGCTAAGTTGCTGAGGCTGGCCTTGAACTTTGGATCCTCCTGCCTCACTCAGTCTCCTTAGTCACTGGTATTACAGGTGAGCACCACTGTGCCCAGTTCAAAGCTAACTATTTAAAGAAATTTGTGGCCAAGTATGTTTTAAAGAAAATAACTTCTAGGTTACAAAGCAAATAATTTGAGGGTTACAAATTAATAATCATATTGAATAACCCTAATTAAGCAAAATTGTCACTGATTTTACTAATGTAATCATATTATGTTTACAGATCCACAAGCAATATAGAAAAGATGAACAATGTGTACACATGTGTATGAATGTGAGTGGTTTTTTTTGGTTGCCAAATTCCAGTTAAATTTTTATTATTACATATTTTTGTGGTGATGGAGATTGAACCCAAGGCCTCACACATGCGAGGTAAGCACTCTACCACTGAGCTGTACCCACAGCTCTCATTTTGTCCCATAGGTATAGAAAAGTTCCTTGAGCAAGGCTCATACTGTACGCAATCTGACATCAATATTCATGTTATAACACAAAGACTTGGCCTTACATGCCTAAGATTGCCTAACACAACAGATTCTCAGTTTTTGAGAAATAAAATGAAAAATTATGAGGTGATATATAAGAAACTATATCAATATAAAATTGCACTAGTATTTGATTAAAAGCAATAAATTCACTCCTGATGTAACCATATGTTTACATAATTGAATGTTAAATATTCTTGCTATGACTAAGAAAGCACAGGTAGTTTTGGCAAAATAAATGTAAAGAAAATCTCCCAAATACCTGTTTAAAACTACTAGTATAATAAAAGCCTGTTATATTACATAAGCATTCTTAAATTTTAGATGTTCTACATTTAATATTAGGGAATGAAGTGTAACCAAAATTTTCCTAAGGTCAAATCTCTAAAGACTTTAAATATATAATTAATCCTGATAGGAGGACAGTGAGTAAAAGAACAATTTGATTTTTTAAGAAGTAATTTTGTTCTTGCTCTGGATGCTCCATGCTCACAATCATTTATTGGATAAATATTTATTGAGAAACTTCAGTATTGTTTGACATTTAGGGGCTTTATATATGTCAGTGAACAAATGCCAAAGAAGGTAATAGCAGAAATACTAGAGAGAATTTTTTATTTTAAATGAGAGAATAACAGCATGCCTGTATGTGGAAAAACAGATGATGCAAGAACAGATGAAGAGAACTGCTGGAGTAAACTGCAACTACAGGTAGCAGTAAGAAGGGATGGGAGCTTGTCTACAGTGGAAGAAATGAATTTAGAAAGAAGGATAGTTCATCTATAGCAGATTATTGAGCAGTCGGTAGTAGGTAGGTAGATGTGATGGTAAAAGTCTATGCAAGTTTTCTTCTGATCACTTTCAGTTTTCCCAATGAAACGGGAGATAAAATGAAAAGGAGGAAGAGGAGAAAGGTATTGGGAGGTTTGAGTACTATGATTTCATATACTATGGCATGAAATCATTCCTGGAAGAATGAATGGTGAGTAGGATATAGGACACAGAATATAGATTCCTTACATTTTCTGAAATACAATTATATACCATTAACAGTAGGGATTATAACTAAATGATAATATAATATGGAAGTAGTTAATAAGACTTTTCCAATGAAAAGAGGAAACAACATAAAAATCATTCAAATAAAACTTAATTAGGGCAAGGGTGAATTGTCCTAAGACAAATTCTCATCTTGTGAAGGCTTTCTCAGAAATTAGTTTATATTTACTTATGTACAAATGTATGTCCCATTTAATGATCTTGAAAAAAGGCAACAAATTATTCCAATATATACAGATCTCTTTGTTATAAATCCTGAGGTTATAGTCTATCTATGAGGAATAATTCTAGAATTATGCTAAATAAGGCACAATGCAAATCTTACAGAAACTGAGACATTTTTAAAGTAGAACCTTGAGGAATATGCTGTCCACAGTTCTATGATTGTAGAAATTTTTATAATTTATAAATTAGATTCAAACTACTGGAAAACTATATAGCATATAAGTCATGCTAACGACTACCCTGTTATGATGAGATATGAGCAAGAATGAAAACAAGAATTAAAAAAACCTGAATTATTCTGCTAATCATGAAAACATGTTAACAAGGAGCCTTCTCTTTTGCAGTTGCCATATTACTCAGGTTACTGTGCAGTGTCTTATAATACATTTACACATCATTCTCTCTAGGAGTTCACAAAAAGTCAAAGTTGTTTAATAAGAGAGGCATTTATATAGATCTTTAAGTTACTGAAGTGTTTTAATTCACTAAATTATAAGTTTCTGTGAGAAACTACAAATTATTTAATATGAATGCAACTATGTGTTAACATTTCTTAATGTAAATTAAGCCTTTGAGTGTAAAATTTCTGTAATTATATGAGCTATCTATATTTCTATACAATAAAACCATAAGGATAGGTCTGATGGTTTTGAGTAATGTTCAAGTATTATTATTTAACAAACAAATTCAGACCTTTAAAATTTCATAGTAGTTCAAGTTAAGAGTTAAACATGAATCCTAGAACATGTTTATTAATTTTTCTTCATATCCAAATTAACAAAATAAAATGTCAAGGAAAATAATATCTTCTTTTCCAATAACAAAAAATAAGAAGTAGTATGGCCAAAACACATGATGTGATTTATTGGTCTCAGTCTTTGCTTTGGTCTATTTTAGTTAAACTCTGAGTTATATTTGTACTTTACATGAGAAAGGTAATAAGTATCTGGTGGGGGTGATAAAGATGGATAATTTGAACAAAATATAGCTGGATCTTATACAAGATGGTCTCTTATTGTCTGGGATGATAATTAACCATCATTAAAGAAATCATACTTTTATAAGTCTACACACTTCATACAGTTTCCTGTGAAATGTGACTCAATTATTAACCAAGGCTAAACACTGTTACTAAAAATTTTTGAAAGGGGGTTCTCGTAGTTTGTATTAATGATGGCATGTCTTTACACATCAGTCACATGAATCCCTTTTAATTGTACAGAAATTAAATCTAGTCATTTTCACATCATAGAGTAGGATACAGGACAATAGTAAGTTGCATGTAACTAGTTATCTTGGATACATTTTAGAATTTGGCAAGTTTTTCTTAGCAGAGTACACAAATCAGTTTGTACTAGCAACTATATTTGATAGAAATATAAAACAGTATTTTCTGACATAATAGAAATGTACAATTCTTGCTTATTCCTCAGCATAGAAAATATACAATTTCTGGCTTATTCTTAACTCATACACATCTAAATATTAAGAATAAATTAAAATAATTGAACATTTCTCATTTTTTCATAAACTGAAAACCAAATTTATAGCTGCATGTGGTCAGTTTACCTTACTGCCGATGATTGACCGAACTTCATCATCTGGTGATGTTGGAGTCCCAGATATATCTGGGTTACTATTACTAAGGCTTCGGGAACGATTTAAATTAAGGCTTGCAGGTCTCACAGCAGATCTAGCCATTGTGGCATAATGCACTGATCCTCCCAAACCCCCAGGACCTGGATTTGCATATAAAATAGCACAAAATTAAACTAAGAAAATTACTCAGGGAAGGACCTGAAAAAAAGCTTATTATACAAAATTTCACAAAGATCATGAATTGCTTTTATTTCTAAATGAAAAATACTATATTTTAAAAAATACCAACAGAAATAAAAAACACCCAAGAACTGACAATAGTTACACAAAAATATTCGATTTCATAGCAGTTGACAAAACCATATGAATTATAAATAAAATAACATTTTTTCAGTGTTTCTATATTACACATTACATGCACAATAAAAACCAAAATGAATAGGAAACACACACACATATATTACCTTCACTTAGATATAGTTGTATCTAGGCCCCAAAATGCTCCAGCTGATGTCTCTTCCTTTTTTTCCCACCCCTCCTGCTCTGCCCCTTGATACAGTCACTAAAGGGAGAGCCAATTTATTACCAACATCTCTTAAATGAGGCTGTTTTTATTTCTCTATCTTCATCAGTCATGTGAACAATAACAAAATGGCATCTTAATTATATATACATACAAAAAAACTAAACAAAATTCTGAGTCCAGATTATATTAAGAAAAAAGCAAAAAAATTTTCTTTTTGCCTAATTACAATAAAAACTGACATCATCTTCTGTAAGTACAAAAACATACAGCAATTACATCCATAATCTAACTCCATTTCTTATTCATAGAAATCTTTTTAAGTGTCCTATTTGCAAATGATACACACCTATCAACTAATTTAATTAATATAATCTTCTAGGCCAGCACATAATAAAGATGATCTGTAAAATCTGTGAAATCCTAATAGTATACTGAAATACACACTCAGATCCTCAAACTGAACAATTAAAAAATCAAAATAGGAAAAGTATGAACCAGAATATAAGATTATGAGCCAAAATATAAGATTCAATTCCTTCTCTTTTTGCAGTCTAGTAAAGAAACAGTAGGCTGCCAGGTGTGGTGGCACACACCTGTAATCCCAGTGGCTTGGAAGGCTGAGGCAGGAGGATCTCGAGTTGAAAGCCAGCCTCCGAAAAAGCAAGGTGCTAAGCAACTCAGTGAGATCCTGTCTCTAAATAAAATACAAAACTGAGCTGGGGATATGGCTCATTGGTTGAGTGCCCCTGAGTTTAATCCCTGGTACAGAAAAAAAAAAAAAAAAAAAAGATAAAGAAAAGAAAAAGTAGGCTAAAAAAGATAGATTCTACACAGTGGCACATGCCTGTAATCCCAGCTTCTTGGGAGGTTGAGGCAGGAAGGTCCTAAATTTGAGGCCAGCCTCAGGACTGAGCAGGACACTGTCTCAAAATAAAAACTTCCAAATAAGGGGGGGGGGGGGGGGGCGGACCTGGGAAGTTAGTGCAGCAGGGTTGGAAGCATCCCTGGGTTAAATTTCTAGTATACAAAAACAAAAACAAAAATTAAAAAAGAATTCAGATTAATATTATAGTGAATGTCATAATTATTTGCCACCATCATCAGTGTTAACACTATTAATAGCTGGATACAAGTACTTACCATTATCACTAGCAAAGAATGATGACTCATGCAAACATGTCAGCAGGTTAAAAGTATACACATGTTAATCATTAACTAACTGAACAAAGGGTTGTTTAAACTAAGACATCCCCCACAATTACCACCTCTATCACCAGTGTCATACAAAGACAAGTAACTACTTGTGGCACCAATACTCTGAAAGGCTGTTATTGTACTGATCGAGAAGAAATGAGAACTTTTTTATATTATCATAGGTTTCACTGGGTTGGTAGGGAACTGCTAATCTACCACATTTCTTCTTTAAAGTCCAGCAGCATTCTAAATGACAAAACAGGTTCTTTTTATCCTAACAAATAATTTAAAATGCTTTCGAAGATATAAAAGTTTTTTTTCAAGGTCCATTTCTATGAGTTGTTTTAACCAAGATCTCTAATTCAAATTAAAGGAACCCGTATAAATAATGACACTTAAAAGTGTAACTTATTCAGCAACCTAGCATAATGAACGGTACTTAGGTAGTATCAACAAACATTTGCTATTGAATGAACACATCACACCATGGATTACAAGACTGTTTCAATCTTGCCATGAACACTTAATTTATGATAGACAGTTTCATAGTAAAAACGCTAAAATACCTGGTGATGGTGAATTAGGGTAAGAATTTGGCAGGCGAAAAACATAATAGATATAAGAGGCAAGAAGGCTGTTTCTACCATGCTGGTCATGATTTCCTTCCAAGTTTTTATGAAGTCGATTTATAATCGATGCCATGGCTTCAAAAGATGCTTGACCTAGATTAACTTTTAAGAAGGAAGAAAACAGTTTAACTTTTAGAATCTAAGTTCCATGAAAACCAAGATTTTGTATAATGATTATACACAGCAAGTGTATAAAAACGATATTTGGTACTAATTTTAGTGATGTATTAGATAAACCAAAAAGACTTTTGCAAACAAAATGAGAAAAAAATTATTTTACTAATTTAATATGAAATTGTACAGGTTTGATTAGTCAAAAGCCAAAACATTACCTAACAGATATCTGTTATTTCATAAAACAATAGAAAGCACATGATAAGAAAAAAAGAAAACTATCTTATGTATCACTTTGAGAAGCAATTTCTCATTTGAAAGACGAAAATCTAAGTTGCATACCATGAGCATATATTATTTTATTTAAAAATTAACAATATCAACAAAAATTATTAAAACTACTAACAGTATGAAAAAAGAATAATTGAATAATCAATAATTGAAATGAGTGCATTTATAAAAGGATTAAAAGTGGAAAGGGGACTAGAAAAACAGATTGATTGTATAGCATTTTAAATGCCGGGTTAAACACTACCTACTCAGTCATTCAAGTCAGTATATAACAATAAATTTCCAAAAGTGGGGGAATCCTGATAGCACACTGAATACGTAAACCACACAGTCATTTGGAGAAATAGAGTCTCAGATATTATAATGCATTCAGTCAAGACAGGAAATTATGAATAAATAATGAAGCTCCTAATATGAATAAATAATGAGCTTTCCTAAAAGTGGAATAATCAAAAATGGTCATTTAGTAAGATTACTCTATATATACTGAACTAGAAAGGGAAGACACTAGAAACAGAAACCTGAGTGGGGTTTAACAATCCTACCTTTGTTCCTAGTTAATTCCTTTTCCTGTTCGTTTTCTCATAGTAGCTATTTCAAAGAATCCTTAAAACTCAGGTCTAAGGCTGGGGAGATAGCTCAGACCTGGGTAGAGTGCTTGCATTGCAAGCACAAGTCCCTGGGTTCGATCCCCAGCACCGCAAAAAAAAAAAAAAAAAAAAAAAAAAAAAAAAACTCAGGTCTATCTTACTTCCCCCTTAGCAAATCTTGCCTTTAATCTCACAGAAGAAATATACAAAGCATGAAAGTCCTCAAGTTTTTCTACAAATTTATCAAAAAATGGAAACCACTTATATCTCCTTTCCAAAGGAAGCAGTGTACCTTCCCTATCATAAGTGATCTTATGGACCTTCACTTTTGCCTCACAGACTTGCTTCATTAACTAAATTCTTTCTTATTTCATATCTTTTATTTTTCTCCTATATAGTTTCTCTCAACATTAAACATGCTCAAATACCTCCATTCTTATGCCTTAAATCAACACTGCTTTCTCTTCTAAACTTCTTAAAATGATTTCTACCTTCAATTAGACTCAACTATTTTTGTAAATTTTACCAGTAGACACTTCTCAAATATTGTAGACAAGAGAGACTCTCAAGAGCCTGTTGCTTGAGTTTGAATTTTAGATCTGCCATACCAGCTGAGTGACCTCAGGTGAAAATTTTAAATATTATGTTTATCACTTTACTCATTCATGAAATGATGGTCATAATAGCACCTACTACATACAGTCATTGTGAGGATTTCATACAGTAACATAAAGCACACAGCACTATTCCTGGAATATAATAAGTGTTATCAAAGTGTCTGTTATTATTGTTACTACTATATTCTAATGTATACAATCTACAACAAAAAACAAAACTAACCTGTTTTTTCTTAAAAAGTTTTTCCTATAACTCCTGTAACAGTATCTTTATAATCTCTTAATTCAAGCTTTCATCATTTTTGTTTGGGAGGAGTTGTTTGTTTTGTTTTGCAGTCAAGGGACTGAACCCAGAACCTTGTGCCATTAGGCAAATGCTCCAATACTGAGGTACATCAACAAGATTTTTTTGTTTGTTTTGTTTTTTTGCAGTGCAGGGGATTGAACCCAAGGCCTGTGCTTGCAAGGCAAGCGCCCTATCAACTGAGCTATATCCCCAGTCCAACAACAAAATTTTTATGATAGGTTAGCTCAAGTTTCTTCCAAGCTCAACTTCTTCATAGGACTTAGGTAGAAACTTGGCAAAAGCAAATGAGTAAAACTTGGAAAGGGAGAGGATAAGAAACACTGCTCCTGTGGTATGGAAATCCTTATAAAACTTGGAATAGAACCACCATTTGACTCAGCTATCCCATTCTTTGGCCTATATATACATATCCAAAGGACTTAAAATCAGCATATTATAGTGACAAAGCCATATCCATGTTTACAGCAGCTCAATTCACAATAGCTAAATTATGGAACCAAACTAGGTGTCCTTCAACAGATGAATGGATAAAGAAACTGTGGTACATATATAAAATGGAATATTATTCAGCCTTAAAGAAGGATAAAATTATGGCACTTGCAGGTAAATGGATGGAGTTCGAGAATATCATGCTAAGTGAGATAAGCCAATCCCCAAAACCAAAGGCCAAATGTTTTCTCTGATAAGTGGATGCTGATACACAATGGGTGGGCATGGGGGTGGTTAAAGGAAGAATGGAGGAACTTTGGACTGGGCAGAGGGGAACGAGGGGAGGAGAGGGGCAGTCGGGTGGGAAAGATGGTAGAATGAGATGGACATCATTACCCTATGTACATGTATGACTGCAGGAATGGTGTGACTCTACATCCTGTACAACCAGAAAAATGAAAAGTTGTACTCCATTTGTGTACAATGAATTGAAATTCATTCTGCTGTCATGTATAACTAAATAGAAAAATTAAAAAAAAAAAAAAAACACCACTCCTTCCAGAACAACACAGAGGAAGAAAAAGAATACAGTGATCTTGAGCAAATGAAAGAAAGAAGAACTAAATTCAATGAAGGATAGCAGATGAATGAAAATGTAGATGTGGTAGATTATATGACCTGTAAAATGTAATATGATTTCTCCATTTGTCTGTTTTCTGTACTAGTCTGTGAGCTCTTAAAGTCAGGAATTATGCCTCTGACAGTGACTATCAGAGTCTGATATATAGTAAGTACTTAAGTATTTAATGAATGAATAAATTACTGAGTTTCCATAATTTGAAAGTAAGTCTATATGGCACATTTTATATAAACAAATCAATAGTTATTATTTTCTGATGATTAAACAAACCTCCCCCAATAAAACGTAGTCCCTATAGACAGCAAACAGGAAGCAAGGCTTCTTTTTTTAACAAAAGTTAGAAATTTCAAATTATAAATTTCATGATTTATCTCTAAGCTAAAAAAAAAAGCAAATTACCTATTTGGCCAGCAATGACAGGAGGTCTAACAACTAAAAGTATCAGTTTATCAAGCAGAAGATGAAGAAATCGGACCACTGGTTCCAACTGTGATGAACTCAGTGCTGAAATACTGCTCTTCAATTCATTTTCTAAGTTATTTTCCATGATTCGCATGTCCCCAATTCTGACCGGGAACATGTGTTCATCCAGGGCATTGACGAGAGCAAAAAACTTGTCAAGATAAGGATCCTAAAACAAAAAATAAAAAAAAGTACCAAACAATTATAACTATAAACTTCCCAATCCTAAAGGACTTTGGACCACTGATATCTCACATAAATTGCTAATATAAAAAAATACATATAGGTATACCTAAGCATTTTTCCAATTAAAAACATCTATTCTTTTTTTTTTTTTTTTTATTGCACATCACTCCTTTATTATACTGATCTGGAAAAAGATTTAGTACAGTTATGCGTAAAATGAGTACTGGGCCTGTGTGGCAGGGCCAAGCAACTGCAACATGACTCAGAAATCAAACACAGTTAAAGACACACTTGGGACATGATCAAGAGGCATTTCACTGCCACAAAACAAGGCAGAGGAGGAATTCTCTCAGATACATAGCGAGATACACTCCTACACCTTTCAGGCCAAGGAGCTTATCCCATATTGGTGTGAGGAATGGCTTATTTTCTGGTGACCACATGTGGGACTAACCACCACTAGAAACCCCAGAGGGCTTTGCTTAGTATTTATTTATATATAGATTTATTTATTTTTCTTTTTGTGAAAGTAAATGTAACAAACAATTCAGAGTTGATCCCAACCTTCTGGAGCTAGCTCCTCTGGGGCCAGGGAAGAAATAGTTGTTTTTCTAAAATCACCATGCAGAGTACATTCATATTCCACTGGAATGACTAGAGTCCCCTGTCACCCCATTCCCAGTGACCTGACTACAGAAGAGTACAGAACTTACTCTTGGAAACACAAACAGGCTCTCTGGCTTCTCATTGGTCATGCCTTAGCATAGTTCCTCCCTATCCCCTTCTCAAGCAGGTCCTTAAAACAATCACTAAGAAAAAAAACCAGAACTACTACCTCAATTTTTCTGGACACAAGGAGGCTTCCCTGGGCTTGGAATGAGAATCTGTGCCCCAGAGGTGCTATTCTGACTAGAATCTACAAAGGGAGTGGGTGCAGGAAACAAAATGCTAAAATTAAAATGGGAGCTACTGGTCCCCATCTGCAGCTACAACTTAAGATGCCTACAGATGTGGTCCGTGTGCAGGAGAGAAGTACAAAGGAATGGATGGGCGGGGTGTTCCTTGGTACAATAGTCTGCTATTTGCCTTTATTTCTTCGCCTTGCCCTGTGCAGCCACAGCTTCCATTGCTTTACGAACGGTCTCTTCATCTCCCAGGAACTGCATGGGCTTGATGGGCTTCAAGTTCTTATCCAATTCATAGACAATGGGAATACCAGTTGGCAGGTTCAGCTCCATGATGGCCTCTTCAGAGAGACCCTCCAGATGCTTGACGATGCCCCGAAGGCTGTTGCCATGGGCTGCAATCAGAACCCGTTTCCCCTCCTTTATCTGGGGGACAATTTCTTCATTCCAGAAGGGCAGAGCTCTGGCAATGGTGTCCTTCAGACTCTCACAGGAGGGCAGCTGATCCTCAGTGAGGTCTGCATACCTACGATCCTTACTGATATTGCTGTAGAAGGGGTGATCTGGCTCCATTGGAGGTGGCGGGACATTATAGGAGCGTCTCCATATCTTTACCTGGGCTTCTCCATGCTTAGCAGCAGTTTCTGCTTTATTGAGGCCAGTCAGACCCCCATAGTGCCGCTCATTGAGGCGCCAAGTCCTCACCACTGGCAGCCACATCTGATCAATGGCATCCAGCACTGTCCAGAGGGTTCGGATTGCTCTTTTCTGCACTGAGGTGAAGCAGATGTCAAACTCATAGCCAGCATCTCGCAGCGCCTGCCCGCCGCGCTTCGCCTCCTCGTGGCCCGCCGGGCTCAGGTCGGCGTCGTACCAGCCGCTGAAGCGGTTCTCTAGGTTCCAGGCGCTCTCGCCGTGCCGAATCAGCACCAATTTGTAGGCAGCCATGGCGGCGAGGTGAGGATGCGGCCTAAAAACATCTATTCTAATTTGCTATTGTAAAATAGCTGCCTCCAATATTACTGAGTTACTCAAGAAATCTCTTAGTACTAATGAAGGTTCTTCTCTTTTAGTTTGAGTTGCCTTATTCATTTAGAGCTCAATTACTGTGTCAGGTATCTTAGTAGACTACCCGGGTCCATTATTAATGTATTGTCTCTCAGCTCCAAACTTACACCTTTGTCATGCTGCATACTACTGGAACTGGTTTCTTCACACTATAGTTCTCTTTTGTCAGCTGGCTTGAGGTCAGGCTCAGACAGTAGAGCACAAGAGAGGCAGTCTGAAGGCTTGAGAAGTTAAAAGAGACTTATTCCTCGTTTGTTTTTCAGGTGATGGCTAGGAGATGTGACTGCTGTAGCTCAGAGGTAAGGGACATGGGAAGAAGTGGTCACCATACTAGTAGTGGCTCTCATAATTCCATGGCAGCGACTCTCCACCAAGTTCCACTGCATGGCGAAGTGTTTTTATAGCTGTAGCATCCTCTCCTCAGAGGTCTCTCAGCCTTCAGGAGGAGCTTCCTCTAGGCTCCTAAGTTCCTTCTTTGATACTTTCTGTTACTGTTATTATCACAGAATTCTCTTTTACTCCCATTTAGTAGTAAATCACCTTTAAATTAGCTAATAATTATTTATCTTAAAATTTCCACATTCTTATTATTGATGGATTTGTCTCCCAATTAAATTGACTGGTATTATTAAACCTATTTCCACAATGCTAACAGAACCAGTCTTATTTAAGCAGTAGAAGCTTACTCTTCCAGGCTTCTTTGTATCTAGAAACAACCATGTGCTATAGTTCTGACCAATGAGATTTAAGCAAGTCTACTGAACTATGGGAAGATTTACACTTACTTAACAATGAAAATAAACTTTAAGAAAAGGCAGCAATGCTGCACAGCTTCGCATTTAAAATTCTAATATAGTTCTACATGAATGTATTTAAAAGAATAAAGTCTATTGAATTCTAACTACATATTTAGTAAATTTCAAAGAATTACAAAAGTATGAAACATTACAAGAAAGATTTGTCTTTAATCAATCCTTTTAAAAAGGTTGTAATATTTGATCAATTTAGTTTTTTATCCATTTTTTATATCATTGCAATATATTTCAGAGTTATAAGTATAAATATCACAAAAAGGCTTTATTGCTTTCAACTGATCCTTTATAATAATTGATCTATTTATTTTATCTAGTTTTCCAATTAATAAAATTTTTAATATTAGTCATCAGGACTATGAGTGCCAGGATGCTATGCAGTAGACAACTGCACTTTATTCTTCCCCTATATTGTATAGCTTCTGGACTAGATATATAATATATTTTCCCCAAATCCTTTTATGTCACATAAGGACAACACATGAATCTGCATCTAGAAAAACAAACGGGAGTAAAAGACAAATGTACTGACAACTCTAAAAATCTAACACATATAGAAATAGAAGAAAAATCAGCATGAAAGAGGGTGTACTTGTATATTTAGAAAGACACAATGTGATATTAAGAATTCTATTAAAGGAAAGAATATGTACAATAGTATACTATAATGTCATTCTTTTTATCAACAAAGGAACAAGGTATATAGGAAGCATAGGACACATCCACTAACATCAGAAAAGGAAAAAATTCTACTGGAGCTACTATGTTATGGGGGTCTCACGTGTAATGCTAAATAAAACCTATAGATCACCAAATATTTTTTTTTTCTAAACAAAGCATAGAGGTGCCGTGTCTTTTTATTTTCTCCTACCTCAATGTGCAGAAAAGGGTTAACACAGCAGGCTTAAGACTGCTATCTTATAAGCCTATTAAAGTTGATCTTCAGCTGGTGTCTGGGAACTTGGATTTCAGGCTGGCTCCCACTGATAGGGAATAGCTCACATGCCTAAAATATGCAAACAGCATGCTTTATGGTAAATACCTGCCTTCCTTTGGGAAGTCTAGACTTTTAGTACATTTTAGGCAGACTGCCTATATAATTGGCCCCCAGAAACAACCCTATAAGACCCTACTGTACTTCCCTGGCAGACAGCATTTCACATATGTTGTTTCAACTTGCCAGTGTGACTCTACTAGGGGAGGACTCACTTAGGCTTTGTTTCCTGGGATTTCTCTCAGGTACTTTTTTCCCTTTGCTGACTACTTTTCATCCTTTCACCAAAATAAATCAGCTATGAGTATCACTGTGTGACTTACCTTGCATGTCCTCCTAACAAATCACTGAACCTAAGGTGGTTTGGGGAAGCCCCCTAAACACCCCCTATTTGAAACACTTGCCTCTTCTCACTCTACCTTTTCTCCCTAGAAAATCATATTCACCAATTTAATTTCAGCTATTACACGTATTCTATTACCTTCAACCCCAAACTCCCAAATAATTACAACTACCTTTAGAAAATTTCCATTTGAAGTGCACAGGTACTTCAAACTAACAGGTTCAAAATTAAACTCATAATAGCTCCATAATTGCTCTCCTTTCTTTTTAAAAAAATTTTTAAATTCTTTTTAGATATCCATGATAGTCAAGTATATTTTGACATATAATTTATTCTAACTAGGATCCCATTCTTGTGGCTGTACATGATGTGGAGTTTCAATTGCTCTCCTTTCATCTGCTCCCAAGTTTACTTTTCTTGTATTCTCAGTTAGGTTAAAAATTACCATCTATCTAGACTCTAAATTCTATGACATTCAAGGTTATTCCTAATCTGTTAACAACCTGAACTTCTATCCTCATCTGTTATGATTTCCTATGCACTTTAAATTACATTATCCTGGATTGCTTGCTGGTCCTTAAACACAGACTCCTTACTATCACTTTGCATGTTATGTGCTCATCTGAGTTGCCACTCTCCTTTTCTCAGTATGGTAAACTCTACTTACCAATGCAACATCTCAGTCCTTAGCACAACAGACAACTCTTTCCTCTGTACTTGAAAGGATTTAGCCAAATTATCCATACCATTAGTACCATAGTACTAATTTTATTATATTATGATTATTTTTCCACTTTCCCCTATTATACTGTAAGGTTCTTAAAGGGAAACCTCTTTGATAGGTAATATCTCTGACCTCATGGAGCTTACTTACCATATAATGGGGAAAAACAATAAATATGCATGTGGAGGGGACATACAGAGAGAGTGCAAGGGAGTGAATATGCCACAGAGCCACAGACATGCATATACTCAGTAGGAAGCACATGCTCAGCTGACACAGAGTGATGGGTTTGCTATGTCTAAATGAGTTACGGAAGAATGTAATCTTTCTGAGGTGAAAAGAAACTCTTAAAACAGAAGTCAAATGAATGTCACAAAGAAAAGCATTCCAGTCAAAGACTATAAAATCTTAGAAAGGAACTCAGTATGTTCCAGAAAGTGTGGATTTGGAGCAAATGATTCCTGAAAACTATTTCCATTTAAATAACTGACCTATGAGGAATAAAGTAAGTTGGACAATAGTTTTTCAACTCTAAAACTATATCATGTACCTGAAACTTAGAAAAAGGATACTTAATTGTTCAAAATAAAGTCAAGGACATCTGATAAGCAAAATGTCTGCCTTTGTTAACAGTCAATAACATTTTGCTTATTCCTTTAAAAAACAAAATAACTTCTAAATGTTTTCAACTGATATATATTCCTATAACTGATGACAGATAACAAACTGGCATAAGTCTGAGATAATATGTTTAATTAGTTGAATAAAAGTTGACCACATAGTTATTAAAATTCACTTACTTGTGTATGGATAGATGAAACGGCAACAACTTCAACATTAAACACACCTTTGTGATTATCTACCCATTTCATGCCAGGTAGAGGAACCTGAAAGATCATATCACAGATGCTTTAAGAGTAGGTGATCAATCCAAGAAACAAACAAAAAATTATAATAACTCAATGAGAAAAAATACTGTGGAAATTTATCACCATAAATCAATTAAATACTTAAATTCCACTATTACAAAATTAGTAATTTTACAAAAGAATTAAAGGGCTCAAGGAGCAAAAACAGAAATACTCCAAATGTCTACCTTTTCAGAGACATCCCCTTATTTCATTCCAAGTCTTCATATGTACACATAAACCTTTCATAGTTAATATAAAACATTGTTTTAAAAGCTATTTCTCGCATAATATACATTATGAATCTCACAAGCATCAATAAATTCACATGATATCATTTTAATGGCTTATAATATTCCCTTTTCTTTATTTTCAGTATTCCTGTTGTGTTTTAAGTGAGCTTTAAAACATTCATAAGCAAAGGAACTCTTGTTCTAAAGATTACAATTTTTTTTCTGAAGTATTTCTAGGAATGTCAAAATTATTTCATAAAAATCATTTTTAAAAGCAAATATATAAATTCAATTCCTCTTGCTAAGTCCTGCTAAAATCCCCAAACATGATACATAAAATGAATATAAAGACTCTGAAAAGTACAGACGAGAATGAAGATGAGCTGGAAACCTAAGGATATAAGAAAGTACAAAGCAGTATTTTGTGGGTTTTATTTTTGCCTTACATATCCTCTAGAACTGAGTGCTAGAGAAAATGACAATTCAGAAGTGCCAAAAGACACACAAGCAAAGCCCCAAGAAAAACCTGCTCTTCATAGCCCACAACAGCAATATTCCAGCCAATCATAAGGGAACAAATCTTAGCCAACTCTCATCTCCATGAGCTGAGTGAGGGGCTTAGGCTACAAGCTAGCTGTAAGGAGGTGCCCAAACCAACCAACACACTTGGCGTGGTATTCAGGAAGACACAGTTGGGACCCCATCCCCTTCCTTCCAATGATAACAAGTCCCCAAGCAACCGTGGTATCAGTGGAGACCAAGCAGAAAACAGTAATAAAGCACCCCCTCCCTCTCACAAACAGGGAGGTGTCTGCAGAGCCTAGCAAGGAGGCTGCATCTCCACCTCACAATGATCTCCCCAACCCAACTCCTGGTAGTAGTGCCTCACTCCCCTAATACTAAGACAAAATATTAACACAAAATTTAGAGTCTCACAATACCCCAAATGTCCATGATGCAAAATTATGCATCATACCAAGGCTAGGAAAATCTTGACCCAAATGAGAAAAGACAGTAATCAGACACCAATAATAAGATGACGCAGATGTTAGATAGCTCTGACAAGGATTTTAAAGCAGTTACCATTCAGAAAAAAAAAAGGGGGGGGATTCAACAAGCAATTACAAATACCCTTGAAATGAATGAAAAAAAAAATATGCAGCAAAAAAGAGGGATTTCTTTCTCATGCTTTATCTTTTTATGTGTAGAAAGGAAACCATAAAAAGTCAGTTTCCCATTACAAATTTTAACACTAAGTAAGAGATTCAATCTCTCTACTGAAGCTAAAAATAAAGTGTTCGAAACATTTCTGAAAAACAAAGATACTGGAATAAGTTGAAATCGATCAAGAAACAATATTAGCTCTTTCAACCCAAAACACTTGTTTCCAGTTTTAAAAAACAAGACATAAGTAAAATGTACATATATACTTCTTTAAAAACAGTAATTCTCAAAGTCTGGTTTAAGAATCAGGAGCAGGGGCTGGGGAGATAGCTCAGTCGGTAGAGTGCTTGCCTTGTAAGCACAAGGCCCTGGGTTCGATCCCCAGCACCCAAAAAAAAAAAAAAAAAAAAAGAATCAGGAGCATAAATGTCATGAGGACACTGTTAGAAATGTAAATACTCAAGTTCCAACTCATACTGCATCAGAAACTGGGGATAAGGTTCACAACTGGTGTTAAAACAAACCTTCTTCTGGGTAAATCTGAAGCAAGATAAAATAATACTGCTATCTTGAACTAATTGTAATAAGTAGTGGCAATAGCAATGACAAAATAGTAGCAAAAACATCTAAAGAACTTTTCATTTAACTGTCACAATTCTAAATGTTCTCCATCATTTACTCATCAATATAACTCATTATTGTAGATATTAATTATTATTCTCACTTTTACAGATGATAAAGATGAGGTGCAAAGACTGTCTTAGCCTGGGCTGCCATAACAAAATAATTGATTGGGTGGCTTAACCAACAGAAATGAATTTTCTTATAGTTCAGGGGACTGAATATCCAAGATCAGATCAGCATGATCGGTTTCTGGTGAGGGATCTCTCAGTGGGTCGCAGGCAGCCACTTTCCTTTCTATGTTCTTACACTGATGAGAGAAGGTGTGGGGGAGGTTGTCAAGTTCTCTGTATCTCCTCTTACAGGGTACTAATCCTAGCAGGGGCCCTATCCCTATGACTTCACCTAAACCTAATTATCTCCCAAAGGTTCCATCTCCAATATATCACATTGGGAGTTAGGTCTTCAACATATGAATTCTAGCGGGACAAAACAGTATGTAGCATTTTGTCCTGGTCCTCCCAAAATGATCCTTCTGGAATACAATATACATTCATTATTCCCAACAACCCCAGACATTTACATCATTCCAGCATCAAGTCTAAAGTTCAAAGTCTCATCTAAGATATCATATAAGTCAAATATGGGTGAAAATGGAGGTACAATTCATCCCAAGGCAAAATTCCTCTCTAGCTATGAACCTGTGAAACCAGACAAGTCAGGTGTTTCCAAAACACAATCGTTGGACAACATGGATAGGCATTACTATTTCAAATGAAAGAAATACGAAAGGAGGAAGTGACATGTCTCAAGCAAATCTAAAACCTACCAAGGCTCCTAAGGCTCAAGCATAATATTCCATGGTGTTGTTGTTTTAAAGAAATTTTATTGTACATGTTTAAGGTATACAAGATGTTATGGGATGCATAAAGGTAATAAAATGACTACTGTAGGGGCTGGGGAGATAGCTCAGTTGGTAGAGTGCTTGCCTTGTAAGCACAAGGTCCTGGGTTCGATCCCCAGCACCCCCCCCCAAAAAAAATGGCTACTGTAGTGAAGCGAATTAATATTCATAATCTCAGTTTACCCTCTTTTATTTTGTTTGGCTACAATTAACTCATTTTTCAAGAATCTCAACTATTGTATGGCTTTATCATTATTAACTACAGTCCTCATGAAGTGAAATAAATGAATAATAATTTTTATTCTGAGCCTGGCTTACTTCTTTTAGCATAATGTCCTTCGGACTCATCCATATTATAGCAAATGGCAGGATCTCCTTTCAAGGCTGAATAATATTACACTGAATAATATACAACAATTTCTTTATCCATTCACCCACTGATGACACCGGTTGTTTCCATATTTTGGCCATTGTTAATAATGTTGCAATGTACACAGTAGTGGGAGATCTTTACAACATGGCAAATTCATTTCCTTGCATATATGCCCAGAAGAGGAACCGGTAAGTCATCTGGTAGTTCAATTTTTAGTTTCTTTAAGAACCACCATACTATTATTTCTATCAAGACTATATAAGAGTACCTTTCCCCTACAACTATGCTAACATTTATTATATCTAGACTTTTTTGAAAATAGCAATCCTAATTGGTATGAGAGGATACTGACAGTGGTATTGACTTGTATTACCCAAATATGATGTTAAGCCCTTTTTAATATTCCTGTGGGTGATTTTTATACTTTTTAAAAAAAATTTTAATTTTTGATGGATCTTATTTATTCTTTTTATTTTATATGCAGTGCTGAGAAATGAACCCAGAGGTTCACACATGCAAGGCAAGCACTCTGCCACTGGGCCACAACCCTAGCCCAAGTGATTTTTATTTCTTACTTGAAAAATGTCTACTAGATCTTTTTCCCAGCTTTTAATAAGGTTTTCTTTTCTAATATTAAGTTGGGAGTTCCTTAAAGATTTTAGGTATTAACACCTTATCAGATGTATATGATTTACAATTATTTTCTCCCAATCTGTCAGTTGCCACTTGTTTTTGCTTGTGTTGCCACTTCATTTAGTTGACTGGTTCCTTGCTGTGTAGAAGTTCTTAAGTTTGATATAATTTCATTTTCATTTTTTAACTTTTAAAATTTTTTAATTATTTATTTATTTTTGCTTATTTTTGCTTTTATAGCTTGAGTTTTTGTTTGTCATCAAAATACTGCCATGGCAAATGCAAAGGAGCTTTTCATCCGTGTTTCTTCTCTTCCAGGAATTTTAAGGTTTCAGGTCTTACATTCGGTCTTTTATTCATTTTGAATTGATTTTGGGGTATGGTATAAGATAAAGGCCCAATTTTCTTCTTTTGCATGTGGAAATACAGATTTCCCAATATCATTTATTAAACACACTATCCTTGCCCCATGTGTCTTCCTGGTTTCCTTGTAAAAAGTTCACATACTATATGTTTGAATTTATTACTGGTCTCTCTAAAGAATATTCTTTTGATTGATGATCTGCTTTTGAGGTTCACTGGGGCAGCAGCATCACCTCCTTTGCTCCAGGATGGATTCATTCCTAGCAGAGCCAGCAGGGGATCTGGCCCCCAACACTTTGCCCTAAACTTTAGGCAGAGATTCTTGACCTACTGAAACCAGAGCAGTGGCCCTGGTGATCTCTGAGTCACCACTGGGATCACTTTCTTCTTCTTGAAGAACAACACATGTATGGACAAATAGTTTTATTTCCTCTCCTGTTGAACCCAGGAAGTCCAAGAGCCTTCCTTTATTTCATCCAACTTTATCTCCTTTAGTTCAAACTGGCAGTGTGTCTGCTTGTATAATTCCATAAACTCTTTATCACATGATAGAGAGCCTTGGTATTATCATCAAAACATGCGTTCACAGTTTAACAAAATGAATAGGCTAAGATTTTTTTAAATGTGCCTTTGGGTCTATCGATTCCCTTTCAATTATTTTCTCTGCTTTCACATTTCCTCTGCTTGAAGGAACCAAGCTGCTCCTTCAACATAACTTTCCTTAGAAAGTTCTTCAAATATCCAATTTCATCATTCATAAGTTTTACCTTTCATAAAACAAGAGAACACAGTTTGCCAGGTTCTATGCTACTTTATAACAAGGATTATCTTTTCTCTAGTTTCTTATAACATGTTCCTCATTTCCACTGAGATCTCAATGAATTACCTTTAATATCCATTTTTCTAACATATACCTCAAAATTCTTCCAGTCTCTATCATTACTCAATTTCAAGTCCACTTCCTCAAATTTTGGTATTTGTTACAGTAGTAGCATTCCACTTTGGGGTACCAAAGTCTGTATTAGCCAGAGAGGCTGTAATACAAAATAGCATAGTGGGTGGCTCAACAACATAAATTCATTTTCTCCCTGTTCAGGAGACTGGAAATCCAAGATCAAGGTTTCAGCATGGTCAGCTTCTGGTGGATGGGTGTCCTCTTTTGGATTGTAGATGGACTCCTTCTTGCTGTCTTCTCAGATGATGGAGAGAAAGAAAGCAAATTCTCTGGTATCTCTTCTTAAAGGGGCGGCAATCCCATTATGAGGATTCCAACCTCATAACCTTATCAAATCAAATTACCTTCCTTTGACCCCATTTCTAAATGCCATCACACTGAGGGCTATGCTTCAACATAATTTAGTCCACAGTTGACACAGAAATCAATAGTCTTGCCCAAGTCTCATGATTAATATATGTTGGAGTAAGAATTGAAACCCAGTAAGTTACGCCATCCAGAAAACTAATTTTATACAATTAGAAAGAAGAAGAGTATAGAATGGGGAGGAACACAAAAATGATGTAAGTTATTATCAGTATTCTAACTCTTGAATAGGGTGGGAGATTCATGAAAGTTTATTACAAATAAAATAAAAAACTGAAAAATACCTACAGGTATAACCACTATTAAGTTTAAAAACATGCCACAAGCTGATCTTTGTGCAAATATATGTGTAAGATAAATATCTAGAAGCATAATGCATTAAATAAAACTGAGGAAATGTTTTTCACTGGGACATGTTTCTTTTTTAAAATTTTTTTAGTTGTAGATAGACACAGTATTTTTTAATTTTATTTATTTTTATGTAGTACTGAAGATCGAACCCAATGCCTCATATGGGCTAGGTAAGCACTGTACCATTGAGTCACAACCCCAGTCCCAGTGTCACATATTTCAAAAGGCAAAAAACAAACAAAATGTAATTATGGTAATTATGATTATAGATCTGCATTCTATAATACTAATGGGAAAAAAAACCTATTAACAGACTGCCTTGCTGGTCTATACTTCAATCTTCTACAAATTTGGTAAGTATGAACTTGCTTCTTAGAATCCAATAAACACTGATCCTGAAAAGAAAAAGACATTACACTGAGGTAAATTCACAAGAACATGATCATTCTGCTGATGCACATTAGTGACCAAGGTGTTTTCATCATTGTAAGATTTCAACAGAATTCAAAAAGAATGAATCCAATTTTTTATTTTTTTGTGTTTGTGATATTCAGGTAATGATATCACTAGACATTTTAATTTTCCAGAAAAATCACAAAAGTGGATGAGCAGAAATACAGAGAGTTCATCAATTCACAAAAGTCAACAGCACCTTGATCATTATGCAAGTTGTACACTACACCACCTTGGGAGTGTCATGCACATGAACTGCAATTAGTGGTCCTGCTTGAAAATAGTGCTTAGACGTTCAGAGAGGAACACAGATATTTAAGGAGGAAACAGAGTGAAAACTAAGGAGATGATGTATAACAAAGTTATGTAAAAAGTCACTTTTGACCCAGTATTAAGAAGAAAATGATCAATAGAGTCAAATCATAAAGAAATAGTTCACTGGTTACAGAAATTAGTTTATCAGTCCTCAGCATGATTATGTCAAGTCTCAGATTTAAGGCTAAGAACTGTTGAAGTTAGAATCTATCAAAAGTCACCGACTCTTTAAAAAGAATCAAAGAGAGTTCAACCTTAGCCAGGAAAGGAAATACAAAACCACATTAAGCATTGTCTTATAAAAGTTGAATTTTTAAATAATTTCCCTCATTTAGTTTAATTTAAGCATTAAAAATAAGAACATACATTTTTCTTTAAATCTAATAATAAAACTAAGAATATATTGCTTTATTAATATCATAACTAAAATCAAAGTTTTAACAATCAAGTGGTTTATTTCATTTATCAATCAGCTACATTGTATGTCTATAGTCAAATCCAAATTACCACAATATTCTTTATATATCACTGTATTTAGCAGAGTAGCTAGAAGAAAACCACAGGCCTCCCTTTAGAAAACTGACTTTTATTTGCAAATCAACTAAGTAATAACAAATCCATAGGTTCCCCAAAAGCATATTTTCTTTAAAAAAAATTTCCTTTTAAATATACTGTGTCTGATAAAAGACCACAGTTTTATATAACAAAGCCACAAGAAAAACACTTCACTAGACCTTAGAAGATGGAAAGACCTCCCATGTTCTTGGATAGGCAGAATTAATACTGTTAAAATGGCCATACTACCAAAAGCTCTATACAGAGCTTTCCCCACCAAAATTCCAATACATTCTTCACAGAATGTCACAAAAAGCAGTTATGAAATTCATTTGGAAAAATAAAAGACTCAAGAATAGCCAAAGCAATTCTTAGCAAGAAAAGAAAAGCATGAGGCATCACAATACTAGACCTCAAATTATGCTATTATACATAAATTATGCAAATTATACAGTAACAAAAACAGCATGGTACTGTCACAAAACAGGCATGAAGACCTATAGAAGACCCAGAGACAAAACCAATACAGTTATTGGATACTAGACAAAGGTTTCAAAAACATATATTGGAGAAAATAGAGCCTTTTTAACAAATGGTCCTGGGAAAACTGGAAATCCAAAATTTAACCCCTATCTCCCAACCTGCACAATACTCAACTCAAAGTGGATCAAAGACCTAGGAATTAGACTAGAAATCTTGTAACTGATAAAAGAAAATGTAGGCCCAACACTACTCCAATATATCAGCTTGGGAACTGACTACCTTAACAAGACTCCTGAAAGTACAAGAAATAAAACAAAAAATCAATAAGTGGGATGGTATCAAACTAAAAAGCTTCTTCACAGCAAAGGAAACAAGAGCATGAAGAGAGCCTACGAAATGGGAGAAAATCTTTGCCACCTGCTCCTCAGATAGAGCATAAATATGCAAATTATATAAAGAACTCAAAAAAAAAAAAAAAAAAAAACAAACCAAAAAAACCCCAAATAACCCAATCAATATAAGGGCAAAGGAATTAAACAGACACTTCTCAAAAGAAGAAATCTAATGGTCATCAAATATATGTAAAAATGTTCAATATCTCTAGCAAGTAGAGAAATGCAAATTAAACTACTTTGAGATCTCATCTCCAGTCAGAATGGCAATTATCAAGAATACAAGCAACAATAGGTGTTGGAGAGGATGTGGGGAGAAAGGTACACTCATACATTGCTGGTGGGGCTGCAAATTAGTGCAGCCACTCTGGAAAGCAGTGTGGAGATTCCTCAGAAAACTTGGAATGGAACCACCATTTGACCCAGCTATCCCACTCCTTGGCCTATACCCAAAGGACTTGAAATCAGCATTCTACAGTAATGCAGCCACATCAATGTTCATAGCTGCTCAATTCACAATAGCTAAGCTATGGAGCCAACCTACGTATCCTTCAACAGGTGAACGGATAAAGAAAATGTAGTATATATCACACGATGGAATATTAGCCATAAAGAAGAATAACTTTATGGCGTTTGCCACTAAACCGATGGAACTGGAGACTATCATACTAAGGGAAATAAGCCAGTCCCAAAAAGTGAAAGGTGAAATGTTTTCTGATATGAGGAAGCTAATTCAAAACAAGGGGAGAGGAATAAAAAAAAAATAAAAGATGAGTGGAGTAGACAAAGGGGAATGAAGGCAAGGGAGGAAGAATGGGATAGGGAAAGGCAGCGGAGTGAATGTGACTATGGCTATATATGAATATAGCACATGTCTTGTATATTGACAGGACACTAATCAAAAAGAATTATAAGTAAATAGCAGAAAGATAGTAGATTAGAGAGACAGGAACAGTAGGGAGGGAGGTGGGAGGGAGAGGAGAAATACTGGGAACTGAATTAGAACAAATTATATTCCATGCTTTTATAATTGTGTGAAAATTAATCATATTGCCATGTATAACTATAAAGAGCCAATAATTTTTTTTAAAAAGGAACTCCTCAAATGATTGTGCTATACAGCCAAATTTGAGAATCACTATAATAAATGTACAATACTTTTCCTTATTAAAAAAAAAAAGGCTTCACTAAAGAAATTTCAAATGTGAAGTCAATGATAAATGATAGGAGAAATTTTAAAAGTAAAGAGATAAAGTAGTAGAGTTTCCTATTAAGACAGAATTATCATGGATGACTTCTCTGGAGACACGATATTTGAATGCATGTCTGAATGAAATGACAAGTAGGGTTAGTGACAGGACACTGCAAACAGGGGACCGCAATGGCCTCAGATACAAATGAACTTTGTGTGTCTGAGGAACAAACCACAAAGGCCAGGTGATATGTGGTAAGGGCTGAGTAAGTGACAGAAAATGTTGAGAAATGAGAACTAAGCAATAGTTGTATTGTTCTTCTTTTTAAAAATAAAAATACAATTTGTTTATAAATGCTTTTTTTTTTCCCTCTCTATTTTTCTTTTTGCCATACTGGGGGCCAAACCCAGGATTTTTCACACACTAGACAAGTGCTCTACCACTAAGCTATATCTCCAGCCCTTTTAATTTTGTTTTAAGACAGGAAGACAGGTCTCACTAAGTTTTCAAGGCTGGCCTCAAATTTGTAATTCTCCTGTCTCAGTCTCCCACATAGCTTCGATTATAGGTGTGAGCCACCATGCCTTTTATAGTTGTATTTTGAAAACAATGCCGTCAGGAGAATATATACAAGGCATAGTTTAGATTAATGTTCACAACCAGTTAGTTGAAGTGATTTAGAGACACTGGTAATCATCATGGAAAAGTTGTCTCACAAGGCACTTTGGTTTTTGAACAGTGGCTGTTAATTCTTAATAGTTTTCTAGTGTTTTTATTTCAAGTCTTATAAGTCACATATGCCATTCGTCAAGGCTGCTAATATTTCTTGTATTACATATTGATAGCTACTTTATTTTCACTTACTTGATCCTCAATTACAAAAAGATATTAACAATTAACTCAAGGGAATCCAAGATGGTGGACTAGAGGGAGGCTGTATTCCTTGTTGCTCCATAACTCAGGTTTCAAGCAGAGGAAATAATGTTTCTCTGTGAGGCAGTCTTCACTGCCCCCAGATCCCCTGTTTTTTTATCCCATTCATCTACCCCGATCACCTACCATCTGCCACCATATCGCCTGATTTTTGAGTGCGGTTCACACACTGACTACCACCTATCATCCACCATTTCCCGTCTGCCTGCCTCTTGTATGCCCATTGCCCACCTTTCACCTACCCATTGCCCACTGCCCAATGTCCACCCACCAATCATCTACCAGTAGCCTGCAGACCACCACAGGCAACCAGTGAATTGCCTGCTGCCCGTTGTTGCCTGCAAGTCTATTGTCATGGTACCCACAGGTTTGGTTACATGCAGCTGCCACCATTTTTGGACAACAGCCAGGACCTGCAGGTGAGATACTGGAAGCCTTTAGGGACACTGAAAAACAACAGGGTAGAATCTGTACTGCCTCAACTCCATACTGCTAGATGAGAAAACCCATAAGCAACATGAAAAAAAGTAAAAAAGTGCCTCAAACAAACCAAGATGTTCCAACAATAGAATACATAGACAACATAGCAGAAGAAATGTCAGAGATGAAGTTTAGAACATACGTAGTTAGATCTTCTAAATAAAGGATAGTATTGGAGAGAAAATACAGGAAGGGAAAGATCACTTCAATAAAGAGGCATAGATTATAAAAAGGAAGCAAGCAGAAATCTTCAAAATGAAAGAAACAATAAACCAAATTTAAAATTCAATGGAAAATATCGCCAACAGACTAAACCACTTGGAAGACAAAATCTCAGACAATGAAGACAAAATATATACTCTAGAAAGTAAATCTGACCACACAGAGAAGATGGTAAGACCATGAACAGAACTGCCAAGAAATATGGGGTAACATGAAAAACCAAAGTTAAGATTTATCAGAAAAGACAAAAGCATGGAGATACAAACTAAAGGAATGCACAATCTTTTCAATGACATAATATCAGAAAACTTCCCAAATCTAAAGAATGAAATGGAAAATCAACTATAAGAGGCTTACCCCAAATGTACAAAATTATAGCACACCCACACCAAGGCACATTATAATGAGAATGACTAACATACAGAATAAGGACAGAATTTTAAAGACTGTGAGAGAAAAAAATCAAATTACATATGGGGGGAAACCAATTTGGACCTCAGCTGATATATCAACCCACATCCTGAATGCCAGGAGGTCCTGAAATAACATATATCAAGCTCTGAAAGAAAATAAATGCCAAGAATTTTATATGCAGCAAAATTAAGCTTCAGATTTGAAGATGAAATAAAAACCTTCCATGATAAACAAAAGTTAAAAGAATTCACAACTCGAAAGTCTGCACTATAGAACATTCTCAGCAAAATATTCCATAAGGAGGAGATAAAAAAAATTTTTTTAAATGAAAATCAACAAAGGAAGGAACTACACTAAAGGAAAGATCAATCAAAGGAGAAACTATGTCAGGTTAAAAAACAAAAATAAACCAAAATGCCTGGGAATATAAATCATATCTCATAATAACCTTGAATGTTAAAGGCTAAAACTCATCAATCAAAAGACACAGACAGGAAACAAGAAACAAACAAGAAAAAACAATCACAAATATACATGCCCCAAACAATGGAACATCCACTTACATCAAGCGAATCCTTCTCAATTTCAAGAATCGAATAGACCACAATACAATAATACTGGGTGACTTTAACACACCTCTCTCACCACTGGCTAGATCTTCCAAACAAAAATGAAACAAAGAAATTATAGAACTAAATAATATAATCAATGATTTAGACTTCATGAACATATATAGAGTATTTCATCCCATCATCAAGCAAATACACTTTCTTCTCAGCAGTACATGGATCCTTCTCTAAAACAGACCATATGTTATGCCACAAAGCAACTCTCAGGAAATTAAAAAAAAAAAAAAATAGAAATACTATCCTGCATTCTATCAGATCATAATGGAATAAAATTAGAAATCAACAATAAAATAAAAAATACAAGCTACCCCAACACCTGTATGCTATTGAATGATGAATGGATAAAAGAAGATATCAGGAATGAAATTTAAAAATACTTAAGAGGTAAATGAGAACACCGATACAACCTACCAAAATCTCTGGGGCATGAAAGTAGTACTAAGAGCGAAGTTTGCTGCACTGGGTGCATACATTAAAAGAATAAAAAGTCAACAAATAAATGACCTAACATTACATCTCAAAGTCCTAGAAAAAGAAGAAAAAAATCAATACCAAAAGCAGGAGAAGACAGGAAATAATTAAAATCAGAGTTGAAATCAATAAAACTGAAACAAAAGAAACAATTCAAAAAATTTAAAAGGTTGGTTCTTTGAAAAAATAAATAAAATCAATAAACACTTAGCCACACTAACAAAGAGAAAGGAAGAGAAAACTCAAATTACTAAAATTTGTGATGAAAAAGTAACTATCATGATGGATACTACTGAAATACAGAAGATAATGAGAAACTATTTTGAAAACTGATACTCAAATAAAATAGAAAAACTCAAAGACATCAACAAATTTCTAGAGACATATGATCTACCCAAACTGAAGCAGGAAGACACACACAATTCAAACAGATCAATTTCAAGCAAAGAAATAGAAGATGCCATCAAAAGACTACCAACCAAGAAAAGCCCAGGACCAGACAGATTTCCAGTTGAGTTCTACAAGACCTTCAAAGAACAATTAACACCAATCAATACTCCTAATATTATTCCATGAAATAGAAAAGAAGGGAACCCTTCCAAACTCATTCGATGAGGCTAGTATCACCCTTATGCCAAAACCAGACAAAGACACATCAAGGAAGGAAAACTTCAGACCAATATCCCTCATGAGCATACATGCAAAAATTCTCAATAAAATTCTGGCAAATCACAAACAAAATATATTTAAGAGGCTATCTTTTCTCCATTGCATATTTTTGGCCCCTTTGTCTAGTATGAGAAAATTGTATTTATTTGGGTTTGTGTCCGTGTCCTCTATTCTGTACCATTGATCCACCTTTCTATTTTGGTACCAATACCATGCCGTTTTTGTTACTATTGCTTTGTAGTAGAGTTGAAGATCTGGTATTGCGATACCCCCTGCTTCACTCTTTCTGCCAAGGATTGCTTTAGCTATTCTGGGTTTTTATTCTTCCAGATGAATTTCATAATTGCTTGCTCTATTTCTGTAAGGTACATCATTGGGATTTTAATTGGAATTGCACTGAATCTGTATAGCACTTTTGGTAGTATGGCCATTTTGACAATATTAATTCTTCCTATCCAAGAACATGGGAGATCTTTCCATCTTCTAAGGTTTTCTTGAATTTCTTTCTTTAGTGTTCTGTAGTTCTCATTGTAGAGGTCTTTCACCTCTTTTGTGAGATTGATTCCCAAGTATTTTATTTTTTTCGAAGCTATTGTGAATGGGGTAGTTTTCCTAATTTCTCTTTCTGAAGATTCATCGCTTATGTATAAAAATGCCTTAGATTTATGTGCATTGATCTTATATCCCGCTACTTTACTGAATTCACTTATGAGATCTAAAAGTTTTCTGGTGGAATTTCCTGGTTCCTCAACAAATGGTGCTGGGAGAATTGGAAATCCATATGCAACAGAATGAAACTAAACCCATATCTCTCACCCTGCACAAAACTAAACTCAAAATGGATTAAGGATCTCGGAATCAGACCAGAGACCTTGCATCTTATAGAAGAAAAAGTAGGTCCAGAGCTTCAACATGTCGGCTTAGGACCAGACTTCCTCAACAGGACTCCCATAGCACAAGAAATAAAAGCAAGAATCAATAACTGGGATAGATTCAAACTAAAAAGCTTTCTCTCAGCAAAGGAAACTATCAGCAATGCGAAGAAAGAGCCTGCAGAGTGGGAGAAAATCTTTGCCAATCATACTTCAGATAGAGCGCTAATCTCCAGAATCTATAAAGAACTCAAAAAACTCTACACCAAGAATACAAATAATCCAACTGACAAATGGGCTAAGGAAATGAATAGACACTTCACAGAAGAAGATATACAAGCAATCAACAAACATATGGAAAAATGTTCAACATCTCTAGTAATAAGAGAAATGCAAATCAAAACCACCCTAAGATTCCATCTCACCCCAATTAGAATGGCAATTATCAAGAATACAAGCAACAACAGGTGTTGGCGAGGATGTGGGGAGAAAGGTACACTCCTACATTGCTGGTGGGGCTGCAAATTAGTGCAGCCACTCTGGAAAGCAGTGTGGAGATTCCTTAGAAAACTTGGAATGGAACCACCATTTGACCCAGCTATCGCACTCCTTGGCCTATACCCAAAGGACTTAAAATCAGCATATTACAGAGATACAGCCACATCAATGTTCATAGCTGCTCAATTCACAATAGCCAGATTGTGGAACCAACCTAGATGTCCTTCAATTGATGAATGGATAAAGAAAATGTGGTATATATATACAATGGAATATTACTCAGCCATAAAGAATGATAAAATTATGGCATTTGCAGGCAAATGGATGAAACTGGAGAATATCATGCTAAGTGAGATAAGCCAATCTCAAAAAACCAAAGGAAGAATGATATCGCTAATAAGTGGATGATGACACATAATGGGGGGTGGGAAGGGTTAGTGTTGGGGTTGGAGTTGGGTTTAGGGAGGGGGGCAGGAATGGAGGAAGGAAGGACTGTATAGAAGGAGGGGAAGGGTGGGAGGGGAGGGGGGGAAGGGAAAAAAATGGCAGAATGAATCAAACAACATTACCCTATGTAAATTTATGATTACACAAATGGTATGCCTTTACGCCATGTACAGACAGAGAAACAACATGTATCCCATTTGTTTACAATAAAAAAAAAACAAAAAAAACAAAAATATATTTAAAAGATAGTGCACCATGATTAAGTGAGGTTCATCCCTGGAATGCAAGGTTGGTTCAACATACAGTAATCAATAAATGCAATACATCACATCAATAGACTTAAAGACAAGAATCATACAATTTTTCTCAATAGATGTAGAGAAAGTATCTGACAATATACAGCACCTCTTCGTGTTGAAAATGCTAGAAAAACTAAGAATAATAGGAACATAACTCAACATTGTAAAAGCTATCTATGCTAAGCCCACGGCCAACGTCATTCTAAATGGAGAAAAATTGAAAGTATTCTCTCTAAAAACTGGAACGAGACATGAATGGCCTCTTTCACAACTTCTATTCAACATCATCCTTGAAACCCTAGCCAGAGCAATCAGACAGACGAAAGAAATTAAAGGGATACAAACAGGAAAAGAACTCAAACTATCACTATTTGCCCATGGCATGATTCTATAGTTAGAAGAACCAAAAAAACTGCACCAGAAAACTTCTAGAACTCATAAAGGAATTCAGCAAAGTAGCAGGATATAAAATCAACACCTATAAATCAAATGCATTTCTATACATAAGCAATGAATCCACTGCAAGAGAAATTAGGAAAACTACCCCATTCACAATAGTCTTAACAAAAGTAAAATACTTGGAAGTAAATCTAACAAAATAGGTGAAAGACCTATATAATGAAAACTACAGAATACTGAAGAAAGAAATTGAAGAAGACCTTAGAAGATGGAAAGACCACCCACCTCTTAGATAGGTAGAATTAATATTGTCAAAATGGCCATACTACCAAAAGTGTTATACAGATTCGATGCAATTCTTATTAAAACCCCAATGACATTCTTCATACGAATAGAATTTCATTCTTCATGAAATTCATTTGTAAAAATAAGAGACCCAGAATAGCCAAAGAAATTCTTAGCAAGAAAAATGAAGCAGGAGGCATCACATTACCAGAGCTTAAGCTATACTACAGAGCAATAGTAACACAAACAGCATGGTATTGGCACCAAAATAGACATGTAGACCAATGGTACAAAATAGAAGACACAGAGGAAAAACCACATAAATACATTTATCTCGTACTAATCAAAGGTGCCAAAAATATACATTGGAAAAAAGATAGCCTCTTCAACAAATGGTGCTGGGAAAACTGGAAATCCATATGCAACAAAATGAAGTTAAACCTCTATCTCTCACCCTGCACAAAAATCAACTCAAAGTGGATTGAAGACTTAGGCACTAGAACAGAGACACTGTGCCTATAATAGAAGAAAAAATAGGCCCAAATCTTCATCATGTTGTTTTAGGACCTAACTTCCTCAAGAGGACTCCTAAAGTGCAAGAAGTAAAATCAAGAATCAATAAATGGTATGGATTCAACTAAAAAGCTTCTTCTCAGCAACGGAAACAATCCATAATTTGAAGAGAAAGCCTACAGAATGGGAAACAACCTTTATCACATGCACCTCAGATAGAGTATTAATCTCCAAGACAAATAAAGAACTCAAAAAACAGCACCAAAAAAACAAATAACCCAGTCAATAAATGGGATAAGGAACTTCACAGACACTTCACAGAAAAAGAAATAAATCAATCAACAAACATATCAAAAAATGTTCATCATCTCTTGCAATTAGAGAAATGCAAATCAAAACTGCTCTAAGATTTCATCTCACTCCAGTCAGAATGGCAATTATCAAAAATACAAGCAATAGGCTGGGGATATAGCTCAGTTGGTAGAGTGCTTGCCTTGCAAGCAGAAGGCCCTGGGTTCAATCCCAGCACCGCAAAAAAAAAAAAAAAAAAAAATACAAGCAATAATAAGTGTTGGCGTGGATGTGGGGGGAAAGGTACACTCATACATTGTTGGTAGGACTGCAGATTGGTGCAACTACTTTGGAAAGCAATATGGAGATTCCTGAGAAAACTTGAAATAGAACCACCATTTGACCCAGCTATCCCACTCCTCAGTTTATACTCAAAGAACATAAAATCAGCATACTACAGTGACATAGCCACATCAATGTCTATAGCAGCTCAATTCATGATAGCAAAACTATGTAACCAATGTAGATGTCCTTCAACAGATGAATGGAAAAAGAAGATGTGTTACATATACATAATGGAATATTACTCAGTCTTAAAGAAGAATGAAATTATGGCATTTGCAGGTAAATGGATGGAACTAGAGAATACCATGCTAAGTGAAAAAAGCCAATCCCAGAAAACCAAAGGCCAAATGTTTTCTCTGATAAGTGGATGCTGATCCATAGTAGTAGGTGGGTAGGGAAAATGAAGGAACTTTGGATTGTACAGAGGGGAGTGAGGGGAAGGATGGGGTGGGTGGGGATGGGAAGGACAGTGGATTGAGATGAACATTATTACCCTATACACATGTATGAAAAAATTTAAAACATACTAGAAGGAAATGTATCAAAGTCCTAAAAATAGTTACCTCTGAGAAAGATGAACAACTTGTTTTCTTTAGTCTTCTGAGTTTTCATTTTATATTTTCTATTACTATAAACTCTAATAACATATTTTACATTATTTTAGTGAAAGAAGATGGGTAGATTACCCCAAGTGGTATCCTCCCAAGATTCAGGGAAACTTCTGAATGAGACTAGGGAACTGTTCAAAAAATAAAATATCCTTCCATTACCTGAATTAAAAACTTTTCTTTTTCTTTTTTAAGATGGTGTCTACCTATGTTGCCCAGACTGGTCTCAAAGACTCCTCCTGCCTCAGCCTCTGAGTACCTGAAATAAAGATTTGCACCTCCATACCCACCTTGTTTGAATTCTAAAAGCTAACTTATGATAACTATAAACAAGAAAAACTAAAATTTTCCATGAATTACCATGTTTAGAACTTTTTCATCACCTCAAAAAGAAATTTGGTACCAATTGGTACTCCAATTTCCCGCAACCCCCTAACTCCTACCCCTAGGCAGGTGCTAATTCACTTTGTTCTACAAATTTGACTATTTCATTTCACAGAAATGTGATGTATTCACAGAAATGGAATCATACAATATACTGTAGTCTTTTAATGACTGACTTCTTAGCAAATTTTCAAGATTGATTTACTGTAGCATATACCAGTATTTCATTCTTTTTTTTTTAGTAGCTCAATAATAGACCATAGCATGAGTACACTACATTAAGAAACAAAGTTTTAATTCAAATCTGTTTTCTTTCCTCCAGTCTTTTAGTGAAATGTGAAATCTATTAAAAGAAATGTTCAAGCTGGGCATAGTGGAACAGACCTGTAATCCCCTCAAGAGGCCGAGGCAGAAGGATCACAAGTTCAAAGCCAGTCGCAGCAAAAGTGAGGTACTAAGCAACTCAGTGAGACTGTCTCTAAATAAAATACAAAATAGGGCTGGGGATGTGGCTCAGTGGTTGAATAACCCTAAGTTCAATCCTGGTGTGCCCCCCACAAAAAAGAATGAATGAAAGAAAGGAAGAAAGAAATAAGAAAAGAAAAAGGAAGAAAAGGGCTGGGCATATGGTTCAATGGTTAAGCAACCTTGGGTTCAATTCCTGGTTCCAAAAAAGAAATAGAAAAAAATAGTATTCATTTATTTAAAGAAGCTTCACACATTACAACTGAAAATCTTGCAAATTTATCTTTTCTTTGAGTTTACATTTCATACATAATCTTGGTTTTAAAATGAATATACTTATTTTTAAAAAGGACAAAAGCCTCCAAGTTTCATAAGAGGACTCAATCTGAGGGAAATACTATTACTTCCTTATCTACATACTTACAGATAGAAGAAATAGCAAGGTTTTGGTTTGTGAAACATTTTTATAATGAATAAGTCATTCCATTCAATTTAGAGAATTATAACATGAAAGATACTGACCTCAGGAGATAGTACAGAATAAGCCTGTGGTGGTTTTTCTAGTGAGACTGGTAGGCAAAACTGGCCAGTCTTCAACCGTCCATTCTGAAGCATTGGTATCCACTTTTAAATGAAAAGTAAACAATTATAACTTAAATGTGTTTGTTATCAAAATAATTACTTGGAAAATCTGTCCTAAGAACTCGGTATTAGCTAAATTTGTCTCTTATCACCAAACATAAGGTATTTAATTATATAAATAATAATTACAAGCTTTCCTAATTCCTCTAAAGGCAAGTTACCTTCATGACATTTCATCAAGGAGGATGCCTCAAAACATTATTTTACTAACCATGTAATGTATAATATAGGGGGTCCTTATTACCTAAGGAAAAGTTCATCCTTAAAAAAGGACATGAAGTGAATCAATTTTAAAACTGTGATAACAGTTTCAATGTGAATAGTGAAAGATTAACCAGCCTATGACTGCTGACAACCAAACTGAAAGTATGAACATAAACTTATTTTCTTACAATTAACAAAATTCATGTCACAAATGCCAGAAACAAAAATAATAAATCAAATGTTGATTTTCCTCTTTTGGGTGGAAGCACAATTTTTCTGACAAAATTATGGACAGTACATTATAATGCTAATCTTAATTTTACTTTTGTATTTCAAAGATTTTTGAAAATTACTTGAGAGGTTTAATTTCTTTGGTAAGAAATTAATTTCTTTTATTAATTTTACATTCAAATTATTCTCTCCTTATATTTCACTGTTGGGTAAACACTCAGTATTCAGGACCAACACCTATGTGTTTATACAAGTTTATCAATTTGTTGATTTCATTTATCACACTAATGAGCATTATCTTGTTATGATGACTATCATACAAATGCAATTTATAACTGTAGGGAAGCAGGGAATATTCAAATAATAAATGAAAATATCTTAAGTATCATAAATATTTTAACTATCAAAGAGCTAAATATTTAATAAGAAGGACTTACTGTATATCCAACTGGGGTTTCAAGAGGAGTATTTTGTTTTTGTTGACAACTAACATGATAGAAAGTAAAAAGCAAGTGATGATGATCAGTTAAAGTAGCAGGGAGTTTAACCTTGACTTCTTCATGAAAATCAGGAGACCTTCATACAAAAGAACAAAAACAGAAATAAATAATCAGTAATATGCCCAAAGTAATTATTGCATTTGTACATTTGAGCAATTTTAAAATTAATTTTAGTATTCATGCTTTAATTTTCCTCTAATCCAAAATATTTTTCTTTATTCCCAATCTCCAAATAATTAAATTCTACTTCTAGATGAGAAAGCTATCATTGTTTCTGAAATTTCTCATCCCATTTTTATTAATGGGTAAATAATCTTACTACTAGAAAATTCATTAATTATTACCACCTTGATATTGAGATCTATACTGAATCTATATGTAAAAGGAGATTTAGGTAGCGCTTTCTACATTTATGAATCTATTCTGACATACACAGAAAAAATAACAGGAGCTTTATAAGTATATATTTAAAACCATACTATAGAAAAGCATTTTTTCTTTTGTAGGAGTACCATTTCATATTAAGCCTGATTTGTATCATCTTTTTGTTAAAAAAAATATATATATATATATATATATCTTTATATATATATAAAGATACCCTAATATGAAGTTGGGCTCTCTGTGGAATGTCTTATATCAATTATTTAATTGTTAACAAAATAAAAAATATTACCAAAACATGGAGGAGAACTGACTTAAGTAAAAACAACAGCAACAACAAAAAGATAAAATCAGGGAATGTCCACAAATTTCATTTGTCCCACAGTTTAGAAATGCTTCTACACACTACAAGAGTACAATAATTATCATGTTTCATCAAACATGTTTCATCATATTTTGTCTCAACATCCATTGAGATGGGGCATTTTAAAAGGAAAGCATGATTGGTATTCATGATATCCATTTAAAGGGGACAGAACCTTAGCATCCCAAACTTCCATACTAAGATTAATATTTAGAAAAATGCAACTAAACCATGTGGCCCCACCCATCTTTAAAATGAAGGCTGTTCCAACAATTAAGAGATTTTTTTCTTAAAGGCTAATTGGTCAAATATCCTTTCCTCTCAAATAAGCCTCAAAAACATGTTAATAGGTATGGATTTGGTCACAAAAAAAAAAGGGGGGGGGAATCTAGGCTTTAAATAATACTAATAAGAAAGAGCTGATGCTAGCCATCTGAAAACTTACTGACTTTGGAGGGGGGAAAAGCTATAAATCCTATTAATAATGTCACCAATTATCACTGAATTATGAAAAAGGTGAATTTACCAGCAATGTCAGACGGTACTGTCATTTTAATTCCACTAATGCTGAGAGCAAAATAATAATGATTATTATTATTACAACCTAGATGAAACTGAGAAATTTTAAGAAATTACTACCTTATTTATCAACACCTTTCCTGGTATTGAATGTTTTGGTTCATTTCTTCCTGAATTCACATTATATGAAGGCTTTTGTGAAAAATTAAGTTATCTACAAGAATTACTCATTCAATAGGTAGGTTTAATTTGTCCAACTTTGGGCTACACACTGTTATTTCTGTGCTGGTCTTAAAGATGAATATAAGCAAACGATTACCCTCAAAGAGTGTTTAATTTAGTAAGAATATAAATAGGACACAGATCTCAATAGCTATGCTATAAAAAAAAAAAGAGGGGGGGGTTGGCAAACTATTTGGTTCAAGGGCCAAATCCAGTCCCCTACTTAGCTGTATATAGCCTGCAAATTAAGAATAGTTTTTATATTTTTATTTTTTAAAATATGTTTAGTTGTTGATGGACCTTCATTTTTATTTATTTATATGCAGTGCTAAGATTCGAACCCATTGCCTCCACATGCCAGGCAAGTGCTCTACCACTGAGCCACAACCCCAGCTCAGCTTTTATATTTTTAAATGGTTAAAAGATAATATATTTCATGTCATCTGAAAGTTATATGAAATTTAAATTTAAGTGTCCATAAGTAAAGCTTTGGAATGTAGCCACATCAATTTACAAGCAACTTTACTTAGTGTCTATGGTTGCTTTTGTGCTACAGTGGCAGAGTTGAATGAATACAGAAGAGGACTTGTGGGCCCAGACCTAAAACATATACTATCTAAGAGCTGGGGATGTGGCTCAGTGGTAGAGCACTTGCTCAGCATGGGTGATGCCCTGGGTTCAATCCCCAGTACTGGGAAAAAAGAAAGAAAGAAAATGTTTGCCAACCCCTGGTACAGAGCATGCAGGGTTAAGCTCTTAAAGAACAGAGAGGAACAGATTACTTCAAGTCTGAGATCAGGGGATTATCTACCATTGAGGAGGTGCTACTTGAGATAGGCAATACAGAATAAGTAGGAGTTCAATAAAAACAAGAAATCATCACCATAACAGAGAAGAAGATCTAAGAGAAGACCAGAAACAGGACAGCACAAGACATCTGCTAATGAAGCAGAAAGATCATCAAGATGTAAAAGTACATTGGCTATTAGGGAATAGAAGAGGGAAGGTAAAGATGTCTTAAATTTTGATCTGAACTAACTGGAAAAATGGTGGTACCATTAACAAAATAGAAAGTGAGAGATGGAGTCAGGGACAGATATATAGAAACTGAAAAGGCAGCAGGATACCGAAATGAATATTTACAGTAGGTCAATGAAAATACATGCATGTACTTCAGAAGGAAGATTAGAGCTAAAAATAAAGAGGTGGGAACAATCCACATAAGTATTAAATTAGAAGCATTTTCATTGAATGTAATTCTAAGAGATACATATGAGATTATTGAGAACGAATATAAGAGAAAAACAGTTAAGAACAAAGCCTTCGTGTTTTGTGCAGAATGCCTATACATATGGGATAAAGAATTATTATTACAAAAAAAAAAAGAGAATGTTTAAAGAAGTAGAAGAAAACTGGCAAACAGTCATAAAATAAAGGTGAGAAAGAAGAAAAGTTTTAAGGAGGGCAAGGAAAATACACACTATATAACAGCACTAAAGAAAGACGTGTTGTTATTATTTGAAGTCAGGGAAACATATTTGAGAATAAGAACCGAAGACAATGAAACAAACACTGAGGATGCAAGAGAAGGAATAACTGATTGGAACTATTCTTGAAGAGGTTGGATAATCAGTGTTAGAGAACAGGTGGAATGATTCCCATGGAGCAGGAAGTGGGCCATTATTACTTTTGAAAAAGAAAAAAAGACACAAGAGCCTGGGAATAACTTGAGGTGAAAAGTAGAGAAGTATGGATCTCAAGTTGGATGGTTTTCATGAACTTAATAAAAGGAATGCAGAGAGTAAAGCCAAAAGAAAAGGAGAACCTAGAGGAAACTCCTGCAGTTACTCTTATGTAAGAGGTTAAAATAAAAAACAAAAACAGTGACAATAAAATTATGAAAGAGCAGTGAGTCAAAAGAAGATAAAATAAAATGAATTAATATAGCCCTATCACATGACACAACAACATCAATTTGCAATATCCTTGATTTGTGAGATTTTGATTTTTTTTCCAACAGCATTCAATAATCCCCCCAAAATATAGCAGAAATTAAGGTTAACCAAAGTTACCAATTTCCCAAAGAAGTAAAATGGAAAGTCATTACATCAAAGGATTATTGCATGTTGAGAATACCAACAATTTTACTAGTGGGCTTAAGCTTAGTAAAGAGTTAAATAAAAACTAGAAAGTGCCAGGGGAAAACAACAGGGATAGATCAAAGGATCAGAGACCATAATGATAATCAATAACAGTAATGTAAAAATGAAAGGATCAGAGAATTCGATAGAAAAGATGTTTTTTGTACAAAGTCTTATATTTGAGATGTCTATGGAGAATGGCTGTGCATTTACAGACGAAAATCATAACCTCGATGTCAGCCTTAAACGTGGCACAGTCAGTGCAGCACAGCATTTGGTAACACACTAATGTGAGTGCTAACAATGTCACTGAGAAGTGAGTAACTTTGAAAGAAATATTTTAATTCAGTACCTGTTATGATATACTACGGCTGTATAGGCTTCCTTTGAAAACTCAGAACAGCTAGATTTACCAAAGATTACCTGTAACAAATAACAGCATGTTGAAACTTTGTTGTAATAAATGCTAGATGTTTCATATCTATGTAAGAATTTGTCTGATTTAATAACTTTGAGAAAATTGGGCAAAATTGGCCCAATGAAGAACAATGTGCCTACTGGCGTTCATTAAGTTTAATTGCTTAACTATAAATTTCTTTTCAATGATAGACCCATCTGACATTCAAACATTCAAAAAATTTCTATCAATTATACTTCTATCTAATGAGCAATAAGGTACATTTGTTTCCTTTTTTCTTAAAGAAAGTGAAAAATTCATTATTAAACTTGATATAGCATATTATTTGGAATTTATATAAGAAATGTGATTCTAGAATGGTGGCATAAATTTACTTTACAAATTGGTGGCTTTTTCACTCACCAGCAGAGTCATTCTGAAAGTTATAAATATTTATAAATCATATAAAAATCTCATTATTAGCTCAAGCTATGTATCCTTTGCTTCTAGTACACCCTGCAAGTTACTATACAATGGAGGAGGAGATCTGTTCTTATATCTTATACATATGTTTAAAAAAAAACCCACCACATTAAAAAAAAATACAGTATTACTTCTGGAAAAAGTTTAGAGACAAAATAATTCAACCTTATATATCTGCCTCTTGAATTCTGACAGGAATACTATGGCTAATTAGGGCAGCTAACTACAGAAATGGCTTAATGATATCAAGATCATAGCGATTATTACTATGAAACGAGAGTTAGATATGCAATGTTATTTAGCCATAGATTAAAATCTTAAGTCTGGCTAGCCATCTTTCATATACATGAACAGGAATGTGGGCATGTCAGTACACTTCCATCAACACAAACAGTAAACAACTAACTCTAAGTTCATTTCTTATGTAAAAGGATTAACTGGCATCACCCCTTATTAAAAGGGCATATGAGTAAGTATTCCTGCTTCTTTTTGTAACATTTTAAGCAGGTCCTTTAATTTTAAGGGTATATAAAAATAAAATTATTATGATTCTCCTACAGTCTCCTAGATAAGCCTTATTGATGAAATACCTTAGTATGTTTTTATAAAATGTTACTGTGAAAGAATTATGATGTTTACAATTTTAACATACTGACATTATATGATCATATAATTTCTGAGGATCCATTTTAATAGTCCTTATTTAAAAAAAAAAAAGCAAGCACATGCCCATGTATATATACTCTTTCAAACTAGTTACTCACATAAATACAAAAGCATTATATTTTAGATGATTAATAACACAAAAAATAAAAATAATGTAATACCTTTTATCCCTCAGAGAGGCTATCACTTTTCACAAGATAACTTATCTTTGTAACATGAATGACATAAAGTGGAAGGTGTTCCTTTTTTTTGACCACTGGACATACATTTTTAATCATTCAATAACATGGCCTGAGCATCAATTATGTACCGTAAACCACTATGCTAGGCATCAAGATACAGATATGAGTAAGACATGGCCCCTGCTCTCAAGGAGCTCACAGTCTAATGGGTGAGATGAAGAAATAAACATATAATCATAGAGTAATAACGCCTGTGAAAGTGAGAAGATGCTATGGTAGCACCAAAGAGGGAGTGTCTAACTGCCAGTGTAGGTAGGGTGCAGTAGGGGTTCTAGAAAAGGCCATAAATATGCTAAGACAAGAAGAATTTGTTAGGCAAACAATAAAAACAAATTATTTTACATAATCTACATCAGTCATGAGCTCCAATTCACACAGCAATTCATATATAGGCTGACAAAGCAACTATTTTCACAATCAAGTATCTTTTTATCAGTTATGATAATATATTCATTTCTTCAGCAGAAATGGAGAGCTAGTAAAGAGCATGAAATGATAAATTCAAACCTCAAAAATGAATTCTACATTTACTCAACAAATATTTATCCAGCATGTATTATATGCAATGATCTGAAATAGCTGTCATGGGAGAATACAAAGATGAATAATTTATGCTCACTGCTACCAAGGAGATATAAAAATGCTGATAAAACTGAGAAGAAATATATAAATATATAAATATATATAAAAATATAAATATATAAATATATATAAATATATAAATATATCTTTCCTACTGAGTAGAGACTCAAAAGAAACTGATTAAAAGACAGACATAGCAGGATAAAATAAAACTTAACAATGCACCCATTCTCAGCTAAGCATTTTCATTTTACTTTGCTTCTCAGAGGGTAAACATTTATCTACAGTCATAGCATACTCCTATTCCATGTTACCAACTTCAGTTGAGCCAAAAATCTACTGTCATGGAACTTGCATCCACTAATATTCCACAAATCTTAAGTGACAATTTTGGCAGTCAAGATTCTCCCCAGTCTGGCCTCTGTCCACTATTTCTGACTTAGCTTGCACTGCTCTGGACACAGGCAACTCACCACTGTACTTGGCACTGTTCAGAGACACTCCTAGACCTGAACTGTTTTCCTTCCCCAGCTCTCCAGGCCCACAGCCATTATATCAGAAAGGTCTTTGGTTTTATAGAATTATCTCTTCCTTGTGCTTGTTACCTCAGTAGAGCATTCTCTCCCACCTCTGAACACCTATTCTTTGGAATCACTACACCAATCTTGAAATGATTAGTACATATCTTGGTTGTCAATACTGGCTGCAAAATGAACACCCAGATGAGATTTTAAAATACTGATAGCTGGTTCAGATGCCCAGACTACTATTTGAATTAAGTGAGATTCAGCCTCATTGCCAGTATTTTTTTTAAAAGTTCCCCAGAAGAATCTAATATGCAGTTAAGACTGAGAACTAATACCAGTGTTTCTCAACCAAGACAGAAAGAGCTATCTATGTTAGAATTCCTGGGAAGCATTTTCAAACTATAACACAACCTTATACAAACCCCCATCACCTCCCACCTCCCTTACCTGGCCTTTCTCTCTAAAAGGGGATGAGGAAAATAAGAACCACACAAGCCAAAAGTAAAGTTGTCTGTATTTTGACAGAGTGCCCTCAGTGATACAAATCTGAATCTCTTTAAAAAGCCACTAATTTTATGTATTTGTTTTATATTCTCTAGATTATAAACCTTATTCATCTTTGTATCTCTGGGAGTGCCTAGCATATACAAGTCCTTAATAAATAAGTTAGACTTTAAGTAAATGCATTACTATCTGTATAGAACGTGATGCAACTAGAAATTTGGTTTAAAATATCACATTACTCTCCATTTTGAAACTGCCAACCAAGTGATACCAAAAAATCTACTTGAAACATTTCAAAGAATAGGATCAGTCAAGAATATTTCTTACCGGCATGGCATTGCTTGGATCTTCCCCATACATAAACTGAACTTTCACTGTTATATTTCTGGCAGAACCTTGACGATTGGCAAAATTAAGACTCTGAGGGTATATGTAGAGAAGATTTCTGTGAAGGAAACATTATAAATGACAGTGAATACATAACTAAAAACACTATGGATCACAAAAGAAACATTAAAATACTGAATTATTAATATTTGTAAGCCACTGGGCTAAAACATTTCACATATGTTTTACTTGACCTTAGAGCAATCATTCAAATCCACAGCAGTCAAATATATCCTGATTTTGCAGATTAACTGAAATCCAGGTTAATTGATTTTCCACATACTAGGTAAAAGACAAAGCTGAATTCAGAGTACAAGTCAGTCAGACTTCAAAACTCATTATCTTTCCTCTACAAGAGGCTTTTGGGAAATAAATGAGAAGGGACTGAAACTTTATTAAGATTATTATAATATTACCTGAGTTATCTAAGCAGATATAAGGATGGCATTTATAAATGTGGTGTTTATAAAAATGTGATTAAGGATTTAAGAGGTATGATATTCCACCGTATTGTTCAAAAATACATTACAATATAGTGGGTATAACAGAAATAGGTAATTACTGAGGCAATTGTGTTCTACCCTGCATTTACTTGACTTCTTGTCCAGTTCGTGATTGTGCATCTTGCAGAAATTTTAATAGTACCTGTTGCTGTCAATCTAAAGAGAAATAATTCAAGACACTAAAAGAAAGAGCTAAGTTAAAAAAAAGAGAGAGAGAGAGAGAGAGAGAGTTACTTTACTTGAAGACTAGTGTTTAGAGCTAATGAATAAGACTTCAAGAATAACAAAACCTTGCTAATCAACTGCTGGGGCAATGAAAATAGGTCTAAATTTTCTGGAGGGTGGTAAGGCAATATAGAAATGTTAAATGGACACATAAACTTTGACTCAACGAACCCATCTCTACTATGAGAACTATGCACATGTATAAAAGGGTATCTTGAAAGTAATTCATTATATTTTTCACAATTACAAATAATTATAAAGAAACATAATGATCATTAGTATGTTAAGCATCCCTAATCTAAAAATCCAAAATCCAAATCTGAATGAGCACTGACATGATGACACAAATCTGATGGTTCAATGTACACAAATTTGTTTCATGCAGAAAAATAAGTAAAATGTTGTATAAAATTACCTTCTGGCTATGTGTATAAGATATGCATTAAACAGATGAATTTCATGTTTAGACTTGGGTTCTATTCCCTAATATATTTCATTATGTGCATTGCAAATATTCCAAAATTTTTAAAATTGAAATATGAAACACTGATTCTAAGCATTTCAGATAAGGGATCCTCAATTTGTACTAAATTGGTAAATTAAACTAAGACACATCAATATGAGTCTCTAGAATGATAATATGTACCAGTGTTAATCAATGTGGAAAGAAATATTTCATATGATGGATGGGGGATAACAGGTCCCAGAGTAGGATGCATAGTAACATTACCCTATTTATAGAAAATTTTCTGTGGGCATCTGTGTATGATGTGACAAGGGAAGGAAAGGAAGAAAGAGAAAATGGATAAAATTGTATTTCTAAAAAAATAATACTGATGACTTTAGTTTCTCTTTTAGTTAACATTGATGGCTTAAATTTCTTTTTCATACTTTTCCATTTTATTTAAATTGTTAGTGAAAATATATGATCTTTGCAATTAAAAAAGCAATAAAGCAGTTTACATGATGGAGGACGGAACTGCCCTTGACAAGAAGCATACACTCTGGAAGTAGTAAAGATTGAGAAGAGTCAGTTGTACTCAAACAGTCAAAAGTGCAAAAGGCAAATATGGAAGTAGTATGACTGGTAAGGCTGCTAATCAAAGAGATCGAAGATGATTATGACTGACAACTAAGTCATCAAATAAAATCTGTACAGGGAATATCTGATTTCCCAACAAATATCTCACACAATATTGGGCACTAGGAAAATAAAGTAAGACTGAGAGGCCATTCCCTAGTTTTGAGGAACATACAGCCCAATGGGACAAAACTGCCTACAAACAGACTATTTCAAAACAGTTAGTGTTATGAGAGAGGTATTTGGAAAAGACAGGTACTCAGCTCTCTGAATAAAGCAGACTGGTTTGTGCCATTTTTTCCCAGAACCTAGATTTTAATGATTGGCATCCCTTTTTTGTCATTTACCATATTCTTCTGTAAATAGAGAGTTGGATCTAAAGTCTTGGTCATATTAAGGTTCATTTTTTTTTTAAAGCAAGATTACTTCATAAAGGATATCATGTTCTTCTACCACAAAGAAAATGTTTGGTTCTTCTTTTTGCACAATTAATGAATAATGATGATCAATACCTAAATTCATTAATCCACTAAGGGTTGCCCAAAAGTAATTTTCTATCATTCCTTCTTTATTTAACAGCTGGGACGCCTCTATGAAGGTGACTTTCCCTCATCTACTATTTGCTTTGCCAGTGAGCCATTATATGAGAGTCAGGAATAAATGTTTGATTCTTTTCCATTACTTTCAAGTTTTCAAAGCAGTAAGTGGGTATACTCCAATTCTCTAAAAGGGATCAATTAAGTCTTTTTCAAAAAAGCACACTTTGTTTACTTATAGATCAAGCTTTCTTAATGGGCTTCAACACATTGCAGTTATTATTATCCTTATGAACATTCAAACTGTCCCATCTTTGGCAAATTAAAAAAACAATTCAAACTGGTTGTAGACTTAGTTATAGTAGTCTTTGAGAACTTCTTGCTTTTTCTAATGATTAGACAATCCAGGTTTTTCTTGCACATTTTCTTCTCTGACCTGGAATCTGTCATTTCTCCAAGAAACTGTGGTTCTTTTGAGTAATAAACATTTTTTCCAAACTAGTTGGGGCATTTATTGTGGGTTAGTCATTTTGTTTTAGGACATTTGGGTACAAAAAGTAAGAAGAAAACTGCTTTCAACATTAAATAAATTCTGAGTTCACACTTCTATTACCAACTAATATCAGGACTACAAAGTATGTACTTAAATCTTTCTACACTGCATCTACATATAATCTTTCCTATGCTGAGAATTATTTTTGAAGACACGAACTATAACAGAATTAGAATTATGTCATTTAATTTGTGTATTCCAAGAATGCTGACTTAAGGAACTTCAAGATTCTGTGGTCAGACAGGGATAAGCCTAACAAAAATACTGAAATGGCAGCCACAGTCTAGAAGGGAAACCAGAAAAATAAAATAGAAACCAAAGAAAGAAAAGAAGAAAAACAGGTAGTATCAAACGCTACTCAGGGGCCAGGCATGTGGTACATGCTGTAATGCCAGTGACTCAGGAGGCTGAGGCAGGAGGACTGATTTCAAGGCTACCCTCAGCAACTTTAAAAAGACCCTAAGTAACTTAGGGAGAGCCTGTCTTAAAAAAATCGGGGAATGGGTGCTGGGGACTTCGCTAGGTGATAAAGTTGCCCCTGAGTTCAATTCCCAGTACCAAAAAACCTAGAACAAAAAAACAAATGCTACTCAGTGGCCAAATGAGATAAGAACTTTAAAACATTCATGGGATTTAGCAACATGAAAATCATTCCATAATCTCAGTTTGAAAACAGATAAAAGTAGGTTCAGGAGTAAGCATGGGGAGGTAAGAAAATGAAATAAATCAGTAAAATTCTTAAAAGTGTTGCTGTAAAGGGGGAAAAGATAATGCAATAATTATGTACAAAAAATGGGAGTTTCTTGAAGTCTTTTATGGTGGCAAATTTAGAGCCTGATTAAATCCTAATGAAAAGAATTCAGTTGATACAGAGTTTGCAAATATTAGAACAAGAAAAGAAAGTATGATTCCTGAGATGATGAAAGAAGAGCATCCAAAGTATATAACAATGTACCAACATTCATTATGTCTATAATTCCTTGTAACAAACATGTACTTAGTATCCCAAGTGTGCTATGTATTAAGAATATAGAGTAAAAGAAGTTCTTGACTTCAAAGAATTCACGGTCCAGAAGGGAAATCAGACAAAGCAGATAAATACAATGTAGTACAATAAGCACTGTGAAAAATGACACTGGAGCCCGTCTGAGGATTTGGGATTAAACAACCTGCCCACAAATTTCATTGAGCAAGTTTCAAGATAAAACAGACATGTAAAACACAGAAAAGTAAAAAATAGCACCCATGTCCCTGTAATTTGATTACATAATCTGTAATCATCTTATTCATTTATGTATTACTTTATTTTTAAAATATATCTTCTCTTACAGAGTCCAAACTCCAGGAGGGCAAGACCTTGCATATCAATTTAACTGCTATATTCCCAATGTCTACAATGTTACTTCATATTTACTGAATGAATGAGTTCAAATCCCCAGCACCCCCCCCCAAAAAAAAAGAATGAATGAATGAGTGAATGAATAGTAGAGAATGCACATGAAATTTAGTGATTTAATATTTCTAGGAATTTAAATTGAAGGTTAAATAGGAACTAACTGAACATTATCTACAAACTGTGTGATTTTCACTATAAGTAATAAAATTTTAATCCCAACTTATCTGAAGGCATGCAACTGAATCCAGATTATTTTCCATTTGATTAAGAACTCCACTAATAAATTCCCAAATGAACCAGTAAGTCTTTACTTTGTATTTCAAAATACTCCCTCAAAGTAATTTCAAATCAGCAAGGTTAAAAAGCAGATTAGAAAGAAAAATGTTAAAAGATATCTAGACACTTAGGGGGGAAAAGACAAATTCATACTGCATTCCCTCATTGCAAGAAATTCCAGATTAATCAAAGGCTTAAATAATAAAATCATAAAGTACTAGAAGAGCTTTACAGTAACCATATGTTATAGGCAAGGAAGCCACTCTAACATAGCCACAAAAATCATAAAACATAAAATTTTAGAGCTATGTAGGAAGTGGTATCATAAACACAGATTAAAAAAAATAACAATTTGAAAAGAGCTATTTGTTATACGTAAGACAGAGTTAGCATCCATAATATGTAATTACTAAAATTAGTTAAAAAGAGACAAATTTTAAGGGGGGGGTCATTGGGGGAAGATTTATGTACATACCCAACTAATTTGAAAAAGAGAACAAAGTATGTGGCTAGAAAAACAATCAAGATAGATATTTGCCTATTAGATTTATCAATTTTTTTTGTCTTTTTTCACTCAAAATATTGATAAAAGTATATGAGAAAGAAAAATTCTCATATTTTCCTGGCAGGGATATGAACTGGTACATTGTCAGGACAATTGGACAAAAGCAATCATAATTTAAAAGTCAATATCTATAGCCTATGTGAAAATATTTGTCCAGCTACATAAAGACATATTTTCTATATATACTGCTTATAATTAGAAAACCAGAAAAAATTTAAATGATCATTAAAGAGGAGGGTGATTAAGGTTAGATACACGCATTTAATAGAAGATTGTGTAGTCATTAAAAAGGATGCAGTATACTTAAAGTACTCATATGGAAATAAATTTTAAAATATTAAGGTCTGGAATATTTATAAATACATAAACACATACATGAAAGGGGTATATATAAGACCCCATTTCTGTTTTTAAAAAATTATGTTCAGTTAGTCACCCAAAACATTTGTAGTAAAGAGTCAAGATATTCATTTTTTATACATTTCTAAAATATCTTGAGTTTTCACAATTAGTATTTCCAGCATTAAAAAAAAAAAAAAAAAAAAAAAACATGGGCTGGAGGTGTAGTTCAGTGGTAGAGTAATTGCCTAGCATGTACAAGTCCCTGAGTTCAATCCCCAGGACTGCAAAAATTAAATAACTAAAAAATAACATTTATTAATAGTGAACATGAAAACAGTAAGATAAATTAAATGACTCCCTCAAATTCTGGATCTACACTATCTAATAACTTTTGGATCTATGCTAATAAGAAAGTCTACTGAGACAACTGAATAATTCATATGTGACTGGCTCTGAGATACACTGTAAGCATAAAATACACCACAAATTTTGAACACACAGTATAAAAATTTAAAATACCTAATTAATACTTTCACACTGATCATATGCTGAAATGATCATTTTTTATGTATTAGATTAACTAAAATAACATTATTAAAATTAATCTGTTCCTTTAGTTTTTTATTAATGTGGCTACCAAAATTTTTAACTACAGATGGTCCCCAACTTAAAGTAAAACTCTTATCTCTTTACTTAATGCCAGCATCACTATACTTGTGCTTTGGGGCCATCATTAAGTAAAATAAGGGTTACTTAAACACATGCACTGAGATAGATGCCACAACAGTGGACATGATAAACTAAGATAGCTGAGGTACACATTCAGCAGACAGTATGCACAAAGGCAGGATTCACATCCTGATGGGATGAAGTAAACCAGCACCAGATTTCATCAGGCTACTACTAAGAATGGTGTACAATTTAAACTCATGACTTGGTACTTTCTGGAATTTTCCCTTTAATATTTTTGGACCACGGGTGACTGTGAATAACTGAAACTTAAGAAAAAAATCACGTATAGGGTTGTTCTACTCCTGGCATTCAAAATCAAACAGTCATGATGAAAGAGGAAAAAACTGAAGAAATACTATGTATAAAAAAAAAAAAAAAAAAAAAAAAAACTACCTTGTGTGTTATTTGGAAGTTCCACCTCCGTAAGATTGCATAACCTGGAAAAGCAAAAGGACTTTGCTTTGCTTGGAATTTAAACAATTTGGGCTGCTAAATACCTAATATTCTACACACCTAGGAAATTTTGTATACTGATTAGAAACTAGAAATCCTTAAATCAGGAACTAAGTTTGCTTAATAGTATTTTATTTTCTTTGACATAGAATTTTTTGATTTTTATAAATTACTGGTCATATTTGATCAAGGTTCTATTTAAATAGGCAAAAGTTCAAACAAAGATTAGACTCTGCTTTTAACAATGTAGTCAGACAGGAGACACTGAAAGACAGGTATAACATCATTTATAAAGTTACTATTTTCTTTACATTTTTTCATGTTTAAATGCTTCTGTAGCTTGTAATTAGGCAAATTACTCACTTTAATTACACCTAATAATTTAAGAAAAAATTATCCAGATATTTCTACCTAGAGATACTATACCATAAATCAAGAATACATAACCACTACCTTCTAATCTCTACATGTGAGGAATTATGTAAATTGTAGAGAAAGTATTAATTCTAGTACAGTACAACTATGGAAGAAAATTCCTCCATATACCTTCTCTTTGGTGAGCATTATACTTAACAGCTTGTAAGGGATATAAATTAAAACCAGATACAGATTTGGTCAATAAACAGCTTATTAGTATAACAGGGGATAAACCTGATCCATCTCAACTCTCTAGTAAGTAGGAAGTGAATGAAAATAGCAGTAGTTCTAGGCCACAAAAACAGGCAGGTTAGTTAAGAATATTTCCAAAATATGTCCTTCATGATCAACGATAATAACAATTAATTTTCCTTTAAAGAGGGAGAAAATTTTACTTTTTAAATTTCTGCTACAAATATTTATATGGTTCTGTATTGGGCATTTAAGAAAAAATATATACACGCTAATCAAAATTCCTTATCAAGGTTCAAGAGACCAGAATTCAGAAAATTTAGATTCTAGGAAAATTTCCCAAATTCACATGACCTTAATACAGGATTATATCATTTTTACCAATAAAATACTATATAGTACTAGTATATCTGCACTGATTGTTTCTAATTACGAAGTAGTTAATATATAATGATGTATAATTCTTATTACTCAGCAGGTAATGTTAAATGCTCTATAAATACTCTTAATCTTTACACAGTCCTATAAAGTAGGTATTATCTTTACTCAACAGAGGAAAAAATAGAGATGCTAAATAATTTTACCAAGGGTCACAGAGCTGAAAAAGAGTAGAACCGGATTCTAATTTAAGCAGTCCTGCTCCAGAATCACACTCTTTAATCACTAGGTATATATAGCATCTAATATATCCAATCCCTTAATACTAAATCATCAAAAGGAAGGACCTCTATTTAATGGCAGGTAGAAGGTGTATGTGTATGTGTGTGGTGCTGGGGACTGAACCCAGGGCTATTTGCATACGAGGCAAGCACTCTACCAACTGAGCTATGTTCCCAGCCTCAGGTAGAGGCATTTCAAAGAAAAGAATTTTGGAAACCATTCATTTTATAAAAATTTGCTTGACAACTTAAAATTTAAACTGAAATTCATTTTGTCAATATTCTACTCTTTGTTAAAAAGTTATTAACTTTATGAAAATTTTCTTTTAGATATAGTTGATTATATATACACAAACACACACCAGCTAAAAGCTTCATGTGACTTATAAAAACTGACATTGAGTTCTTATTTGCCAGACAATATTTGAAACACTCTATACTTTTTAAAAAATTCTCATAACCCTATGAATTACAAACTATAATTACCCCAACTTTTACAGACGAGGATACTAAGGTATGCAAACATTAAATGATTTCTCCAAGGCCAGACATCTACACCTGGCTTTTGAACCAAAACCACAGTTTGACTTTAGAATCCATATTCTTAGCAATTTTAATCCATAAATTTATTTTCTCAAAAAGCACTTAATATGAATACTCAATAAGATAATCAAAATTTAACCACTTAATTTTTCTTTTAACATTAACTTAGAACAGTGGAACATTTGTTTTTGGACATACTATTAATCTTTTACTTTGGTTAAATTTATGTCATAAAAATTATTGCTAAGCTCAACACAGAAAACCTCAGAAAAATTTATGATGGGAAAATTGTTTCTGACTTTGAAAGAATTTAAGATTCAATTCTAGTTTGACTTTACAAGACTACACATATTTATTGGTAGGTACTTCAGCAGACATGTGGAAAAGAGTCTAGAGCACAGAGATAAAGAATACAATGGGGAAAGGGAGAATTGTGTCTTTATTGATATTTATTATGTATGGGATGATTTTGTCAAAATATACAAAGATGATTAAGACATATGTGAAGCAAAAAGACATACTAACAAATAATTATACTGACAAATAAGACCAAATACACAATTATATGTTAGCTTATTCAGAAACACAGCATGGTACACCATGACACCACCTGAAGTAAATGAGGAAGGCTTCCAGAAAAAGCATTTTTGGGGATGGGTAACTGGTTCTAAAAGAACTAAAATACAATTTGGGAAATGCATACTTAACTCATTAATTTTTCCTCAACTGTGAAGATGAATTTACAACTAAAAAGAGTTTTTTTATTTTTAAAAATCATAAAATACTAATGTGAACTTTTAAACACAAGTAGATCCCTTAACACTCAAAGCACAGTTTAAAATATAGCAAATAATTTCAAATTACCTATTAAGTTAGTTGCTCATTTCCTTGATTTTACTTAATATTGATCCAACTAAATGTGGAAGGTTAAATTCGGGCAAGTTAACAGAGCTTAACTATTAACTATATTCACCTGCCAACCTTACTGTTTATGTGGCAAATAGTGGTATATATAAAGAAGTCTAGGTATGCTTATGGGAGAAAAATAATTCCAAACTGCTTGAAATTGAATAATTGGGATAAAAATGTTCACAGTTAAACTCCTTCTTTTTATTGTTCCTCTAGTTATTTCTTCCAGAATTGATCATGCCAATTCATCACTGGATTCTACATCTTCAGAGCCAAAATCAAGATTTGCTATGTTAGATGATGTAAAAATTTTAGCCAATGGCCTCCTTCAGTTGGGACATGGTCTTAAGGACTTTGTCCATAAGACTAAGGGCCAAATTAATGACATATTTCAAAAACTAAACATATTTGATCAGTCTTTTTATGATCTATCACTGCAAACCAACGAAATTAAAGAAGAAGAAAAAGAACTGAGAAAAACTACATCTAAACTACAAGTCAAAAATGAAGAGGTGAAGAATATGTCACTTGAACTCAACTCAAAACTTGAAAGCCTCCTAGAAGAAAAAATTCTACTTCAGAAAAAAGTGAGGTATTTAGAGGAGCAATTAACTAATTTAATTCAAAATCAACCTGAAATTCAGGAACATCCAGAAGTAACTTCACTTAAGGTAAGAAAAAACCAACAAAGTTTGCATGATTTTTCAGTGTGGAGTTTTTAAAAATTTCTGAGACATACTATTTGAAATATTTTGTTGCACTGTTGAACAACTTTATTTTTTTCAAGAAAAATAACATAGAAAATAAAATTCCCCATCATAAGTTAAAGTTGGTTTCTGTTTCTATACTATTATATATGAAAACTAAACTTTACATTTCATATAAAAATTACAAATGAGTTCAGTAATAAAATTTAGAACACTAGATTATTATACTATTGGCAAATTTACTGGAAGTAAGTTTAAAAAAAAAACAGAAGAAATTTAAATATAAAACTATTTTTCAGTATCCATAAATGGATACATGTAATAATCTATGGTAGATTTATTACTATTAAAATACTGTGTGTAAAGGATTTTCTTCTAATTGAAGTAAAGTTCAGAAAATCAAACTTTAGAGATGACACTTTTTTGTATTATTTTCAAAAAGCATACAAGGGAAAATTTTTCTGACCCACTGTTAGTTTAAAAAATAGACTGTGATAGTTTACTAATAAAAACTTTAACAAAAAAAAAAAAAGGAAGAAAAATTTAACTAAACTACAAACTATGTCCAGACTTTTGTAGAACAGCAAGATAACAGCATCAAAGACCTTCTCCAGACTGTGGAAGAACAATATAAACAATTAAACCAACAGCACAGTCAAATAAAAGAAATAGAAAATCAGGTAAGTATTTAAATGATATGTCCAGAATTTAAGCATTTCAATATAAAGGAGAATAGTATAAAAATATTAATCAGTAATACTCAAAAGCCATTCAACTAGCTCAAAAAAACAATACTCAGAGAAACTGATAAAAAAAATATTTCACAAGCTTATAAAACAAATATCACCACTGATTTTAATTAAATAAACATCATTTTAATAGCAATGCTAATTTTCCAAAAAGTTTTTTGCCAACTACTTTTCATCCATAATTCCCTTATTATATATTACTTCCTAGATTTGTTATATCTTTTATGATAAGTCAATTAACCCACTTGCAAAAGCAAAATGGCACTATTATACAAAATATATATTCTATCTCTACATTAAATATACAGTAGTGTCCTCCCCATTTCTTAGTAAACTATAGTCCAAAAATAATAAATATTAATATTTATCTTTATTCTTTCAAGAGAAAGGCCACATTCACTAACTTTTATTATACTCTACTGTAATAATTAATCTGTTTTATTCTTAGTTATTAATATCCTACGGTGACTAATTTTTAAATTAAATATTTTTACAAGCATGCAAGTACAGAGAAAAATATATAAGATTTGGTATTATCTGCCATTTCAGGCATTCATTGGGGGTCTCAGAAGATAAGAAAATGTATCTCATGGATAAAAGAGAACTTCTTTATTAAGAAATCAAAGGAAATTTCTGAGTTGGAAGAAGTCTCTTATCATCTCACTTCTCAAACTTACATTATAAAACCAAAACTGAAAAAAGTTAGGTGACTTCAAGATCAATTTACTCAACAGAAAAGACAAACATACAGTTACTGAATTTTAGAACAGATTCTTATGAGTTAGGTTCTAGGAAATGCCATTTTAGCCAGCATCAAAAATTTAATAGTAGGGCTGGGGGTGCAGTTCAGGTTCACATGCCTAGAATGAGAAAGGGCCCTGGGCTTGATCCCAGCATTACCACTCCCACCAAACCTGCAAATAATAATGAAAGATATTCTATATTCTGCTTTTCTCACCATCAATAAGAAAAGCAATCAATTGCAAAACCAGGCTTTAAATAAAATATTTTATTAAAATACTTTCAAAGATCTTTCAACCTCTACAGATGTGTATACAGGTCAAAAACTATCCAGAGCTGGGTGCAGTGAGTGACACACACCTGTAATCTCAGCAGCTGAGGATCATGAGTTCAAAGCCAGCCTCAGCAATTTAGCAAGGCCTTAAGCAACATAGTGAGATCCTGTCACTAAATAATACATTAAAAAAAAAAAAAAAAAAGTCTGGGGATGTGGTTCAGTGGTTAACTCCTGGGTTCAATTCCCAATATCAAAAAAAAAAAAAAAAAACCAACTTATCCAGAAGGCAACCTTTTTCAAATTATGGGTAATGTCTTTCTGGCAGATCTGAGAATCAATCAGACCTACAACTGAGAATGATTAAATTTCAAATCTGCCTGTGTTAATGAATAGAATATTAAGCATATCTTTTATATAAATAAAGATGATATATTAAAATATTTTAAGCAAAAATTCTGTCCTTCCTGTTTTTGTTTTTCTTTTTTATGAATGCCTGGGGGGGTGCTATTGTTTTATTTTGCCTGTTTTCTTTATTTTTAACTCATTAATGTCTGAATAAATATTTTGGGAACAGATAATCTGTACAATCTGGATAGCACTGTTTATTTTTCTTAACATCAAAGGCCATAACACTGTGAACTGAAAGATGCAAATAAATTGTACTTTTGATAGCCTTACTTCAGATTTATCCTAATTATATATTCAGTACCATTTTTGAAAAGTGGATATTTTTTTTTTTTTATCAGCTCAGAAAGACTGGAATTCAAGAACCCACAGAAAATTCTCTTTCTTCCAAATCAAGAGCACCAAGAACCACTCCCCCTTTTCAGATGAATGAAATGAAAAATACAGAACAAGATGGTAAGGTCATTTGGTGGGTTTTCTTCTTGAAGCCATTATGATCAGAATTCCTATGCCTCAGGCCTAAGCTAGACTGAAAGTAGAAGACATATCCTTCAAATATAAAACACCAACTTAATTGGCTCCTGGGTTTTTCTAACACTATACAAGAAATTCTTATGATAATCAGAAAAATATGAACATGAACTTGATATAAGATAACATGGAATGATTTTCTTAGATGTGATAATGATATTACAACTATGAAAAAGAACGAGTTCACATTTAAGAGATGCATGCTGAAATATTTAAGGGATAAAGACTCATGATGTTTGAAAACTACTTTCAAATAGCACAAACAAAATACATGATTGTGTATGTAGTTGTGTGTGAGTGTGTGTAAAGCATACATGGCATGATGTAACCAAAAGTTGGATACAGATAGAATACGGTGTTTTCTTCAATAATTCTTTTCACTTTCCTTTTTGCTTGAAAAACTTCATAAGAAAAACAAAAGTTGCAAGGAACAAAGTTTCCTTCCCATCCAAACTTCAACAAAATGATACATTCATGATATATTCTCCAATATGGTATTTTATTTTGTTTTGTTTTGTTTTGAGACAGGCAGGGTCTTGCTAAATTGCCCAGGCTAGGCTCAAACTCACAATCCTCCAGCCTCAGCCTCCTCAGTAGCTGGAATTATAGGCACATGCCACCACACCAGGCTCAAAACATTCATTTTTTTTTAAGTAACTCACCTAGAAAAAAAAGGTCTATGGGGCTAGTTTTTTCCATGTTCACTCCACATATATCTGCTAATGATCTGCTATTCACCAAGCAAGAACTAAGTTTCTGTACTGTTTCATATGTATTTCTGCCACCTAATACTCATACCATGTTGGATGAAGATGATGATGATATATGCTTAAAATTCTCATTTTGTCACTTTAAAAATAAAATCAGTTGGTAATACTATTTTTATATTCTTTGTATAACACGGCCATCTGTAAAAATGTCTTAGCATTCACATTACTGAAAAAAACTATAGTCACTACAATTCCATGAAATTTCAAGTAAAATCTCAAGTTCAAAAGATATTCCTCTTACTAAATCTTCTATGACAACATTTTGTTGATTCTAGGCATTCCTGCTGATTGTTCCGCCATTTATAACAGAGGTGAACATATGAGTGGCATATATACCATTAGACCAAGCAATTCACAAGCTTTTGATGTCTACTGTGAAATTAAATCAGGTAAAACCTGCCTAAGGAGAAAATGGGCAGTAGTTAGTTCAAGTTATTAAATACCTATTCGAAAGACAAAACATGCTGAATATGTATTAGTCTTTGCTGAATATGTATAATAACAACCATATATTACTTATGCTTGTCTTATTTATTTGTTTAAATAAATCTTCTCCATTTCCTCTTTAAAAGAATCTGAAGTGACTACTGTCAATAAATTGATCAAGAAAAAATTCATTAGTTGCTCTTCACTTAAATGTTTGGTACCATAATAAATAATATAAAGTGTATTACCATATACTTACCATACATTACAACATTAATAAGTTACCTTACAAAGTCACCAATTAAAACCAAACTCAAAAGATAATTTTATATCTGTCAACATCAATCTCCTAAAAACATACAGTTTCATTCATTATATTTAGGTAGTCTATGGACCTTAATTCAACACCGAATAGATGGATCACAAAACTTCAATGAAACGTGGGAGAACTACAGATATGGTTTTGGAAGACTTGATGGTAAGATGATTTCATTCAATCACTCATTCGCTTGTAATTATTAATTTAGAAATATTTTTTAGGAACCTATTACAGACTAGGCATTGAAAATATAGCAATGAAAAGTAACTGTTCCAGTCCTCATAAAACTTATGAACAAATAATTACACATTTGTTACTAATCATATTTATTATAACTGTCATTATTTGAATTAGGATCATCACAATTATATATCTATTTTTATTCTTATCACAACATAATTTGATGGTTTATAATTATAATTATTAAAGAAAAATTTGATTAAGTGCTATGTGCTTTGACAAGTGGTGCTATAAATGAGCTGCAAAGATAACTATTCCTAGCACTAGTTACTATATTCTTTCATTAACATTTTAAGGATTAATTAATTAAAAGTTAGAAGGGGTCTGGGGTATTAGCTCAGTGGGAGAGTGCTTGTCTAACATGTATGAAATCCCGGGTGTGATCCCTAGCACTACAAAACATCATATTAATAAAATAAACAAGAGGACAAGAAACTGTCAGATATTCAGTATGAATCTTAAAATTCTACTTAAATATTATATACTATGGAATGTGATTTAAATTGATTTAGTTAATATGAATTATTCTATTTTGGCACAAAACAATATAAAATAAGCAAAAGTAACAGATGTTACAAATCCTAAAAGCGCACTATAAAAATCTATGAATCATATGTAAGTGCCTACTTACTAAGTGGAAAACAAGCCAGGCACAGTGATGCATGACTGTAATCCCAGTGGCTCAGGAGGCTGAGGCAGGATGATGGTGAGTTCAAAGCCACTCTCAGCAACTTAGTGAGGCCCTAAGCAACTCAGTGAGACTCTATCTCTAAATAAAACAGAAAAAGAGCTAGGAATGTGGCTCAGTGGTTAAGTGCTCCTGAGTTCAATCCTCAGTACCAAAAATGAAAAAAAAAAAAAAAAAAAAAAAAAAGAAAGTGGAAAATAAATATTATTATATCAAATTTTTAAATACTCAGTACAATTTGACCATTTAAAATTTTTCACATTCAAAGTGCCAATTAAATCCCTGACTAGAAGGTATATTCAGTGATATGTTTTTGTAGCTCCAACTCCTCAAAGAGTGAGTGTAACCCAAAAGTAAATACTGACGGTTAGGTCCAGAATGCTAATTTCTGATGAGAAAGTAAGCCATTTGTACTTGTACTTACAATGCTTAAATGAAGTTTTCTACTAACTCAATACCAATAAGAAACCATGGACTTTTTAAATTAAAAAATTTAATAAGTATTGTGATAAATAAAGAATAATCTATTAATATTTAAGCTACATTTTAAATTCCAAATAAAAATATCTATTTTTAATTACACAGAAAAGATATGTGTCCTGGGTTCAATCTCCAGTACCACCAAAAGAGAGAGAGGGAGAGGAAAAGAGGAAGAGAGAGAGAAATGTTCTTTTTTTCTATAGAAAATATTTATCAAGCAAATACCACAGGTCCAGTTTATATCTGAGAAAAATGGCATCATATTATCCAAATCCAGGAATACTTTAACAAGCCTCTTGACTATGTGGGCATTGATAAAGAGCTGATAGGAAAGCTGGTGTAACAATTTAGAAGTAAGATACTATTCTACCAATGACCAAACCTAAAAATTATTAGACTATTATAGAATAGTCTCATATGTGTAGTATGTAAACATCTGGCAATATCCATTTTAGAAAGGATAACCAAATTTTAAGCAGATCTATTAATGTTTTAACATGTTTTGTATACAAACTATTAATAAAATGGTTTTTAAAAGAAATACTTTGAAAGACTCTAAAAAATGGAATTCAGGACTAAAACCACTCAGTAACACCAGTTAATGCTCTTTAAAAAAATCTGTCAGGGCATAATCAACTCACAGATTTTTAAAACTCTTCTTTTCAGGAGAATTTTGGTTGGGCCTAGAAAAAATATATTCCATAGTGAAAAAATCTAATTATATTTTACAAATTGAGCTAGAAGACTGGAAAGACAACAAGCATTATATTGAGTATTCTTTTCACTTGGGAAATCTTGAAACCAACTATACACTACATCTAGTTGAGATTGCTGGCAATATCCCCAAGTCCCTCCCGGAACACAAGGATTTGATGTTTTCTACATGGGATCACAAAGCAAAAGGACACTTCAACTGTCCAGAAATTTATTCAGGTATCATTTTTCTAATACCAATACTTTCTTTTCACACCTTCAAAATATCTTCCTGTGGTTTTAGTTATTATCTATGATGTCATAACTCTTTCAAATTTAAACCATTACCAAGAAAAAAGTATTCATTCTAATTCAACTAGGTAGTGTACCTCTAATATCTTAGGAGGGTGTTATAATGAAAGTTATACACATTATTTAAAATCAGGATACATGCATCTACAAAATGTAATGTTTATAAGAAATTAAGATCCATATATGGAGAAATATAATACCAGCCTACACATGTTTGTATCCGTTAAATTCCTTATTTATTTTCTTTAGGAGGCTGGTGGTGGCATGATGTATGTGGAGAAAACAACCTAAATGGCAAATATAATAAACCAAGAGCAAAATCTAAGCCAGAGAAGAGAAGAGGAATATGCTGGAGGTCTGAAAATGGAAGGTTATACTCTATCAAATCAACCAAAATGTTAATCCATCCAGTAGATTTAGAAAGCTTTGAATGAACAAAAGCAAATCAAAAAGTCAATAAATTAAACTTTAAACTCATTACTGTGGTTTAATAATCTGGTATTAAATTCTTAATGGAAACCTTCAGAAATTTTTCATTTTAAAGTCACTATCAATTTAAACTAAACATCATCACATCACCTCAAAGAATAACATTTACTTTTCTCAACCAAAATTCTTATGGTGCTGTTTGTTCATATATTTTGTGATGTGGGAATAAAATTTAGATGATCAAATCTAAATTATAACTAATGGATGAATTTTTAAATAGTATTTTTAAATTAATTATAAAAGTCATAGGTTAATTTCACAATTTCCCCAATTAAAAAAAGTAGCTTTCTTTTTAAAATTCTAAACATGAATAAATACAAAAAAAAAACTGATAAGAGTTCTTAAATATAATACTGTTAATTTTAAAACTAAAGTTCAGTCTCAGTACATGTGAAAATCCGTAATGTGAATTTTAAAACTGATGCTTTATTTTGCTACAAAATACCTTGGAGGTTTGATATGGTTTACTTAACCAAGATGAAATACTGCATTAAAATAGGCTCAATGTCTTTTACAAATGCAGTAGTAATGATAACTAAGTCATATTGACTTTAACATCAACTATCATTGTACCTTAAAATATTTGTTAACTTATCCATACCATATGCATTTCATATATTTTAATACTCAATACTGTAAAAACCAATAATTTCATGAGGATTTTGTCAGAACACAATAAGAAAGAATGCCTTTAAGCCATTAAGTTAAAGTTTAATAATAATGTATTCCCCCCGGACATGCTATGAGCCTAATATGGTTGTGCAGATTTTAAGCTGAATTAACATTCATAATATCATGGAATGTTAAAACAGCATGACAAGCATGTATATATGTTTAAAATTTAATAAATAAAGACTCAGTCCCTTAATTATATAAATTTAAATTTTTGTAGTTTTTTATTGACATTATAATAAACATAGGATTAAGACATTTCTCATTTAAATTATTTAAAATCTAAATCTCCAAGGATTATTAGATACATTTCTTATCATAATTTCACTTGTCAGTATTTATTTTTAGATAAAGTGTTTTTAAAAAAAAAACTACCAAGAAGTAAAATTTTGAATTAAACTCAGTTTTCAAAGGAGATGGCACCTAAGTTATATAGCGATTTAGCATGGTCAATATTCAGCATTATATGTTTAAAATTATTCAATAAATGTCATATTTTTATATGTCACATAGTAAAAGCTATATGTATGTGGATCCTACATAAATATTTGCCTCCAAAAAAATACATAATAAAGGAAAGCACAGGCTACAATTTTCAGAGCTGCAGCCCAAGCTATCAATATTTACATGGTTTTTAGAGCCAGAATACCAAAATGGCCTCCCCACCAAAATGGAAAGCTTTCAAATGAAAAATAAAGCATTATATAATATGTCAGTTGCTTCCTCAGTTTTCCTTTTGGTTTTGTTTGTTTGTTTGTTTTTTAATTCTTATATAGTATACTTCACTCTGTTCATTTTAGGAGTACTAAATTGGATTTTTTTTTTTCATATAAAGCTAGGATTGAGAGACAATTATGGTAGAGAAAGAGAAAGGAGTTTCTTCATTATGGTTCATAAAATGATGTCCTTCTATCCTCACTACTTTGCCAAAAGGGTTTGAATCTCACCACAAATAGCTATCTAACCTAATGGACTTTCTCAGCCTACTTTACCTTTGATAATATCTAAAACTTACCAATAGCAATATCCTCTTTTTGTTATTTTAACCTTCATTTTGCTTCCAGAATATCACTATACACTCCATTGACTGTCCTTTTCCTGGATCCATCTTTGTAAACCCTACTCCTTCCTTCTATTTAGTACTGTGGACCAACACACAACCTTTAGTCATCTTTTCTATTCCAGTACTCAGACAATTCTATCTACCCTCATGGATTCATCTATCTTCCATGAATAAACTTCAAAATCTACATGCTCATACCAGGTCTCTTTTCAGTTCCCCTTCTTACATTGTCTACCTGCTATTTCTCCCTTTGATAGTCTATAGTCTCCTCAAATTCAACATATCAAATAAATACACCAGTCCTTCACTGTCTCTGTGATCCCTTTCAACCCTTTCTCTCTTCCTTTCTTCCTTTGTACACTTCACACTCTCCTCCTAACTTCTTTTTTTTTTTAAATATATTTTTTAGTTATAGGTGACCCAATACCTTTATTCTATTTTTATGTGATGCTGAGGATTGAACCCAGGGCATCATGAGTGCTAGGCAAGCATGCTACCACTGAGCCACAACCCCAGCCCATCCTCCTAACTTCTTTATATCCATTAATATTTCTACCATGCTCCTAGGGCTTTTCACTTAACTTTGTAAACAATATATGCCATAAGCCACCAAGTCCAATACAACCTTCTATGGAAATGTCTCTTAACTGATAAAAACTTTTTTCTCAAGGATTGTCCTTATTCTGAGTCCTAAATTATCTAAATAGTTGTTCCTGACCTCCTAATTTTGTCTCTCTCCCTGAATCTTCCTAAAACAAATGTATAAAAGCAAACTAATCTGACTTGTGTTTTTCAAGCTCGTCTACTGAAGAAGTACAACAGCTGAGGATAATAAAAACATGTCCTTAAAAGTTCTGTAGTTACAGGATAAAATGACTTGCTATAAGCATAAATTTCTTTTGGAATCTGTTTTAGTCAGCTTTTTCACTGCTGTGACCAAAATACCCAACAAGAACACTCAGAGAAAGAAAAGCCTATTAGGGGCTCAGGGTTTCAGAGGTCTCAGCTTATAGATGGCCGACTCCATTGCTCCAAGGTGGGTTGCCTCAGATTTAAATCTTGGACTCCTAGGATTTAAAGTAAGATCTTAATAAGATCCTGTTCTGGTTTGGGTAAGAGGTGCCCCTCAAAGCTCCTGTTAATGCAGGAATTCTCAGATGTAAATGATTAATTATGAGAGCTGTAATCAAATCAATACATCCTAGTTTGAATGGAGCCCAAGGTGAGGTATTGCATCATGGGAGAAGGGTACAGTGGAAGGAAGCTGCTCCCTGCCTGGCAGCCAGGAAGCAATGAGAAAAAGAGAGAGAGACGGGGAAAGGTAACAGGGAAGATGCACCCTTCCAGCGCATGCACCCAGTGCATCCTCCAGCCCTGCTCCACATTCCTATAATTACCACCCAGTCAGTCCTCATATTCAAACCATAAAAGAAATCTATGAGGATTTTACCTTATATCTTATTAGGGTCTTATCTTAAACTTGCAAATGAATTGTGTCTTATACTCCACAAATCTATTTTCAATAAAAAGTTACTTTCCTCTAACATCTTTTAAAATGTGATGCTCCTACAAGATGAATCACTTTTATTTTATTGACTTGCAGATCCTATATAAGAACATAGATCCCAATTAGAAGATACAAACCCATATAACAAAATACAAATTCCTTCCAAGTATTCTTGGGGTAATCGGACATCAATTACCTCTTTAACAACCTTTCCCCAACATAAACCCTCTGCTCTAATTAAAATGTTCTGCTTTTAAACCTCCCCTCTAAACTTTCCTAATGCATTCCATTCATCTTGAATGACTCACCACTTCTTTCTGATTGGGTAGGTCTAATTTATACTTTAAGGGGCAAATAATTTTATTTCTTTCACAAATATCCACGTAAAGGGTGGTTCCTTCCTCTACAACTGTGAAGCATTAGTGTCACCTAATGGTACTTATTAAGAGAAGAAAAGGCAGAAAAGTAAATCTGAAAAATCTTAATAAAAATTCTGAAAAATAGTAATAAAAACTCCAAAAGCATGGTTGGTTTTAGTGAATTACTAGAAATTTCTATACGAAAAGTTTACTCTGAAACAGAATGAATTCTGAGAACAAGTATACATATTTCTCATTGCAGGGTCATCTTTTATAATCTATTTATATATTTTCTCATCCTACAATCAACCTGTTTTCATGCTTGTCTTTTTATTTCCAATAACATAACTCAAGGTAAACAATTTACTCATTCACTCATCAAAAATGTATTCATTAACCAATATTTATTGAATACCTCTTTTACAAACCTTATCCCATCACAGTAGCTCAGGAGGCTGAGGCAGGAGGATTGAGAGTTCAAAGCCAGCCTCAGCAACTTAGCACAGCAGTAAGCAATTCAACAAGACCCTATCTCTAATTAAAATATAAAAAAGGGCTGGGGATGTGGCTCAGTGATTAAGTGCCTCTGGGTTCAAACCCTGGTACCAAAAAAAAAAAAAAAAAAAAGACAACCTATTCCAAGTTTGTATAATTATATATTCTCCCTTCTGTTACAGGATAATTAAATTTCCTTTTGTATTTTCCCATCACTAATAACAACAAGCATTGCATTTATGCATGTACTACTGAGTTATTATCCAACACTGTCGTTTTCAAAACTACCAAGAAAGGGATCAATTGGCATTTTTATCAAAGTCCAAAGTATTCTCAGCACCAACCATCTAGGGTAAAATTACTCAATTGGTGCAAAATGTGTAGTTCAAGGTCATGAAAGTAGAATAATAATCTCCCATAATAAGCCTTTGTTAGATGAGATATCAACATTTTAGAAAATATAAAATGTAATTAAGGATTCTACCTAAAACATAAAAGATGTTTTTCTAAATTCATGTGTTTAGCCCTAAGAACAATAAAATAGCTCATAAATAAGGTTTATTTGAAAGAGCAATAAACTACAATCTTAAAGATGTAAAGTTGTTACTGTTCATCTTCAAATAAACAACCAGCTCAGTTTATACATCCAAAACATAAGAATAATAATGACCTGCCAAATCTACTTCATGTATTTTTTTAAACATTTTTTGTAGTTGTAGGTAGATAGCATGTCTTTATTTTGTTTGTTGTTTTTATAGGTGCTAAGGATCAAACCCAGTGCCTCACATATGCTAGGCAAGCGAAGCGCTCTGCTCTCAGAGCACCACTGAGCTACAGCCCCAGGTCCTTCATGTAGTTTTAATCAATTCTGACACTGTATTTGAATGATTTTATGATCCATTATGTTTTAAACATATGCATATATTTTTAAAAACTTGGTCTTAGGTAGCACTTATCACATTACTTTAAGAAAATAACATGTAAAATACTTTAAATTCTTAGGAGAGTTGAACAAAACTGCTCTTTTCAGTCTGCTGTTTCTGGAACTTTACTCCTTTCCTCTGGGACTCCACACATTCAAGGCACCTTCAAAGGCAAGCCCCTAAAAACTCCTGAGTGGTTATATTAAAATGTTAGGAAACAGCTCTCAACTCAAGAATTTGACTAGTTAAACTAGAACCAATTAAGATAAAAGAGTGGTATATCTAGAGCAAAAATCAAAATAGCAGAGTGTGTGGCATTATTATGAGGCATCTATGAACACTAAAACTGAAAACAAAAACCAATATTCTCTAAAATAGTGATCAAACATTTAAATGGGAAAAAAAGTTCCTTAATTTTCACTAACAATCAGATGAAGTTTGTGCTTCCTTAAATTGAATGTAAGAAACTAATAATCACAGCAGTGTTTAGCAGTACATAGACTTTATCATGAATAAAAATCACATATTTTTATATCAAAACTATTGCAAATATCTCAAAATGTTTTGTTGTAATATATTTAGAAAATATTCTTTTTTTACCTCTGAGGCTATATCTTATTTAATTCACTAATAAAGAAACATTACAACTTTAATATTTTGATATTAAGTCAACATAATTTATTTCTTTTGCTAGCCTATGAATTTTATTTTATGTACTTAAAAACATTATTCCAAAAATGAAGATCACAGGATCCACCAACAAAAACAAAACAAAACAAAACAAAACAAAAATTAGGAAATGAGCTCTAAGGAAAGACCTAACATAATATAATAACCTAGTTTCGGAAACATGAATAACATGGTTCCCATGTCTCAAAGGGAAGAGTAGATATTTACTCGGTCTGACTAGTCAAGCTAATCCTAGAAACAAAATTTTAGGTTAAAAAGTTCCATCAATCTAGGGCTGGGGTTGTGGCTCAGTGGGAAAGCACTTGCCTGGCAAGTGTGAGGCACCGGTTTCAATTCTCAGCACCACATATGAATAAATGAACAAAAAATAAACGTCTATCAACATCTAAAAAAAGTATTTTAAAAAGTTCATTTAGTCTATAATAAGCTTATTAAACTACTTTAGAAAAAAACAAAAATAAATTCATAAAGAGATCATAAACATTTCACTTGTTATTATGGCTAATTTTTAAAAAATGTCTGTTAGAAACACATACTGCAGGACTTACAAATGAAATGCTATGATGTCCAAGCTTTGCTTTCAAGTATGACAACAGATGAAACAAAAATGACAAGTCAGGCACAGGCACAGCAGCACACGCCTATAATCCCAGCAATTCAGAAAGCCGAGGCAGGAGGATCAAAAGTCCAAAGCCAGTCCTGTCTCAAGAAGTTCTAGGGATATGGTTCAATGGTTAAGCACCCCTGGGTTCAATCCCTGCTACCAAAAAAAGAATGACAATGGTAACAGTAATTAATTACACTTTTCTCTTTACTTGTATATGTTTGGAATTTTATACAACAAAAAGTTTAAACTATGTTCAAATTAGAAAATAGATTTACTAAAGATTTATTAAGAGAGAGACTCCTTGTAACTGTGAAGGTCAGGATCATCATCTATTACATCTTTTTATTTGCTTCTCACATGGATTGTTACCACGTTTGTACCACTTTATTCTTATATTCGTGGTAATACTTTCTAGCTATAATCTCTCCCAATAACAACAACAACAACAACACACACACACACACACACACACACACACACACACACACACAAAATTGGATAGAAAAATAAGGATAACAGAATTCAACAGGTTTGATTACACCTAGGCTATTGTTGGGAAAGAGGGTAACTAAAAAAATCCTGCCAAGAATATCATGTGCTCTGTGGACATAACTCTTAAAAAACTGGATGTCAACAAAACACATAAGCATTTGCTCAATTAGATGTACCTTGATCTATTACAGCTCAAATCCAACAGTGTTGGTCAAGTAACAATTTGGCACAACAAATTACATTTATCTGACTTTCAGATGGTTTAAGATATTCCGTAAAGAATTTCTTTTTCCTGCCAATAAGAAAAGGCCTGTTATTTGGTTGTGGTAAGGTAAAAGTTGCACTATTATTTTTTCTATGATTCTGTGATAGCACAAGTATTTCATTGAAAAAGGAATCATTTGATGTAAACCTTTATTGTTTGGCTCAATAAAAACAACTCATTTATTTCCTGATGGCTAGAAATGACCATACATCTATATATACCCATTTACTCCTGTAAAGGATTTGGAAAAATCAGGTCCTCCTGAGTTAACCCATTTAAAATAAGTGACCAATGCATGTGGGGAAAAATGTCAGTTTGTTACTTAAATGTAAAAATCTCTAATGAAATTCCAATAATGTCTTTAAAAGTGTATTTCAAATGTGTATAATAAACAAAATAAATTTAAATATATTCTGTAGAGTTTAAATACACAGTAGGCATAATAAAAATTGGAAGTGAAAAATATTAAATAATGGCAAACCTGTCACTTTCAGAATATAGCTCTTTTTCTTGTGGCTTTTCACGTCAAATGTTTAATTCAATCATGTCCATTTATTCAATTATTTAAAAAAATGTTTTTTCATACATGCATATAGGGTAATAATGTCTGTCTCATTCTACTATCCTTTCCAACCCCACCACCCACCCTTTCCCCTCACTCCCCTCTATACAATCCAAAATTCTTTCATTCTTCCCTACCCACCTCCCATTATGGATCAGCATCTGCGTATCAGAAAAAACATTTGACCTTTGGTTTCTTGAGATTGGCTTATTTCACTTAGCATGATATTCTCTAGTTCCATCCATTTACCTGCAAATGCCATAATTTCATTCTTTTTTAAGACTGAGTAATATTCCATTTTCTTTATCCATTCATCTGTTGAAGGACATCTAAATTGGTTACATAGTTTTGCTATTTTGAATTGAGTTCCTATAAACATTAATGTGGCTGTGTCACTGTAGTATGCTGATTTAAAGTTCTTTGGATATAAACTGAGGAGTGGGATAGCTGGGTCAAATGGTGGTTCTATTCCAAGTTTTCTCAGGAATCTCCATACTGCTTTCCAAAATGGTTGCACCAATCTGCAGTCCCACCAACAATGTATGAGTATACCTTTTCCCCACATCCTCACCAGCACTTATTATTGTTTGTATTCTTGATAATTGCCATTCTGAATGGAGTGAAATCTTTAGTTTTGATCTGCATTTCTCTAATTGCAAGAGATGTTTTCATATATTTGTGGATCTACTGCATTTCTTCTGTGAAGTATCTGTTCAGTTCCTTAGCCCATTTATTGATTGGATTATTTGGTTTTTTTGGTGCTAAGTTTTTTGAGTTCTTTATATATCCTAGAGATTAGTGCTCTATCTGAGGTGAGTGTGGTAAAGATTTTTTCCCACTCTGCAGGCTCTCTCTTCACATTATTGTTTCCTTTGCTAAGAAGAAGCTTTTTAGTTTGAATATCCCATTTATTGATTTTTTTTTATTTATTTATTTTTTTTTTGCGGTACTGGGGATCGAACTGAGGCCCTTGTGCTTGTGAGGCAAGCACTCTACCCAGCTGAGCTATCTCCCCAGCCCCCATTTATTGATTCTTGATTTTACTTCTTGCACGTTAGGAGTCTTGTTGAGGAAGTCAGGTCCTAGGCCAACATGATGAAGATTTAGGCCTACTTTTTCTTCTTTTAGATGCAAAGTAGGGTCTCTGTTCTAATCCACTTTGAGTTGATTTTTGTGCAGGGTGAGAGATAGAGGTTTAATTTCATTTTGTTACATATGGATTTCAAGTTTTCCCAGTACTGTTTGTTGAATAGGCTATCTTTTCTCCAATGTATATTTTTGGGATCTTTGTCTAGTATGAGATAACTATATTTATTTGGGTCTGTCTCTGTGTCTTCTATTTTGTACCATTGGTCTACATCAAATGTGAATTTTTTAATCATTTTTACCCCATGAGGCACTTAACAATCCTCTTAAATTTCTTACTAAAACTAAATACTATGTGTAAATATTTTTTTTATTTATTTTAAACCTACATAAAAAATGCTTAAATTCCTAGTTTTCTCAGATACAATGTAAACACTAGAATTTCAGCTCTGTCATCTATAAGACTGAGATAGGGGCTGGGGATACAGCTTAGTTTATAGAGTGCTTGCTTGTCAAGCACAAGGCCCTGGGTTCAATCCCCAACACCACAAAGAAAAAAAAAAAAAACTGAGATAATCATATTGGTTCTATGCAAGCACTAGAGTTTATGTGATAACAACCATTTTTAAACTAAAAGGACCCATCAACTTTACTTTCTATTTTAAACATTATTCACTGGGGAAATGCACACATATAGATTTACATAACGATCACTGGTTTGTACAATCAGAAATTAAGACTTATCCTAAAATATTCCAGAGAAGATAAAAAGAATCTGAAAGGTTGGGTTGGGGTTGTGGCTCAGTGGTAGAGTGCTCACCTGGCACATGTGAGGCACTGGGTTCCATCCTCAGCACCTCATAAAAATAAATAAATAAAATAAAGGTACTGTGTCCACCTACAATTTTAAAAACTTTTTAAAAATCTGAATGGGCTAGAAGATTATTATCATCATCATTGTCCCATACAATCACTCAGCCAATATTTATAGAATGTTCTATAAATTATTGGTGAAACTGATATACATCTTCCTTTCAAAATTATTTCTATGCAAGTTTTTCTAGATATGCTAAAGTTTGTTTTTTTGTTTGTTTGTTTTTTAGTTGTCAATGAAGCTTTTATTTTATTTATTTATATGTGGTGCTGAGTATCAAACCCAGGGCCTCACATATGCCAGGCAAGTGCTTCACCACCAAGCAACAACTCAAGTCGCTTTTTTTTTTTTTTCCCTTAATAAACTATAAATCCTGCAGAGAGCCCTAGGATGGCGGCTGGCGTTGAGCCAAGAGGTGGCGCATAATTAGTGTTAACACGGCATGATCTACTTTTGCCTGATTAGTTAATGTCTCCTCTGCACTAGTGGTCAACAGATGTTCCCCATTGTTTCTTGATTGGTACCATGGCACATGCTCCAACCATGCTACTTAATCCTAAGCTGATTAGCTGCCTTAGTGTATATAAGACATTCTCTTCACCTGGGAGGAGATGGCAGAATAAAGGTTGCAGTTCGCAGAACGAAGGACTAAGCAGACAACTCTAGGTTGCAGATCGCAGAATGCGGAACTAAGAACACATCTCTAGATCGCGGGTTGCAGGTCACAGGACGCACCACTAAGAAGCACCTCTGATAGAAAGCACCTCTGATAGCACGCACCTCTAGCACGCACCTTTAGGACGCAGGATGCAGGACACACCTCTAAGAAGAAGCAGCAGACCTCTAAGAAATAGCCTCTTTGATAAGCATAGCCTCTCTGAAAGAGTAGCATCTCTAAAATTAAGCAAAATCTCTCTTCTTCTAAGCAAAGTCTCTCTTCCTCTAAGCAAAGCCTCTCTTCCTCTCAAAGCCTCTCTTCCTCTAAAACTAAAAGTAAGCAAAGCCTCTCTTCCTCTATAAACTAGCGAACAAGCAAGTGAGCAAGGAAGTAGCCCAGATAAAGATAATAGAAGTAGTTCATTTCCAGTCCACCTCCGATAAATTACCACAGGATTGTTGCTGCGGGTGGCAACAAAATCCTTTCCATGAGATCAAATCTTTCTAATGGTATGAAGTAGAATAAACATTGTAAATAATTTGGTTTTCAGGCATCATGGACATTAAAGGTTCAAACAATAATACAAAGCAGACCAATGCTGACTTTGATAATCTCCCTTTTTAAACCATTCTTTCTTTTATGTATACCTTAAAAGCCCAGACCCCCTTGTGCTTTTCAAATAAATCTCTCTCAAGTTGTATAATGCAGGGGTAAATGTAATCTAACAAAACAAGAACAATAACAACTAACTTCTATGGAGCACTTAATATGTTCCAGCAACTTTACATGTATCTAATCTTCACAAATTTCTAAGACATAGGTAATTTTATTATCACCATGTTAAAAGAAGGAAAATATTTAATCTCAGTTTTTAAGAAATTATTTTTAAAAATGAAATAGCATTATAAACTATGAGTTATAGTTTATCTCCCAATTCTTCAGAAGCTATACAGTCATACCATTTCAAGCGACATAAAAATAATTATTTCTTTATATAATGTGAAAAATGACTTTGGTCACAACTTTATAACCACTGTCTTTTTAAAACAAGAAGGAAATTTCAAGCAAAACAGTAGCAACAACAAGAAAAGCCAACAAAATATATTAACCACAATTCTACTTGTTTTCTTCATAAATCATATCAGACTACTAATACTATTACTATTAAAGGAAGAAGAAAGTACATTTTTAAACTTCTGACAGTAAATTATTTATTAACTTATAAGTTTGTACCTACCACAACTATTAATCTGGGAGTAAGAATAAAGATACAGAACTAGGCGCTTAGATGCACAACTGTAGTTCCAGCAACTCAGAAGGCTGAGGCACAAAGTTCCCCTGAGCCCAGGAGTTCAAGACCAGGCTGGGCAACATAGCAACATCCCCCATCTCAAAAAAAATTTAAATTAAGACTGTCACATACAAAGATTCTTTTTTTAAATTTTTTTTAGTTATTGATGGACCTTTATTTAATTTATTTATATGCAGTGCTGAGAATCGAAACAAGTGCCTCACACATGCTAGGCAAGCACTCCACCACTGAGCCACAACCCCAGTCCATTATAAAGATATTAAAAAAAAAAAAATTTACATTCCACACATCCTATCTTAGGAAGATAATGAAAGCTTTCAGAAAAATGAGTAAACCAAAAAAGAAAAATATGGTAACCAGGACTCCACTGCAAAAGAAATGTAAACAGAAATTCCAAAATAATGGTCAAAAGGCTCCATGATGTCAACCATACAGTAAGCCCAGGAAGCCTGAAAAACTTCTCTGCAAGGAAGTTGCAAGAGAGAAAATAATTCATTATCTGGCATATTTCGCTGTACTACAAGAAGTCTTACAGAGTCTTGGTGATATCACAGAGAAAAGTAGAAAAACAAGATAATATAACTACTGACTCTAGGGGTAAAATAAATATAAAAAACAAATGAAGGAAAGAAAATCATAGTATTCTATATGCCTTGGTTGTGAAAACAGTTACATAATACTCAGAAAGATAAAAGTTAACATTTATTTAATGAAAACTGATTTATTTGGAGATGAAGATATGACAAGTATACATATTATTTGTGAGGGAAGATGGAAGAGCTACATTTTCTATAATAGTCAACAGACATTTTCTGAAACTATAGAAGTAAAAAATGATCAAGAAATAGGAGCATAAATCAAGCATGGTGGTACACAGTAGCTCAGAAGGCTAAGGCAGGAGGATCGTGAGCTCAAAGTCATCTTCAACAACTTAGCAATGCCCTATGCAATTCGTTGAAACCCTGTCTCAAAATAAAAAATAAAAAAGGGCTGAGGATATGTCTCAGTGGCTAAGCAACCCTGGGTTCAATCCCTAGTACCAAAAAAGAAAAAGAAACAGCAGAATAAAGCTGGTGATATAGCGGAGTGATAGAGCACTTTTCTAGTGATGCATGAACACCACAAAAAAATAAATATACAAAGAAAAAGAAAAGATAGTGCAGCATAAACATATTGTTTAGAAATAAGGAGTATAAAGTTATCACTGCTTACTGCTGAAGATTAGACCTCAGAGTGAGGAAAGGCTGGCAGAAGCAGGATGAAAGATCTCTGTTTACAGTAAGTCTCATTCTATGAATTTAAGTACACTCATAATTCTTTTGAAAGTACAAATATGTAAATAAATGATGATTACAAGGAAAATGAAAGAATAGATAACTCAAAGTTCCCAATTTCCATTTTCTCTGCATTTGAAATAATTCAAGCAAAAGCAAGATAGATAAACACAAGGTGGGTATGCTTTAGCTGGAACTGCTTACTAGATAAGAAGTAGGAGTTGAGGATTTCTAAATTGTCCAATATAAATCTTGGACTATATAGTCTTTCTAATTCCAGGTCCTTGTAAATAGGCACATATACAACTTGTAAAATAGTTTGTACTACTTTGTTTCTTTTTAAAGCTATATAAATAAGTGTATACATACACACATATAAATATTATTTTTCTTTATTATATATTCTTGCTTAGGTTGCAAGCTCCAGGAATTTAACTCACATTAAGTATCAATTACATTTTGTGCTCTGCACTCATCCAAAAGAAAACAGGTATTACTATCTCACATTTTATTACTATGAAAACAGAGTAACCAATAAAGTAATTTGCCCTATGTCATCCAAATAGTAAACAGTTACATCTGTATGATTTTCAACCCCATTCTTCTACCACTCTACAGTTCCTTGTATTTTTTAATTCACAGAATAAATATGTATTGTATGCTTTCTATGAGATGAATACCATTATAGACTCTGGAAATATAGTGGTAAATAAGACACACAATATCCTGCCCTTCACAGTAATTACACTCAAGTGAGAAAAACAAAAAATGATCACATAATTAAATATTATAACCCCCAGATAATGATAAATATAAAATAAGGTAAAGAGGCAGAGGAGGAAAACAGAGGATCTTTTTAATTAGGATGATGAGGATAAGCCTCTCTAGAAGGTGATATAGAAGCAGATGCATGTCTGATAAGGAAATAAGTCATGTTAAAATATGGAGACAACAAAAAGGCAGAGTAAAAAGCTAATGGAAAAGTCTTAGGCAGAATAGAATTGTTTTTTCAAGGATGAACAGAAAGGCCACTAAGGTTAAAATGAAAAGAATAAAGCAGAGTAACAATACATGGAATTAGAGAAAGGAGCCAGATCAAGTAGTCTTATAGACTATTATGAAAAACATTCTTTTTTGCTTTTAATGGAAGTCACTTGAGAGTTTTAGACAGAATAAACTCGTAACTTTTAAAGATCTTTTCAGATGCAATATTGGGAGTTGACTTGAGTTGGGGATAGAAATAAAATGACCAAATTAGAAAACTTTAGCAAAATCTGACATCAACAATTATTCAGTATGGTAGCTTCTAGTCCCACATGGTTATTAAACATTTGAAATACAGATCATCTGAACTGTAGTGTGCTTTAAGTATAAAACACACACCAGATTTTGAAAACTTTTACTAGGAAAAAAATGTAAAATACCAAGTTTTTATGTTTATTACATGTTGAAGTGGAAGTGATATTTTTATACACTAGGTTAACATAATTAAAATTAATTTCACTTGATTCTTTTTTAAATGTAGTAACTATAAAATTTTAAATTACAAATGTAGTTCCCATTGTATTTCTACTTGACAGTGCTGATCTACTAGTGCCTTAGACTAGAATTTTTAAAAGGTGGAAGTGATAAGAAGTATTGGATTCAGGATACAATTTGAAAGTAGAGCCTATGTAACTTAGCTGAATAGTGTTGGGGTAAGGAAAAGAGAGAAATCATGATTTCAAAATTTTTTTTCTTCAGGAACTTGGTAATTGGTAGTAAAATATATTAGGATGGGGAAGTCTGAAATGAAATTCAAAATTCTATTTCAGAATGTTATATCTGAGCTGCTCCATTGGCTATCTCAGTACACATACAGTGTCATGGTCTCAGCATTCATAAAGGGAGCATCATTCATCAGGAGTATAAGTAAATGCTATTCCTCAAGTTTATAGTGTTCTGCCTGAAAAGTTATATTCAACTACTTTGTGTCTAGTATTCTCTAGGTAGTATATACTCAACCAATATCTTTGACTAACTGTTAGAAAATAATGTAAATATGTAAATTTGATTCACCTGTAATACTAGATTCTGCTAATAATAAACATTTGAGAAAATATATGAATTAGGAGTTCAAATGTTTTACTCTACAGCCCAGGAATCAAATGCCAGCCACCACCATACTAAAGAATGAAGCTCAGCAATATTTTGAAACCCTCTATTCCTTGGTTTATTCACCTCTAAAATGAAGGTGACACCTACAAAAAGTATAAGGATTAAGTAAGATAATGCATGTAAGGTAATTAACATTATACCTGGCACACAGTAACAGCTTTATACACAACAGCTATTAACCAAAATTGTGCACTGAGCAATGGAATAAGTAACAAAGTTAACACAAGTTTCTAGGACAGTTTCTTTCTAGCTTTACTTTAGTATAATATAATACTTTTAGAATATATAATAATTTATATCAGAAGTCTCCAAAAATCTCTTACCTGTAAGTAGTGTTTGGAACATAGACATCTCTGGCAGGAAACTCCAAAATTTCTCTGGTAGGTCTGACTCTACTGTCAGGATAAAGCTTCACTTGAAGCAGCTCCGGGGTTAGGCAATAATGAGGATTTTCAGGTGCAGGAGAAATGTCTATCTTCAGCTGAGCTACATATCAAAATATAAGAACAATGTAATCATAATAAATAAAAACTCAATGATTGGCATATTTTGGATCTGAACTGTCCCCCAAAGGCTCTGTGTTAAAGGGTTGGTGGCCAGCATGTGGCACTATTAGGAAGTGGTGGAACCTTTAGGAGGTGGGGCTTAGTGAAAGAAGTTAGGTCCTTGCAGGTGTGCCCATGAAGAAGATATTGAGACCCAGCCCCTTTCTCTCTTTTTGCTTTACAGTTGCCATGAAGTAAGCAGATTTGTTCCACCATATGTTTCCCCCCATAATGTACTGCCTCACAACAGGCCCAAAAGCAACAAATCCAATCAACCATGGACCAAAACCTTTGAAATTAAGAGCCAAAATAAATCTTTCCTCCTTTGAAGTATACTTTTCTCACATAATCTATCATACTGATAGAAAGTTGACTATCACAATAATAAAAATGTTTTTGGAAGAACTGAGAAACTGTTATGCAGGAAGTCTGGGAAAAATACTACAGAAACCAAATTACTATCATCTCAGACCTTTTAATCATTTTATTTTATTGAGTCTCAAACTTAGAAATTATTAATACATGCATAAATGCATATAAAATAATAAATGCTTTATGAATAATGAATGGGAAGGAATGAAGAAGAATTTTAAAAAGAGAAACACATACAGGAATAAGCTAACAGTTCAAGGTTAAATGATTTATTTTGACTTAGCAGATTTCAAAACAGCTTTACTCTGGTATGGTTTGTTCCAATCATAATATGAATCTGTTTCTGAATATTTAGCTTTCCATGTGCACTTTTTTCCCTCTAGAAAATAATTTTAAGCCAGAATATTACTCATCATTCTCATTTTAGAACTCAAATTATCAAAGGTGCTAATCTTACATCTAAATTATTAGAACACATGATAGTTAATAAGATGAAGACTTACAGATATTGATCATAGAAATATATATGGGCCAAATAAGTGAAAATAAGAAATGCATAATTGTAAATAATATATTAGTGATGACAATAGTTGTAATCGAATGTACTCAAATATTTGAAAATACCTGTAATGGGTCTCAGTCGCCGTAAGACAGAAGATGGTCTCCTCATATCAGCAAGGAATTTATACAGGTCTTCATCACTTAAACGGTCTCCTTCCTGATTTCAATGATAGAGATAAAAGGACATAGTAAAACAAATATAGTAGACAGAAATACATTTACATTGCTTGCTAAAAAGCATGCAATTTTTCTATAATGCAGGCAGAATGAAAAATTCAATTAATGAGTATAAATATCCCAACTTATTTCCTTTTCTGTTGTGCTTTCAAATTTTACTGAGATTTGTGATAGCATTATCTTTTGATTTCCTTATAGTTCATTATCTATACCTATCAAGTATTATAGAATACCATAAAATATAGAAAACCAATACAAGTTAGAGGTAGATGAAGAAAAAAAGGAATAGAGATACAAAACAGAACCAAAAAGCAGTGTAATGTAAAATGTAAAAATATATAACAGTCTTATAAATTTGTTACACTTGAGTTCATATTTGTCTTTTCAACATTATATTACTTAATTTCTCAAATGCAAAATGTACATATTGGTTAAATTTTTTTATAAAAGAAAAAACAACAATAAAACTGCTGTTAAGAAAAAGCATAGGGCTGGGGATATAGCTAAGTTGGTAGAGTGCTTGCCTTGTGAACACGAGGCCCTGGGTTCAAATCCCAGCACCACAAAAAAAAAAAGAAAGAAAGAAAAAGCATAACTGTCCTGATAGTAAGACCAGGATTAGGGGAAAAAAAAAAAAACTCTAAAATGATCTCAATCAATATGGAAAAAGACTAAAAAAAATCTAAATAATATGAAATTTTCAATTTTATGTTAATATTTTCTTTTTTCTTATAATTTAAATAACTTGGGGTTGATTTTATTCCTTTACCAAAGAGTCAGTATTTAATCCAATCCACATGTTTTTGACATTTTATTGTCTTATTTGTATATTTCACACATTAACCTGAATTTTATGCAAGACTACTTTGTTACCATGAGCTTACCTAGAGACATACTCCATTTGTTCATTATTATATTCTAAACTGGAGACAGAATAGATCTTCTTTTATCCCATTATTTGGGAAATGATTTTTAATTTCTAAGTGGTTATAGTTTTTTGTTAGTACCTTTAAAACAGTTTTTACTCTTATTTGGGTTATAGTTAAAGAAGATTCTTCAGTGACCTAAGATAAATGTTCATCAGTTACTGAAAGAATAAATTCTCTCCTTTTGACTACAGAATTAATATAGATGGTTAAATAGTCCTTATTCATAATATATTCAGACTAAATTACTTCTATTTACTTAACCTATTAAATTATACCACTGGCCTCTATCCTTTATGTCCTATTTCTGTGACTTTTGCTGCTTGTGGCATAATTCTCTTCTCTAGATTTGGCCACATGCCTTTCTTTGACCAGTAAGCAAATATATGCAAAAGAACTTAGAAAGCATTTGCACAATTTAGCTTTCTTTCTCTCTCTCTCTCTCTCTTTCTCTCTCTCTTGAATTTCTGGCACTGCTATGAGAACTTAAGCAAACTAACCTGCTAGAAGATAAGAGCAAAAGTTCAGAGCCATGGAACAGAGCTGAGTCATTTCAGTATTACCAGAAGTCAGGCTAGATCAGCTGATCCCAGTCAACCTTCAAACACAGGTTCACTGGAGTAGTCTAGCTGACCCGTGCCCCCTCGTCATTGCTTATTTACAGTTGTATACTCCTGAGGCTAGATAACTCATGAAGCTATCAATGTATAGAATAAATGTCTCTAAAACAAATGTGTCAGTTTGAGTTTGTTTTAAAATCTTCACATACTTCTAATTATTTTTGGTTTGAAACACTTTAAATCTCTACATAAACACTCTTGATTACTATATCATCCCAACTATAGATAGTAATCTCTCATAAAGTAGGAGGGAAACTGCTTTCTGTGTCTCATTTAAGTGAAATTTGTGCCTTGAATTCTACTTAGCTAAAATTGTATCTCTGCCTTTTACTTAATTTGCATTTGTGTGATGTATAATTTTCTAGTTATTTAAAAATACTTATAATAGTACATGCTCATGGCTTAAAAAAAATGTAATGCAGAACTTCAGAAAGTAAATTGCAAATGCTTTCCTTTCTATTGCTCCATGTTTCCAGTAATTATTTAAGTTTTCAGAAGTCCTTAATGCTAATTTCCAGTTACCAGTATTTAAAACAGTGTCTACTAGTGTGCTATATAGCTCAGTAGGGTGATTATAGAAAATAATGAACATCACATTTCACAAAGAAGTATATATTGTAAATTTTCACAATATGGAAAAGATAAATGTTTAAGGAGAAAAATGTTTTAACCTCATTTAAAGATTTACAATGTATACATATAATGGAGTACCATATTATCCTTATTAATATGTATAATTTTGGGTTTTATATATAAATTTTAAAATAAATCCAATTCAATTTTTTTTAAATAGTATCTGTTACATGGTGAATACTCCAAATATATTCGTTGGCTAAACAGGAGAGGGGTAGTTGGCTTATTGATTTTGTTTTACTGTACCAGTTCAATGATATAGTAGGTTGATGAAATAAAAAGAAAGCGGTGGCCTGAGGATATAGCTCAGTTCGTACAGTGCTTGTCTGTCAAGCACGATGCCCTGGGTTCAATCCCCAACACCAACAAAAAAAAAAAGAAAGAAAGCTGTATAAATAGTAGCAGAAGTGACATAGCAGCTGAAGAAGTAGAAAGACAAAGAAGCATCATATCTCCAAGTCTGTGTTATTATATCAGATTAATCTATTGCTCTGGTTTCTACCTGTATTTGGCCTATCACTTTATCCAGGTAACACTCAGTTGTAGCCTTCTCTAGATGCTTTCTTTTACTAGATGATTATCATCTGCTTTCTCTCCATTGAAGTGTCTCAGAGGAACCACCTATGAATACTACTGATCTGTTATAGAGAAAGGAGCTTCAAGTAGATTGCTATCAATTCGATGCACATTCTGCCCTTGTCCTCTCAAATTATAATTAAAGAATTCCTTAAAGTAACACCTCAGAATGAAGAAGTTTGAGATAATTTTAGTATTTTCCTTCAATCTCCTTCAATCTAAGTTTTCTCTCCATTCTTAGGTGGGTCTGCTCATCTCATCACTCAGAACAAAAACTTTCAAAATTTGCTGATCTTGATTGCAGTATAAAAATCCATTTTACATCAAAATCCAGTATACTCATATACACAAAAATGCACTCACACAAAAACTGGGTTGGAAATGGCTTCTGACGCAATATTTAACCCTAGCATGCATAACACACTCTTATTTTTGTATGTTGGGTATTAACTTCCCAACTGTTTTCCATTACTACAATGGGTTATGATTGACATGTGAAAAATACTGATTTGATTTGAAGAGGAAGGAACAGCTTTACAAAGAAAATATCCTTGAAGAAAAAGCAATCTTGAATCTATAAATTCATCTCTTAAAACACTGACTACAATTTAGCATAGAAATGAAGTAGGCAGGTCTAAATGTTCTATTCCACATACTGTAGATTATGGTAGTTTAGGTCAGAAAAATTGGGGTGGGAAAGATAAACAAAAGTACACATTCACTCTAAGGAAATTCATAAGTCATCAATGCTTAAGATAAGTCATATCATTACAAATGAGAAATAAGATATAGGTATGAAAGATTAATTTTGATGCATTAATAATGTTAAGGTCAACATTTATATAACTATAATAATAAAACAACAGAGAGAATATAAATTGTTTCTTATTTTTAAAGTTTTCACTTTTATTATTTTTTTAATTGTTATTCTTTCTTAAAATTGGGCTGGGGATATGGTTCAGAGGTAGGGCACTTGCCTAACATGTGCAAGGCCCTGGGTTCAACCCACACTACCACCATTTAAACAAAGAAAAAAATTAGAGTTCTTGAAATCACACTCATGTACATGTATGGTACGATTACTACTTTTCTGAACTAAAACAAAAAGAAATTTATATACAAACATCTTCCCAGAATTCCTACATGACAGAACAATACCTGCTTAAAAAAATTGGTCACTGTGAGAGTAGCAGGTCGAAAGCTGGTCAAGTTGCAAGAATCATCTCCACTTGTTGTCCTTTCAAGTGATCGTCTGCCAACAATACTAGAATTCCTCCTTTCTGACCAAGACCCTTTTCGTTCTACCAAGGGGAAGAGAAAAAGGCACTCATTTTCATAAAATTTTAAATTTAAAGTAGTTTTCCAAACACAAGGAAAACTGGAGCATACTGGAGTAGAGATTAGGAAGAAATCACTTAATCTTTTGGTTCTCTTTTCACAATTGCACCAGAGTAAAAGTAAGACTATACCACACAAGGAGTTATATGTACGACCAAAGATGTACTATAAAAAGCAGCTATGGAGGAGTTACACATTTACAATGATATATTCACCACAATGGAAATTTTAGTCACATGTAATGGTCCCACAGTCTTAGCATTTGAGTTTGAAACAGAACTGAAAGATACCATGCAAAGTCTTAACAAGATAATCAGTTCCTTTTCCTTGTAGTGCTAAAGATTCAACCCAGGGCCTTGTGTTGAATCGATAGATAATTCTATTTAAAACAAGTAGAACTACTAGATTAAAGATAATGATGAAACAGAATATCTCAACAAAACTCTAAAAAAAATAGACCAAATAGACATTTATATTAGACTCTAGTAAGCTAGAACAAAATTATATATTCTTCTCAAGCACTTATAAAACATTCTCTAAGACAATCTGTATAATAAGACATAAGATACGATAAAATTCCAAAGAATCAAAATCATGTAAAATATATCTTCCAAAAACAGTGGAATTTGGGGCTGGGGTTGTAGCTCAGTGGTAGAGTGCTTGCCTAGTACATGTGAGGCACGGGGTTCAAACCTCAGCACCACATAAAAATAAAGAAAATAAAGATATTGTGTCCATCTACAACTAAAATTTTTTTTTAAAATAGAGTTAAACTATAAATCAATAACAGAAGAAAATTTGAGGAATTCACAATTACATGGAAGTGAAATAGCACATTTCCAAATAGCCAGTGGGAAAAGAAGTGAGTATACACAGGAAATTATAAAGTAAGATTATGAAAATAAAAATGAAACATACCAAAACGAGTAGACTATTGCTAAAGCAGTGCTTAGAGGGAAATGTATAGCTATAAATGCATATATTAAAAAGAAACATCTCAAATCAGTAACATAATCTCACACTTTGAGGAACTAGCAAAAAGAAACTAAAACCAAAGAAAGCAGGATACAAAAAAGACAATATCAGAGTGGGAAAAGGTGAAATAGAAACCAGAGAAACAATAGAAAAACAAATCAATAAAGCCAAAAATTGTGAAAAGGAAACATTCACAAGCCTTCAGCTAAATTGATGAAGAAAAATGGAAAAGTTTACTATACTAACTTCATGAATTGAAGAGAGATATGACTACTGAATCTACAGGTTAAAAGGAATATATATCAATATTATAAACAACTATATGCCAATGCTTAGATAACAATTCAAACTTAGATCAAATGGATAAATTTCCAGAGAGAGATAAATTACTAATAAATCTGAGTCAAGATAAAAGAGACAATCTGAATACAACTAAAACAAATGAAGAGGTTTAATTAGTATAGAACTTACCACAAAGAAAAGACCAGGCCACCTAAGTTTTAATGGTGAATTCTTCCAACCTTTCAAAGAAGAACTCATACCAATCCTCCAAGAACTCTTCCAAAACACAGAGGAAAACTTCATAACTCATTCTATCAGGCCATTATTACCCTGACATCAAAACTAGACAGAGGCATCACAAGAAAGAAAACTACAGACCTACAAAGTAAACCATATGAATACAGAAGCAAAATTCCTGAACAAAACACTAGCAAACAGACTCCAATAACACAAGGAAAAGATTATATGCCACAACCAAACAGATCTTTTTACAAGAATTTAAAGTCACTTTAACACCCAAAAAACAATCAGTCAGTGGGGCAAAACATAAAAACTATTTCAAGAGGCAGAAAAAGCATTAGACAAAATTCAATAATCTTTCATGATAAAAACACTGAAAAAAAATAGGAATAAAAGGGAACTTCCTCAACCTACTAAAGCATATCTGCAAAAATCCTACCACAGCCTGTGATGTAGCTAAGTGATAGAGCATATATATGCGTAGCCTGGACTCAATCCCCAGCACCAAAGGAGAAGAGAGAAAAGAAAATCCAACAGCAGAGTACTTGATGATAAAAGACTAAATAGATATGTCCTAAGATCAGGAGTGAAACAAGGATATCCACTCTTGCCACTTCTTCTTACCTTTGTTAGGAGATTCTAGTCAAGACAAATAGAAAAGAAAAATTTTAAAAGGCATCCAGATTAGAAAAGCAAACCTATTTTTATTTGCAAATGACTTAATTTTGCATATAGAAAATCCCAAGGAATCTAGGGGAAAACAAACAACAACTAGAATTAATAAATTTTAAAAATGTTTCACAGCACAAGATCAACATGCAAAAGTCAAGTGTATTTTTGTATACTGGAAATGGTCATTCTGAAAACTAAATTAGGAAGATAATTTCACTTAAAATAGTATCAAAATGCAATAAAATACTTGGGTATAAATGTAATAAGGACAAAAGATACACTGAAAACTATACAACATCAATGAAAAAAACTAACAGATCTAAATAAATGGGGAAAAACATCCCATGCTCCTGGAGTCAAAGATTTAATATCATTAAGATGGCAATAATCTATAAACTGATCTATAGATTCAATACAAGCCCTATAAAAACCTTAGATGTCTATCTACAGAAATTGACAACTACCAAAATTTCATATAAAAATACAAGGAATCAAAATAGTCAAAATAATCTTGAGAAAGGCTAACAAAGTTAGAGGCCCAGTCCTCTCAATTTCACAATTTACTAAAAGCTAAAGTAATACAATATAGTACTGGAATAAGGTTAGACATCTAGATCAGTGGAATAGAACTAAGAGTCCAGAAATAAACTCATACATCTATATTCAATAGATTTTTGACAAATGTGCTAAGTCAATTTAATGGGTAAAAAATAACCTTGTCAACAAATGGTGCAGGTACAAACAAAAAATAATAAAGTTGTACTCTCATAATGTGTATAAAAATTAACTAAAAACTGATCATAAGCCTAAATGTAAGAGCTAAAACTACAAAAGTGTTATAATAAAACATAACAACAAATCTTCTTAATCTTGAGGTAGGTATCAGTTTCTCAGATACAACATCAAAATCACAGTGACAAAAGTAAACAGAAAAATTGGACCTCACCAAAATTCAAAACTTCTGAACTGCAACCAATACCGCCAAGAAAAGAGAATCCAAAATAAGAATCATATATTAGATATGTGATTTGTATCCAGTCTAAGAACTCTTATGATTCAAGGACTAGAAGATGAAAATCCCATTTAAGAATTAGCCATCTATTAAATAATAAAAACACAACAAAGCCATTAAAAATAGACAAAGGATAATAATCTATATTCTTCAAAGAAGATATACAAAAAGTCAATACACATGAAATGATGTACTATTATTAGTTATCGGCAAAAGGCAAATCTAAACCATGATGAGATGCTGCTTCACTTGCACTAGATTGGTTATAATCAAAGAACAGATAATAATAAGTACTAGCAAAGATTTTGGAAAAACTGGAATTTTCATAAATTGTCAGCAAGATTTTTGCAAGTGCAGTCACATTGGAAAATAATCTGGTAATTCCTTAAAAGGTTAAACAGAGAATCATCATATGACCCAGCAATTTAACTCCTAGCTATATATTTAAGAGAAATAAAAACATATGTCCACACAAAAGCTTGTATAGGAATGGTCATTACAGCATTTATTCATAATAATCAAAAAGTGGAAACAACCTATATGGTCATCAAATGACGAACAGATAAACAAAATATTGTTTATTAATAAAATGGATTATCCTTTAGCAAAAAAGAAAAACAGTGATACATACTACAAAGGGAATAAACCTTATGAAAAGAAACTAGCCACAAAAGAATACATAGTAAAATTGCCAGTGTATGAAATGTCTGGCATAGGAAAATCCATAAAAACAAAGTGTATTAATGATGATTTAGAGATGGGTTTGGGAATTAGAAGGGAAGGAGGAGTAACTGCTAACAGGTATGAAAGTGTTTCAAAGATAGATTGTGGTAATTGTTGCAGAACACTGTGAATACAGCAAAAACCATTGTATTATACTTTTTAAATGGGTGCACTATATGATATTCAAATTATATTTCAATAAAAAGTATTAAATGAAAAAGAACACAAAAATTTATTTCTATGCCACATCGTAGAGGGTATAACTAAAACAAGACTATGTAAGAAAAAAAAATTATACATTTAGGAATATTTTATACAAAACATGCTTACCTCCAGTACTGATTTCTACTTCTGTAGAATCTCTTTCTAAACTCCCAGCACTGCTAACAATATTCATCAAATGGATTGCAGTCCAAGCAAAAGGCATGCGATATTTCCCAAGTCTTTGGCAAAACTGATCAGCCTGACTTTTCAGCTTCTCCAATTTTTCCTTATTCTGCAAAACAGAACTTCAAACATGATTAAGCTTGAAAGAAATCAGTTAAAGGTTATTTTATACTATATAAAGGGGTAGGTTAAGAGTTCTCAATTCTCATTAAAGATAGAAAGGCAATCTACACTTTTCAGAGATCAAATAACAATATATTGTCTTAACCACTGAACCATCTCAATTCATTCTATAAAGATATGCCTGAAACAAATACTAAGGTGGCCTGCAAGAGCTTACCAATGGTCCCTAACATACTCTTTCCACAGAGTATACAGGAATGACAGTATTTTACCTTGGAAATTAGGACTGGAAAGAAGTGGAAAACTTACTAGAAGGTAACAACACATATTGCTGTATCTATTATGCTGCCAAAATAAGTTCTTGCTTTAAGATCCTAAACAAGTGTACCTAATGCTATCATGTTATGTAAATATAAAAGGGAAGAATGAAATAAGCTGCTAAATACACTTATGACTTTCATGTAACATACCAAATTTAATTTGTAAAATGACAACCTGGGAAAAGTCAGAATACTTTAACCTGAAATTCAAATATCTAGCCAAGATCAGAGAATATCATGTGCTCATATCTCTCTACATTAGCAGAAAAGGCTCCGTTCTTATTCTGAATCTGAGAAAAATAGAAAACAAAACAACTTCTAGATTTTGGTGGCTTGTCCAATACTTCATGAGCATATCTCTGTTATGTGTTCTAGTAGTAAATCTTGTGCTCAAAGATTCAAGAATCACCTTGTAGCTAACTCATGTATCTGAAATTTGGTATTAATTATTCAACAAATTTCCTAAGTTTACCTAAATTCTCAGAATTAGTCAACTGATGGCAAAACATAGACCATATTTTCTATTTTTACTATATTCCTTTACCACTTGTAGCCACATGGAAGCAAAGAATACTTTTTGCTAGGAAAAGTTCCATAAATACCAATATTTTGTAAATAAAGGAAGTTTTTAATTATTTAAGTTAAACTAAATTAATTTAGTTCCCTTCAAGAAAAAAATTATATTTTTTTAAATAATCAATTAGTTTGGATGTGGGATAGATTTCAAGAACAGCACAGTACATGACACAAGCTAGATGGCAAAGGGAAATGAAAAAGGAAGAGCTAGAAGCTGTGGCACATGCCTGAAATTCCAGCAACTTGGGAGGCTGAGGCAGGAGAATAGCAAGTTTGAGGTCATCTTCAGCAATTTAGTGAGACCCTGTCTCAAAATTTAATAAAATAAAATAAAAAGGGCTGAGGATGTAGCTCAGTAGTTAAGCACCCTTGGATTAAATTCCCATCCTCCCCACTGCCAAAAAAAAAAAAGGAAAAAAGGAAGTAGGACAAAAACAACAAAAATGATATAGTAGTGAAATTCTTTAATATGCACGTTGTATTCACTGCCCCAAATTACAATAGTAATATTGTCAGGGGAATGACATTTTACCTTGGTGGCATCTGCTTCTTTGAAAATCATATATGGTTCTGCACATTCTCCAATGTCTCCTTGCTGCAGGACTTTTTCTAGCTGTCAAAAGGAAAATGTAAAGATTAATTAAGTGTAAAAAAAAAAAATCGCGCTTTCAAGACGCCGCTGTCGCCTGTGGTCGTTCTCTGTCAGCCATGGTCAACCCTGTCGTGTTCTTCGACATCGCCGTCGATGGCGAGCCCTTGGGCCGCGTCTCCTTCGAGCTGTTTGCAGACAAAATTCCAAAGACAGCAGAAAATTTTCGTGCTCTAAGTACTGGAGAGAAAGGATTTGGTTATAAGGGTTCCTGCTTTCACAGAATTATTCCAGGATTTATGTGCCAGGGTGGTGACTTCACACGCCATAATGGCACTGGCGGCAAGTCCATCTATGGGGAGAAGTTTGATGATGAGAACTTTATCCTGAAGCATACAGGCCCTGGCATCTTGTCTATGGCAAATGCTGGGCCAAACACAAACGGTTCTCAGTTTTTCATCTGCACTGCCAAGACTGAGTGGTTGGATGGCAAGCATGTGGTCTTTGGGAAGGTGAAAGAGGGCATGAACATCGTGGAAGCCATGGAGTGCTTTGGGTCCAGGAATGGCAAGACCAGCAAGAAGATCACCATTACCGACTGTGGACAACTCTAATACATTTGACTTGTGTTTATCTTAACCACCAAACCATTCCTCTGTAGCTCAGGAGAGCACCCCTCCACCCCGTATCTGCTCGCAATATCCCATAATCTTTGTGCTCTCGCTGCAGTTCTTTGGGTTCCATATTTTCCTTATTTCCCTCCCAAGTCTAGCTGGATTGCAGAGTTAAATTTATGGATTATGAATAAAAACTAAATGACAAAAAAAAAAAAAAAAATCACTCTAAAGGGGCTGGAGAGATAGCTCAGTCGGTAGAGTGCTTGCCTTGTAAGCACAAGGCCCTGGGTTCGATCCCCAGCACCCAAAAAAAAAAAAAAAAAAAATCACTCTAAAAAATGCAATGAAATATACCAAATATTAACAAAATGACAGCAGAAAATTATATATGATCATCTCAATTCAGAAAAAGCAGCAGATAAAAGTTAACACCCTTTCCTAATAGAAACACTCAAACTAGGAATACAAGGTAAGTACCTCAACATAATAAAGCAAATATATGAAAAACCCACAACTAACATTGTAACCAATGGTGAGTTTTTTCTCTAAATCCAGGAACAAAACAGATGCTCACCCTTGCCTCTGCTACTGAACATAATGCTGAAAGTCAAAGCCAGAGTAATTAGGCAAGAAAGTGGAATAAAAGGCATCTGAATTGGAAAGGAAAAATTAAAATGATCTTAGCAAATGATATGATCTTTTATGTAGCAAATACTTATAGATTTCACCCAAAAAAAAAAAACTATCGAAACTAATAAATAAATTCAACAAATTGCATGCTACCAAACTTACACATTAACAATGAGGAATTGCAAAAGAAAATTAAGAAAAAAATTCCATTTATAACAACATTGAAAAAAAATATTTAGGAGTAAACATAACCAAGAAAGTGAAAAATTTATACACGGAAAGAAATGAAAGTAGACACAAAAAAATGGAAAGGGAGGGGAATTGGAAGGGAGGTTCCTCCCTGGGGCCTATTTCCATATCCTTCACTCTCCACTGGAGCTCATCAATCGTCTGTGATTCAGGAGCCATCTTGGGACTGTGGTGTGGTGGAGCCTACAGAAACTGAAACCCAGATTTGTGAGGTACTCAAAACCTTCAGGGACACTATAAATCTACAGGGTAGAAACGGTACTACATCAGATCCCCATGGCTAGATGGGAAGACACACAAACAAAATGAAAAAAAAAAAAAGTGAATAAAGCACTCCAAACAAACCAGGATGCTCCAATTATAAACTCCATTGACAAACCAGTAGAAGAAATGTCAGAGAAGGAGTTCAGAATATACTTAATAAAACTGCTTCACGACTTTAAGGAGAATACGAAGAGTGAAATCAGGAGAGGGAAGATATCTTAAAGAAAGAGATAAAGATCCTGAGAAGAAATCTAGAAGAAATCTTTGAAATGAAGGAATCTAAACCAAAATGAAAATTCAATAAAAAGTAGTACCAACAGAGGAGACCACTTGGAAGACAGAACTTCAGGCAACGAAGACAAAATACATAATTTTGAAAATAAAGGTGGACCTCGCCTGACCCCTGCACCTACGTCGGTGCCATCATTGGTTGGTTGTAGTCGCGGAGCAAGCTGACAGGTGAGTCAGGACGCTTGCATCGCGGAGATAGCAGGTGGGCACCGAACCCGCCTGCCTTGCAGAGCTGGGCGGTGGGTAGCCAACCTGCCCAAACACCAGGCCAAATACAGACGCCATCACTGAACAACCCCGCCCGACCACCACACTGAGGTTTGTCACCATCACCAAGTTAGCCAGAGGCTTCTTTATAGGCTGGTACAGGCATTTTGAATTATTCCTGAGGGCGTGGGCATCATCATTGGAAGGGTAATTCCCTTCCTGAGACACCTACAGGAGGCTAGAGGACCTTTGACAAGACCCAGGAGCCAAGAAGAGGAGGTATTAAGAGACTTGGGACCAACTCGGAGCCACCGGGGAATATACCCACCTGAAGGCCACCACCCCAAGAAGGCCAGCTTCCCAGGGAAGCACCACATTATCAAGTTCCTCCAAGACTTCAGGCTACTGAAGGCTAAGAGGTGAATTATTGGAAATCTACAGAGACAATATTAGTCAACAGAGAAAATCTGCAATATCCCAGAGTTTCACTACTAGAGGGATAGATACCTGAGCAATATGAGAAAACAAGGGGAAAAAATGTTCCAAACAAACCTAGATGGTATAGCAATAATATCCAATGACAGCATGGCAGAAGAAATGTCAGAAAGAGAGTTCAGAATGTACATAATCAAAACAATCAGGGAAGCAAACAAAGAGATGAAAGAGCAAATGCAGGCATTGAAGGATGAGATGAAAGGGCAAATGCAGGTGTTGAATGACTGCACCAATCGACAGTTAAAAAAGAAAATACAGGAAGCAAAAGATCATTTCAATAAAGAGTTAGAGATATTGGGAAAAAAAAGAAATCCTTGAAATGAAGGAAACAATAAACCAAATTAAGAACTCCATAGAAAGCATAACCAATAGGATAGAACACCTGGAAGACAGAACCTCAATATCAAGGACAAAATATTTAATCTTGAAAACAAAGTTGACCAAACAGAGAAGACAGTAAGAAAACATGAACAGGATCTACAAGAACTATGGGATATCATGAAAAGGCCAAATTTAAGAATTATCGGGATTGAGGAAGGCACAGAGAAACAAACCAAAGGAATGAACAATCTATTCAATGAAATAATATCAGAAAATTTCCCAAATCTGAAGAATGAAATGGAAAATCAAGTTCAAGAGGCTTATAGGACTCCAAATACACAAAATTACAATAGACCCACACCAAGGCACATTATAATGAAAATACCTAACACAAAATAAGACAGAATTTTAAAAGCTGTGAAAGAAAAGAATCAAATTACATTCAGGGGGAAACCAATACGGATATCAGCAGATTTTTCAATCCAGACCCTAAAAGATAGAAGGGCCTGGAACAACATTTTTCAAGTTCTGAAAGAAAATGGATACCAACCAAGAATCCTATACTCAGCAAAATTTACCTTCAGATTTGACAACGAAATAAAATCCTTCCATGACAAACAAAAGCTAAAAGAATTTACAAAAAGAAAGCCAGCATTACAGAAGAGTCTCAGCAAAATATTCCATGAGGAATAGATAAAAAACAACGATGTAAATCAGCAAAGGGAGGAACTACCCTAAAGCAACAGTCAAATAAAGGAGAAATCAAGTCATGTCCAAAAAAAAAAAAAAAAAAAAATGAGCCAAATGACTGGGAATACAAATCATATCTCAATAATAACCCTGAATGTTAATGACCTGAACTCATCAATCAAACGATACAGACTGGCAGATTGGATTAAAAAGAAAGATCCAAAAATTTGCTGCCTGCAAGAGACTCATAGAAAGAGATACCCACAGACTAAAGGTGAAAGGATGGGAAAAAACATACCATGCACATGGACACAGCAAAAAAGCCAGAGTATCCATCCTCATATCAGATAATGTGGACTTCAAGCCAAAGTTAGTCAGAAGGGATAAAGAAGGACATTTCATACTGCTTAAGGGAAGCATAAATCAGTAAGACATAACAACCATAAACATCTATGCCCCAAACAGTGGCTCATCCATGTATGTCAAACAAATCCTTCTCAACTTCAGAAATCAAACAGACCACAACACAATAATACTAGATGATTTTAACACACCTCTCTCACCACTGGACAGATCCTCCAAATGAAAATTGAACAAAGAAACCATAGATCTCAAAACACAATCAATAATTTAAAGACTTAATGGATATTTATAGAATATACCATCCAACAGAGTAAATACACTTTCCTCTCAGCAGCACATGGATCTTTCTCTAAAATAGACCATATATTATGCCACAAAGCTACTGTTAGCAAATACAAGAAGATAGAAGGCGCTGACCCCTCTCACTACTGCGTTGCTGCTGGCTGCGGAGCTTGCAGTCTGTGCCTTCTATTACCTAGGCTCGGCCGGAGACCTTCTCCAGCGCCACCAAGAGGTTGAAGGAGGCCCGCGCTGGGGTCCCCTCCGAGCCTTCGCTGCTCACGCCGGAGGTGGCACGGGGCTCCGTGGCACTGGGCCGGCGCCAAGGTCAAGAGCCTGGAGGGCGGCGGGGTGGACTACCACCTGCTGATGATGTTCACCAAAGCCGAGCACAATGCCTCACTTCAGGCCAAGGCCCAAGTCACGTTGCGCTCGCTGCTGCTTCTTGCCATGTTCGAGGTGCACGAGGTGCTTAACCTGCACTTCGTGAGCGCGGAGGCCAACCGCAAGGTGGCCAAGGCCCTGCTGCAGGAGCTGCTGGTCCGGCAGGGGCCGCCCCCAACACACTAGCGCGAAGAAGCACCTCCGCAAGCCCATAGGGAGATCCCAGGAGCTGCTGACACCTGCCACCAGCTTCAAGTGCAAGGGCATTTGAGCATTTTGACCAGGATCACCAGGTGTCTGAGTGGCGTCCTAAATGTGGACCCCGGACTGTGCTTTGCTGATGGAACACTCTGCCTCTCGAGTCTCTGACAGCCCATCGCTGGAGAGAGTCCAGCCTAACTGTATGCCCATGCGTAGGACAATAACTGTGTGGGAGGTCATCTTCCACAATGTTGCCGATGTTGCCGCACTGACGGACAAGCTCTTCCCCGTGGTAGAGGCCATGCAGAAACACTTCAGCGCTGATTCAGGGACCTACTACAGTGACTCCATCTTCTTCCTCTCAGTTGCCATGCATCAGATCATGCCCAAAGAGATCCTCCGGATCATTCAACTAGACCTCGATCTGAAGTACAAGACTAATATCCGGGAGTTATTCGAAGAGTTTGACAATTTCCTCCCAGGTGCTGTCATTGGCATAGCCAAAGAGATGCAGCCAGTGTACAGGCACACATTCTGGCAGTTCCGCCACGAGAACCCCACGACCAGGGTGGGGGGCCCTCCCCGCAATGGGCTCCCTGGCTTCAACAGCGGGGTGATGCTGCTGAACCTGGAGGCCATGCGCCAGTCCACACTCCACAGTTGCCTGCTGGAGCCCACCCACGTGCAGCAGCTGGCCAGCAAGTACCACTTCGGCGGCCACCTCGGGGACCAGGACTTCACCATGATCCGCATGGAGCACCCCGAGCTCTTCCACGTTCTGGGCTGCACCTGGAACCGGCATCTGTGCACCTGGTGGAGGGACCACAGCTACAGCAACGTCTTTGAGGCCTACTTCCGCTGTGTGGGCTACGTCAAGATCTACCATGGGAACTGCAACACCCCCATCCCCGATGCCTAGGTGCATTTGTCCTGCCTGTTTCTGAACTGGGGCAGGCCTCAGGGAAGTATCAACTCCTGGAAGGACTCTGCAGAGACATCCTCCAGGATCATGCTGCTGCAGATCCTTCACCTGGCTGGTCACTGTCCTGAGGCCGCCCAATGAAGACTGGCCTTTGCGTTACTGGTGCTCAGGACCTTTTACCTTCAGGGGACCAGGAATCAAGAAGCATGAACACATAGATATCTTCTTGTCGGCTAGTAAACAGCATATGAAGAGAAGGAAGGAAAGAGAAAGTGGTGCCCAGGTCCCCAAGGGACCAAATCCTTTGAGAAATTGCCTTTCTTGGACCAAATATAAATTTAAATTGGCAGGCTTCTATTTTGTGCGAAAGAACAAACAGTACCACTGTAGTTCCCACTGAGCTCTGAAGGAGTGAGTTAAGCAGTCCAGAGCTTAAGCTTCTGAAGGAGCCTCGACCTTCCACATCCTGACCCCAGGAGCTGTGCGCTCCCTCAAGACACCTGCATGGCTTGACATAGGCTTCAAGACTGCCACCTCTCTGGGGAAGGCCTCCAGGGCCAGCTGGGGCCCACATAAAATCTCCTTGCTGTGCCATTTACAGCTTTATCTCCCAATCACGTCACAGAACCCCATTATCCCTTATCCATCCAAACCAACTCCAGGTGACCAGATTGTACTAAGAAGTCAAATCCACTATCAAAGAACAGAGACTGGCCACCCCAAGGACATGCAGTGCCATCGTGAGGCCTAGGAAGACTCATTCCAAAGAGTAGCCCAGCAGTTCCCAGGTGCAACTGAGTGTGCTCAGAATGGGTGTTGCTCAGAGGCTTCTAATTATTCTAGTTTCTCTGTTAAAAAAAAAAAAAAGAAATCATTGTACTTTCCTGTCATGTCACACCAGACCCTGTACCTGAGTAAACATGAAAGTGCTTTTCTTTCCTCTTGTGAGCGCTTCTCCTGTAGGTAAGTTGCAGGCCCTACCGGCCCATTTTGTAGTCGAACTGATGTCATTGGGCAAGAAACGTTGTGGGATTTTCATTTTATTTTAATTTTGTTTACTTTTAATTTCTTTTCATCGTGGGTGAGAATAGCTAATAAATAATCTTTGAGGGAAAACAAAAGAAGATAGAGATAATACCTTGTATTCTATCAGATCATAATGGATTGAAATTAGAAATAAATGACAGAGTAAAAAACAGAAACTACTCCAACACCTGGAGATTAAACAATACGCTATTGTAAGATGAATGGATAACAGAAGATATCAAGAAGGAAATTAAAAAATTCTTAGAGGTAAATGAGAACAAAGAAACAACATATCAAAATCTCTGGGACACTATGAAAGCAGTTCTTAGAGGAAAATTTATTTCATGGAGCACATTCAATAAAAGAAGAAAAAATCAACAAATAAACAACCTGACACTACTGCTCAAAGCCCTAGAAAAAGAAGAACAGAGCAACCAACACCAAAAGTAGCAGAAGACAGGAAACAGTTAAAATCAGAGCTGAAATCAACGAAATTGAAACAAAAGAAACAATAGAAAAAATTGACAAAATAAATAGTTGGTTCTTTGAAAAAATAAACAAAATTGATAAACCCTTAGCCACACTAACAGAAGAAGAGAGAAAACCCAAATTACTAAAATTCAGAAAGAACAAGGAAATATCACAATAGACACGATTGAAATACAAAAAATAATTAGAAGCTATTTTGAAAATCTATACTCCAACAAAATAGAAAATCTCGAAGACATCAACAGCTTTCTAGAGACATATGAATTAACTAAACTGAACCAGGAGGACATACACAATTTAAATAGATCAATTTCAAGTAATGAAATAGAAGAAGTCATCAAAAGTCTACCAACAAAGAAAAGTCCGGGACCAGATGGGTTCTCAGCAGAGTTCTACAAAACCTTTAAAGAAGAGCTCATTCCAATACTTCTCAAAGTATTTCATGAAATAGAAGAGGAGGGAACCCTCCCAAACTCATTCTATGAAGCCAGTATCACCCTGATACCTAAACCAGACAGAGACACATTGAGGAAAGAAAATTTCACACCAATATCCTTAATGAACATTGATGCAAAAATTCTCAAAAAATCTTAGCAAATCGCATACAAAAATATATTAAAAGATAGTGCACCACGATCAAGTGGTTTTTATCCCAGGGATACAAGGTTGGTTCAACATCCGGAAATCAATAAATGTAATTCACCATATCAACAGACTTAAAGTTAAGAATCACATGATTACTTCAATAGATGCAGAAAAAGCATTTGATAAAATACAGCATCCCTTCATGCTCAAAACACTGGAAAAAATAGTGATAGTGGGAACATTCCTTAACATTGTAAAGGCCATCTATGCTAAGCCCATGGCGAATATCATTCTAAATGGTGAAAAACTGAAAGCATTCCCCCTAAAAACTGGAACAATGCCCTCTTTCACCACTTCTATTCAACATTGTCCTCGAAACTCTAGCCAGAGCAATTAGACAGACCAAGGAAATTAAAGGGATATGAATAGGAAAAGAAGAACTCAAACTATCCCTATTTACTGATGACATGATTATATATTTAGAGGAACCAGAAATTTCCACCAGAAAACTTTTAGAACTCATAAGTGAATTCAGTAAAGTAGCAGGATATAAGATTAATGTTCATAAATCCAATGCATTTTTTATACATAAGTGATGAATCTTCAGAAAGAGAAGTTAGGAAAACTACCCCATTCACAATAGCTTCGAAAAAAATAAATACTTGGGAATCATTCTAACAAAAGAGGTGAAAGACCTCTATGATGAGAACTACAGAACACTAAAGAAAGAAATTCAAGAAAACCTTAGAAGATGGAAAGATCTCCCATGTTCTTGGATAGGAAGAATTAATATTGTCAAAATGGCCATACTACCAAAAGTGCTATATAGATTCAATGCAATTCCAATTAAAATCCCAATGACGTACCTTACAAAAATACAGCAAGCAATTATGAAATTCATCTGGAAGAATAAGAAACCCAGAATATCGAAAGCAATCCTTAGCAGGAAGAGTGAAGCAGGGGGTATCACAATACCAGACCTTCAAATATACTACAAAGCAATAGTAACAAAAATGGCATGGTATTGGCACCAAAATAGACAGGTAGATCAATGGTACAGAATAGAGGACACAGACACAGACCCAAATAAATACAATTTTCTCATATTAGACAAAGGAGCCAAAAATATGCAATGGAGAAAAGATAGCCTCTTCAACAAATGGTGCTGGGAAAACTGGAAATCCATATGCAACAGAATGAAACTAAACCCCTATCTCTCAACCTGCACAAAAATCAACTCAAAATGGATAAAGGACCTTGAAATCTGACCAGAGACCCTGAATCTTATAGAAGAAAAAGTAGGTCCAAATCTTCAACTTGTTGGCTAAGGATCAGACTTCCTTAACAGGACTCCAATAGCTCAAGAAATAAAAGCAAGAATCAACATCTGGGACGGATTCAAACTAAATAGCTTTTTCTCAGCAAAGGAAACTATCAGCAATGTAAAGAGAGAGCCTACAGAGTGGGAGAAAATCTTTGCCACTCATACTTCAGATAGAGCACTAATTTCCAGAAAATACAAAGAACTCAAAAAAACTACACAAAGAATACAAATAACCCAATCAACAAATGGGCTAAGGAAATGGACACTTCACATAAGATCTACAAGCAATCAACAAACATATGAAAAAATGTTCAACATCTCTAGTAATAAGAGAAATGCAAATCAAAACTACCATCTCACCTCAATTAGAATGGTGATTATCAAGAATACAAGCAACAATAGGTGTTGGAGAGGATGTGGGGAAAAAGGTACACTCATACATTACTGGTGGGGCTGCAAATTAGTGCAGCCACTCTGGAAAGCAGTGTGGTGATTCCTTAGAAAACTTGGAATGGAACCACCATTTGACCCTGCTATACCCTATAGTTCTCAGCCTATACCCAAAGGATTTCAAATCAGCATACTACAGAAATACAGCCACAACAATGTTCATATGTACATAGCTGCTCAATTCACAATAGCCAGATTGTGGAACCAACCTAGATGCTCCTCAATTGATGAATGGATAAAGAAACTGTGGTATATTTATATTTTTATATATATATATATATATATTATATATTATATATTATATATTATATATATTATATAATATATATATTATGGAATATTACTCAGCCATAAAGAATAATAAAGTTATGGCATTTGCAGGCAAATGGATGCAGTTGGAGAATATCATGCTAAGTGAGATAAGCCAATCTCAAAAAAACCAAATGATCTCACTGATAAGCAGATGATGACACATATAGGCAGTAGGAAGGGGGCAAGAATGGAGGAAGGAAGGACTCTGTAGAGGGATAAGAGGAGTGGGAGTGGTGGGGGGAGGGAAAAATAATAACAGAATGAATCAAAAACTATTATCCTGGGTAAATGTATGATTACACAAATGGTATGCCTCTACTTCATGTACAAACAGAGAAACAAGATGTATCCCATTTGTTTACAATAAAAACGAATTAAAAAAAAGTAGTATCACTAAAAAAAAATTTTTAAATTTGGAAAAAGTAAATTAAAAATTCTAATTTTCAAAAAAGTGCTCATGTCTGCTTACACCCCCCAAAAGAAGAAAGAGGTATGATATTAAAATACATACTAATTATATTAATTTTAACAGGGCAACATTTATAAGCACATAGTAGACTGCCACACCGTAATTTCTATTTTGCGTTTTGACTTCTGAAAATCTTTCAGAGAGTTCATTTTAAATGACCTTTTGGGGGCTGGGGTTGTGGTTCAGTGGTAGAGTGCTTGCCCAGCCTGTGTGAGGCACTGGGTTCAATTCTCAGCACCACATATTAATAAATGAATAAAATAAAAGTCCATCAACAACTAAAAAAAATTTTTAAATGATCGTTTTTCATGATCATGTTCAATAGGTCATACAGTTAGATTTGTCAGTTTATCTTTGCTCATAGTTGATTTAAGAATGCTTGTTATTAATTTTACTTTCAAAGGTTAATCTGATGAAGCAACAATATCCAAATTGCTAGGAAGTATCTTCCACATTCTGGAAGAGCATAATAAAATTTTTATCTCACAATGAATTAATTCCACAAACTAAAAATAAACAAATAAATAAATAAGAAAAGAAAGGTGACCACACAGAGAAGATGATAAATTGCATGACATTCCCTCACCCAGACACAATGCCTGAACAGCAGCTGCTGAAGCCAATGCAGTGGAGCTACTGTGACTACTTCTGGGCTGATAAGAAAGACCCCCAAGGCAATGAAGGCAATGGCACCATGGCAGGGTTCAACCTGCTGCTCCAAAGCAACTGACGGGCAAACAAATGCAGAAAGAAATGTCTGAATTCGTCCGAGAGAGGATAAAGATTGAAGAAGAATAAGCAAAGAACTTGGCTAAGCTCTCTCAGAACTCCTTGGCTACACAGGAGGAAGGCTCCCTGGGAGAAGCATGGGCTCAGGTGAAGAAGAGCCTGGCAGATGAAGCAGAAGTTCATCTCAAGTTCTCTGCAAGCTTCACAGCGAGGTAGAGAAGTCCCTAATGAACTTTCATGAGAACTTCAAGAAAGACATGAAAAAGCGTGACCACCATATCGCTGACCTCCACAAGCAACTCGCCAGCTCCTATGCATTGGTGGAGAAGGCCTGGAAAACCCTCGTAGAGCAGCAGAGAGACCTGGAGATGAAGACCCAGCAGCTGGAGCTCAAGCTGAGCAAGAAGACGGAGGAGGACATCAAGAAGGCACAGAGGAAGTCCACAGGCTGGTGATGACCTCATGCGCTGTGTGGGCCTCTACAACCAGGCCCAGTCCACGTGGTTTGAAGAGATGGTGACCACCACTTTGGAGCTGGAGCGGCTGGAAGTGGAGAGGGTGGAGATGTTCCAGCAACATTTGTGCCAGTACATACAGCTGCAGCACAAGACGAACATGTTCAACCAAAGCACAGTTCAGCCCGTGGACCAACTGCTTCGAAAAGTGGACCCGGCCAAAGACAGAGAGCTCTGGGTCATAGAGCACAAAATGGGCAACATTCACCCTGTAGACATGGAGATCTAGACACGCCTGTGTGGCCCTGGGGGTCCTGCCCAGGCGAGGGGCTGCGTGTCCCACGGAGAGGAGATGGTGTCTCCTGTTGGGTGAAGCTGCCCTCCCACCCACTCTCCTGTCCACTGAGGAGAGAGGAGAGAGCTGGCAATTCCAGAAGGGTGATCTGGATGGCCCAGCTGGGGGATCCCAAATATTCCCAGGCCAAGAAGACAGACCTGCAACCCTGCCCTTGTCTCCAAGACTGAACCCCCCTAAGCCCCATGCCATGCTTGTTGCTCTGAGAACAAACTGAGGCTGGAACTTTGTGGTCCCTGCTGAGTTCCATAGGGGTGGCCATAACACACTTGTGCCCTTGGGTGCCCGAAGGCCCATCCTCCAACTGGTCCCTTTATCTCCTTAGGGGCTTTGGAAGATCAGGGAAGGGCCGCCTCTGCCTCCAAGCCAATGTCAGGATCAGACTCATGGATAGAAGGTGCCACCAGTTCAGTCTGCACCTAGAATCCTTTACAGCCCTCTATTTTTCTCATTGTATTCTGGGAGCCCAAATCTAGCTTTTCTTGGCCACTTTTCATCCCCATGAGTCTTGGGAAGGCCTGTTTTCTCTCTTCCCAGACCAACCCTGCCTAGAGAGGTCAGGATGGAACTACCTCATTCGGCAAATTAGCCCCAAGTCGGAGCACTGAATCATGGTTCCTATCAGACCAGGCATCATCTCTGAAGTCTCTGGAAATCCCAATCCATCCATGCCTCAGCTGCTTTCTCAAGGCAGTCCCCACCCTGTCACCCCTGTCCAGTCTCACTAGAGGGAGCTTTCCAACATTCTCATCCAGCAAGACCTCCTTCAATTCTGTGCATGTCCAAAGGCTTTGAGGGATGGATACCAGCTCACCTAAGAAACCAGATGGGTTCTGTCTGCCATGGTGTCCTGTCCAACACTGGGCTACCTTGACCACCACTCTCCCAGGCTGCCCACCATGGGCTTAATGGGGCTGGGTCAGTCCCACATGAGAGACAGATTAGGGCAAGTCCCTTTGTAATTCCCCATATGGCTCCATGTGCTTATGCATGAGGGGGTTTGGACTGCTGTCCCTTGTATGGGCACTGTAGACTTTCATGGCCATAGGAGTTCTTTGCTATCCAGGTGTGTCCCACCACCTGGGCCTCCTTCCTCTGAACTTTCCAGAGCCCAATGCTAAGCCCTCCTTGGTGCCAGCACCTCCTTTCCCTCTGTCCATCTTCCCTGGAGAAGCCTGGGCCACATGTGATTCGGGAAGATTTTCAACACTGCCACTGGGTTCAGCCCGTCACTTCCTTTCTCTACTACTGCAAACATGATCACCATGTTAACCTAGAGAATCAGCCTGAGGGGACTGGGAGAAAAAATTGACATAGTGAGCAAAGAACAAATTCTAGCCAGAAACCCATGCTCTGAGGGTCCATCTTTCTTCATCTTTCCATCAGTGACTTTGGATTGACCCTTCCATCTCCCATGGGGGCAGAATTCTATGAGCACAATTCATTGATCTTTCCCTCAGTTTTACATGCTAATAGTGGATAACATTCATCTTGAATCTCTCAGCATCTCTTCCATTAAATTGGAATTGCTTTCTCATTAAAAAAAAAAAAAATGGAAAGATACTCCATGGATATGGACTGAAAGACTTAATAACATTAGGATGCCAATAATACCCAAAGTAATCTAATGTTAATGAAATCCCTATCAAAATTCCAATAAGGTGTTTTGCAGAAATAGGAAAATCCATCCTAATAATCAGAAGGAATTTCAAAAGAATCTGAATCATCAAAACAAACTCAGGGGAAATATAAAAAAAGAACAAGTTGAAAGTCTCACATTTGCAGGTATGAAAATTTATTGCAAAGCTAGAGTAATCAAAACAATATGGTACTAGAATAAAGACAGAGAATGGAATAAAATAGAAAGTTCAGATATGCACTTCATATATATGGTCAAATGATTTTAGACAAGAGTACCAAGACCACTCAATAGAGAAAAGATAATTTTTTCAACAAACATTGTAGAAAGCTGGACATCCAAATGTAAACGAATAAAGCTGGACCTTACCTTACACCATAATTACCTTACCCCAAAATTAAGTCAAAATGCCAAATTACATCTTGTGCATGTACAAATGTCACAGTGAATCCCACTATTATTATGTACCAATATAAAACTAACAACAAAAAAAGAAAATCTGCAGTGACTTTGTCATATAAGGCAAGTCAGAGAACAATACCACAATAAAATGGATATATACATGTCACACTCTGTATGAATGGGGAATGAGTGTGTTTTTGAGGATTTAGTATAATAGAATATAAATAGTAATGAAGTCAGTAAGTTTGTCAGTGGCCAGATACTAACTATATGGCTTCATAAAATAAACAGTGTGGAATTTACCCTGACAATGTTATGCGCATTTTGAACGAAACCTGTTTTTCATAACAGAAAATGAGTGATATATTCGTAAAATATATTTTCTCAAGCACTGCATACTTAACAACTCCATACCCTTTCACTTACGCCTATGTAGATAAAACAAATTCTGTTCTACTTAAGGAGTTTCTATCAAGTAATACAAAAGCAATAATAAAAAATTAAGTCAAATGGATCAAAGACTTAAATATCAGATTTAAAACCAAGCCAAGCATGGTGGCACACATCTGTAATCCCAGTGGCTCAGAAGGCTAAGGCAGGAGGATTGCAGCTTCAAAGCCAGCCTCAACAAGTTAGCAGGACCCTATCTTAAAATAAAAACTTGAAAAGGGTAGGGACATGGCTCAGCCCTTAAAAAAGAACTGGATACACCCTGGGTTGAAATCCTGATATCCAAAAAAAAAAAAAAAAAAAAAAAAAAAAAAAACAGACTTTAAACCATAAGCCTCAATTATAAAATGCAGGGGAAAACTTCATGACATTGGACTTGGAAATAAGTTCTTAAAATATGACATAAAAGCACAAACAGTACAAGTAGACAGATAAATTGGATAACACTGAAACTTACATTTACTATATCAAAGGACAAAATAAACAGAATGAAAAGAATAGGTACAGAATGAGATAAAATATCTGCATAGCATACATCTGACAACAAGTTAATTTCAACAATATATAAAGAACTCCTACAACTCAACAACAACAACAAAAACTTGATTAACCTACAGGCAAAGAACTTGGACAGATGCTTTTCCAAAGAATTTACACAAATGGTCAACATATGAAAATATGCTCAACATCACACATTAGAGAGATGCAAATCACAATGAGATTATCTCACATCCATCAGGATGGCAGCTAACAACACAGAAAAAAAGTGAGGATGTGGAGAAACTGAAACCCTTGTGTACTATTGATAGGAATATAAAATGGTAAAGTCACTAAGAAAAGCAAAATGGAGTTTCCTCAAAAGTTAAAAATAGAATTAATATAGAATCCAATAATTCTATTTCCAGGTATAGAGTCAAAAGAACTGAAAGCAAGGACTCAAACAGATATTTATATACCAATACTCACAATGGCATTAGTCATTATGGCTGTAAGGTAGAAGCAAAGTGTCTATCAAAGTGGATGAATGGATTAAGAATGCAATCTATATCTATATTTATATATGTTCATATATATTCACAATGAAAAATTATTCAGTTTTTTAAAAAAGAAGAAAATCCTAACATACATTATAACCTATAAGAACCCTGAAAACATCAAGTTAAGTCAAAAAAGTCAGTCACAAAATGACAAATACTGCATGATTTCACTTATATGAGGTAGCTAATGTAGTCAGATTAATAAAAACAGAAAGTAAAATGTGGTTGGCAAGGGCTGGGGAGAGCATCTAACAGGGAGTCATTTAACGAGTATAGTGTTTCAGTTTTGCAAGACAAAAAACTTCCAGAGATGGTTGTGCAACAATTTGAAAATTGTTAAGATGATACTAAATTGTTAAGATGACAGTAAAAATGGTTAAGATGATAAATTTTGTTATTTATACTTTACCAATTAAAAATGTTTTTAAAGCAGTTACAAATTTATTTCTAGTTAATATATCAAAATGGAAAATTCCAATTTAAAATTACAACTCACAAAATAACATTAAGTGACTATTTAACATTTACTACTCTGAAATGTTTCACTTTCCCCCAGTAAAATTTTTCAGGCTAAAAAATAGAAACTTGTAAATACAATAGCACAAAATATGATTACAGCAAGTATTAAGAAGGAATAGGAGCAACTAAAATTCTGAAACACTGATGGGACTATAATTTGAACTAATCATGCTGGGAAACTAGCTCTTTTCTAATAAAACTGAAGATATAAATACACTATGTTCCAGTAAATATCAATATTCCCAACAGGAATATAAACATATTTGCACCAAAATCATGTAGAAGAATATTTGTAGCAGCATTACTTATAATAGGTAAAAAGTTGTACAAATACTATATTGAAAGAACGCAGGTACGAAAGACTGCATAGTGTATGATGTCATTCATATAACATTCAAAAAGAGGAAAAGCTAAATGACAGAGAAAGAAGTCCAAGTCCAAGTTATCTGGTGGAAGAGAGGGATAGTCACTAGAAAGAAACAAGAGAACCTTCCAGGATGATGAACATACAAAACTTGGGCTCAGCAGTGTTTACATGTGTAAGCATTCATCATGCTGTTTACCTCAAATATGTATACTATTCAGAACTCAATGTACTTTGTATTTTAATTAAAATTATAAATACTAAATGGAATAATTGAAACTGTATTCATTGTTGGTAGGATTGCAATTATCACAGAGACTTTGGAAACTTGTTTGGTAGCATCTACCAAAGTCAATATACAGTCATTCTATGACTCAGCCCTTCTACTCTTAGGAATATATTAATTAGAAATTAGTACAAATATCTATTTTTGTAGACTGAAAATATTCACAGAATTACCAGTAGAAGACAAAAACTTAAAAGAACCAAAAATGACCATCACCAATAAAATGGATAAATTGTGATATATTCAGACCATAAAATGCTATGAAGCAATGAAAAATAATTTTAAAACTGTGGTATACAACAACATGGACTAATCACACTTTGGTCCCATTAATAATAACACTCATACCAAGCACAAACTTTGGAAGAAGGAGGGAGCAGTGAATGGAATGGTTTCTGAGATTCTGCTAATGTTTTATTTCTAAACCTGGCTGGCTGGTCACAAAGTGTATTCATTTGGGGATAATTAATTAAGTCATGTATTTATAACTTCTATAATTATGTCTTACTTCAAAAAATATTTAATTAAAATTATTTTAAATGAACTTCATGAAAATTTCCTTATTGTAATCCAAATTTTTATCTATTTGTAGTTTTCTTTCAGTGTTTTACATTTTTGCATGTGTGGTTTTCTTTCAATGTGTTTTGTATATTTGTTCACCAAAATGGAAAGTGTACATAAAAAAAATAAACAAACATAGTGGTATAATACCTTCACATATTTATCAGAAAGTAACTGTACTAATAAAGGGAACATAAAAATAAGCAAGGAATCAGTAATTCCAGCTGAACCAGAATCCCAATATCCTAGACAGCGACAGACTGCACTAATAGTCCCAATTTTTCACCCTTCTTTTTTCCTTCCCTTTGCTATATGACACTGCAGTTTCTCCAGATAATGAGACGAAGCTATAGTCCCATTCCTCGAGCACATGCTATATGTGACCTGCTTTTGGTCAGTGGAATGTTAGCTGACACCATGTGACCAAAGACTTGAAAAGTGCTTATGCAACTGAGTCTGCTTTGGCACTGCTGCAATGACCATGGCAGTGTCTGCTCTGGCCAAGATATCTGCTAGAAAAGAAGACATCCAAAGAACCCCTCCAGCCAAATCAACCGACTCTCAGTCAACCTACAGGACACTGAAGGAACACAACCATCTGAAAAGAGTACAGTTTAGATTAGATGACCAGCAGACAACTCAGATACATGAACTAAATAAACGTTTATTGTTGTATCCCACTGGAGCACCCTCTTTTGTTCTTCTACAGCAGTAACTATCCAATACATACGCCAGGGTAATTTTTCTCTCAAGAAACAAAGAGAGGGCTGGGAGTTGTGGTTCAGTGGTAGAGGGCTTGCCTAGCCATATGTGAGGCACTAGTTCAATTCTCAGCATTGCATATAAATAAATAAAGGTTCATTAACAACTAAAAAAATTTTAAAAAACAGAAGCAAAAACATTCTGATGAGCCTCAAATGATAAAAAGAAAATCTTCTAAATACATTTCCTTTAAAATTTAAATAATTATTTCACTTATTTTTTTTTCTGAAATTAGAGAAAAGTCTTTATACATAAAAAGTTTTGTACCATACTGATTTTTCATTAAATATTATATCACACATACATTTCTGTAACATTAAAAGTTCTTCCAAATTGTGGTTTTTAATGGCTGTAGTATTACATCATATGAATGTACAATGATTTAAGTCCCTATTTCCTCATATTGCACATTTACATACAATTTTTTTATCCTTAATGCTCTGTAAGCCATTCATTCTCATGATGACAACAATCTTGTTACCCAAATAGTTCAACCATTATCTATCTCTATATTACAAGCTCACTTTTGCCACGTAAAATAACTGTGTACATCATATTTTCATATAATATAAATCTTTACTTGTAGTACGATTCATTGTAATTAAATTTATTTTAACCTGAATTCACAGGAATGTATCCACAAATTAGGACATTATTCCTGTGGGTAAAAAGAATTCATTTCATGAAAATCCACTTTATAACCTTATTATAAATTCATTACCTTTTTATGATAATTTTATATAAATAAGATAAAGTGATTAAGGAATATATTTTAGGCTACTCTCAAGTCAAGGTCAATTAAAGTAAATTATTCTTTAAGTTACACAAAGCTAAGTAGCTTAGTAACTTCTAGACTTCAGAATTTGTAACCCTTATTCTTAATCAGCTGACACTCAAATCATAATGCCTCCATGACATGATTTAGCTTTAAGTATTATATGATTTAGAAACTGAGTGACAAAATTACAGTCTAGCTCCTGTGATGGTAATTTTAGCCAATTTGGCTAAGGCATGATGCCCGGTTGTTTGGTCAAATACCAGTCTAAAGTTGCTGTGAAGGCATTTTGTTAGAGGTTGATTAACATTTAAAGCAGTAGACTTAGAGTAAAGCAGTTTATTCTCTGTTATGGGCCTAATCTAAGCAGTTAAAGAGCGTGCAAGCAAAGTCAGTTTTCCCAAAGAAGGAATTTTCTTTATAACTGGAAATCCTGCCTGAGTTTCCAGTCTGCTGTCCTATGGACTTTGGACTCAAAAGACTATAAAATCAAATCAACTCTTTTTTGCCTCTCTTTCCACATTTTTTATTGGTGTATCATAGTTGTACATAATGAGAGCATTTGTGCTATGTATTCACACATGCACACAATATAACAATATAATTTAGCCAATATCACTCTCTAACACTCCACCCCACCCCCACCCACTGGTCCCTTTCCTCTACTAATCTCCCTTTGATTTTCACTAGATCTGCCCCCGACACATACCCTTCTTTTCCTTTTCCTCCATACTACCCTTGACCTTATGAGTTTGGCTTACTTCACTTAACATAATGGTCTTAAGTTCCATCCATTTGCCTGAAATGACATAATTTCATTCTTCTTTATGGCTTAATAAATCTCCACTGTGCACATATACCACACTTTCTTTATCCATTCATCCACTGGTGGATACCTAGGCTGGTTCCATAGTTTGGCTATTGTGAATTGTACTGCTATAAACATGGGTATGCATGGGTACCACTATAGTATGATGACTTTAATTCTTTATTTTTCCTTTTTGTTGATTCTTTTTAGTTATATACAACATTGGGATTCATTTTGACATAATTATAAAAGTATAGAATACAATTTGCTCTAATTCAGTTCCCAGTATTTCCCCTTTTCCTCCCTGATGATCTTAATTCTTTAGGATAAATACCAAGGAGTGTCATAAGTGGGTCATATCATAGTTCCATGACTAGTCTTTTAAGAAACTTCACACTGATTCCCATAGTGGTTGTACTAATTTACAATTCCACCAACAGTATAAAAGTATTCTTTTTCTCCATATCCTCTCAAACATTTATTATTGTTTGGATTTTTTTTTTTTTTTTTTTTTTGAAACTGGGTCTCACTAGGTAGCTGCTTGCTAAATTACTGAAGGCTGGCTTTGAGCCTGTGATCCTCCTGCCTCAGCCTCCAGAGCTGCTAGGATTACAGGCATGTGCCATTTCACTCAGGTATTATTCGATTCTTGATAACTGCCATTCTGACTGGTGTGAGATGAAATCTCAGTGTAGTTTTGATTTTCATTTCCCTAATTGCTAATGATGTTGAACATTTTTTTCATGCATTTGTTGGTCACTTGTATTCTTTTGAGAAGTATCTGTTTAATTCATTTGCCCGTTTATTAATTGGATTATTGATTTTTTGGTATAAAATTTTTGAATTTTTTATATATTCCTGATGTCAATCCTCTGTCAGAAGAGTAGTTAGCAAAGATTTTTCTCCCACTCTATAGTTTCTCTCTTCATGTTCCTAATGTTTCCTTTGCTATAACAGAAGCTTTTTAATTTGACAGTATCTCAATTATAAACTTTTGGAATTATTTCCTGAGTAGAGATTAGGGGTCCTACTAAGAAAGTCACTGCCTGTGCCTATATGCTGGAGTGTTGGCCCTGTTTTTTTTCTAGGAGTTGCATGGTTTCTGGTCGATTTCCTAGGTCTTTGATTCATTTTGAGTTGAAAATCAACTCAAATTTTACCTGAATTTTCAGTTTGCCAGCCTGCCATATTAATTACAGACTTAACTCCCATGATCATGTGAGACAATTCCTTAAACTATATCCACTTCCATTTGTCAGAGAACCCTAATACAGGTTTCCATTCAAGAAAACCTAGGTATGCCAGGTGCAGTGGCTCTTGCCTGTAACCCCAGCAACTCGGGAGCCTGAGGCAGGAGGATCACAAGTTCAAAGCCAGCCTCAGCAACTTAGGTCCTAAGCAACTCAGAAAGACCCTGTCTCTAAATAAAATGTTTAAAGGTCTGGCATATGGCTCAGTGGGGTTCAATCCCCAGCACCAAAAAAAAAGAGAAGAAAAGAAAGGTAGCACCAAAGTGTATATCTACATTATGTTATGGAATATCAAGATGGGAAAAAAAATAAGTAAAAGTCAAATCTTTGCCCTTAAAAAGCTTTCAATACTGTTAAAGAAATAAGTAAATAAATATTATATAATAAACAAATACATTTAACATTATTCTTACCTTTATTACAAGAAAAACATCTTGGGAGGGGTAAGTTATAGAAAAAATAGCTGATCGTGCCAGAGTGGTGATGGCAGCAGGTGGTACATGTGGACGTAACAATCCTTTCATCTGCTCAGAATTAAGGTCAAAATAAAAGTTTTCTGAAATCTAAAAAATACATTGGTGTGTTAAATTTTAAAATCTGTACATTTTCTTAAAAGTCAGAATAATCACACATTTCTAGTCTTAAAATATTACAGATCTTAATCAGGACATTATACTCTAACCTATAGTTTATCTTATATGTTACTGAGACCAATGTTTACATTAAATCAAAGCAAAAGAAAAGTATAAGATATTTGGAAAATATAATATTCTAAATATTCTATAATTCCAAAGAATCATATTGCAAACTCTTTGGATTTAAAATATAACCTCTAATAAAAACATCCAAAGAAATTATCATTGAGAGGAATAACTTCAAACTGGGTTTTAAAAAACAACATGAATAGTCTATCAGCAGTTTCAATTGAGCAATACAAGTTGCTGGAGCAGAGTTCTTCTTTAAAAATCCATCTTATGTCCCTATGTTCACAGAAGTCAGAGCTTCAGCTCTTTAGATTTCTAGTATACATTATGCTTTAATATTATAATATTAAATTAAGAAATGCTGCTGAGTGTGGTGTGCACACTTGTAATTCCAGCTATGTGGATAGTTAAGGGAAGAGGATGGCAAGTCTGAGGCCAATTTGAAGATTAGTGAAACCCAGACTGGGGCTGTAGCTCAGTGGCAGAGTGCTTGCCTAGCATGTGTGAGGCACTGGGTTCGATGCTTAGCACCACATAAAATAAATAAATAAAGGCATTCTGTCCATCTACAACTACAAAAAAAAAGAAAAAATTAACAACAACAAAAACAAGAATTAGTGAGACCCTATCTAGAAGAAATATAAAAAGGGCTGATGATGTGACTCAGTGGTAGTGTACTTGCTAGCCAAGTATAAGATCCTGGGTTCAATCTCTAGTATAGTCAAAAGGCAAAATTAAGGAAATGCTGTATGAGCATTTCTGAAATTTTCTACATGTAATAAAGATACAATAGTAAAACTAAGAGCATTACTTATAATAGAATATTTAGGGCAGGGTTGCAACTCAATGTTAAGAGTGTTTGCCTAGTATATGCAAGGCCCTGGGTTCAATCTCTAGCACTGAAAAAAAGAACATTTAAAATATACATAGTCTTTTAGCTGGTAAAAGTTGAACATTACGTCAAAATTTCAGTTATTATCATTCTTATCTGTTCTATGCCATTTGCCTAAAATGCTTTTCTTTTATTGCCTATTTCTTTAATTAAAAGAAACTTGCTTCTGCTACTTGCTTTTTTAAACTCTCAATGAAACAAACCAGTTTTCAACTAAAGTATTATAATAGAAAATATTTAAGTCGTTTTGATAAGTTTCTATGTCTTTTCAAGAGATACATTTTAATAATTCTTTCCAAAACTTACTCACCTTCTAAAAACACTTAAAAACAGGTTTCTGAACCTATGATTATGGCTACAGTCAAAATTTATATAACCTTACCTTTTTCTTTTCCTTGACATCATATAAAGCCAAACTTGCAAAAATGGGTTCAATTTCAATCTCAAATCTTTATGAAGAGAAAGGATAAAATAACTTTAAAAATACATATAGGAGACACAGTTGAAGAAAAATTCTGATTCCAAAATTAAATTATCTTAATACACCGCACAGTACTATATCTGTACCTATGCCTATACTACATCTTCTTCCTAAAATACACTTTTCCGTGCTTGTCTTTCAGTCTAAATCAATTATTAGTTACTCTATGTTATCCTCCTTAATTTCTCCAGCTACAACTAAGCTCTAACTTCCTAAAAGCCTCATGGCATGTTATGTCCATTTTATGTCAATAATCACTTTCTAACCTGTAATTTTGTTTATATATAAACATATAAATTAAAATATACATAAATATGTTCATTTTTTTAAAAGACTTAAACCAAAGACCTACTCTTTCTTTTTCAGGTTATAAATCATATATTCAATGCAAAACACTTTAAAAATACATAAAATATTCAGAGTAAAACAAGAGCATCCAAAATTCTACAATGTGGAAAGAGCCATAATTAATGGTTAGTACCTAATCCATCCAGAACTTCTTTATGTATAAATGCACTTTTCTTTAAACAAAGAGTGTCAGGATATACATAATATTGGTAGTGTGCTATTTTTAACCTAACATTTTATGGGCAAATTTCCATGTCAGTACTATTAATCTTATTATTTTTAATGTTGGTATAGTAATTCCCATTTTATATCTATGTCAAAATTCATTTTAACTGTATGCTTAAGTTTAGCTGTTTAATTCTCTTTCAAGAAATAACTGCTTACATAAAGTAAACTGAATATATATTATTGAATAATACGTAATGTGAGGTCACTAAAAACTCGAGAGCACTGGTTCTCAACAAAGGACAATTTTAACACAAGGGGCATCTGGCAATGGCTAGAGACCTTTTTATTATCACAACTAAAGGAGCAGTTATTACTGGCATTTAGCAAGTAGAAGCCTCATTATGTGACTAAACATCCTACATTGTACAGAGTAGATAGTGACAACAAAGAACTATCCAGACAAAAATGTCAACAGTGCTGAAGTTGTAATAAATCTGTATTACATTGTTTTTTTTTTTAAATTAAAAGAGTATCAGTCATGGGGCTGGGGTTGTGGCTCAGTAGTAGAGTGCTTGCCTGGCACGTGTGAGGCACTGGATTCAATCCTCAGCACCACATAAAAACAAATAAGTAAAATAAGGTATTGTGTCCATCTACAACTAAACAATATTCAAAGAAAAAAGAAGAGTATCAGTCAAGGTCCTTGTAGGAGACAGACAACATTTTCACATAGGGCTGAGTTTTACTAAAGGGCCATTTACAAAGGTTTGGATAATCTAGGGAAAACAACACAGAGTGCCACTCTATGGGGCTGGCAACAGTGGGAGTCATCACCAACTCAGGGCTGAAAGAGAACATAAAAGAGGTAACCAAACAACAACAACAAAAAATAGCTGAATAGAGGGCCCTTCACAGAAACTATGAAGGGAAGGAGGAAACAAAGTGACTCAGCAGAGGAGAGTGAGAGGAATGACTACCTCACATGATCTACTCTCTTCCACCCTCTAACTTTCTGTCAATGTCTCTCTTAATAAAACCCAACCAGAAACTAAACGCAAAGGAATCTTAGCCAGATGCAGGGGCACATGCCTATAATCTCATCTACTTAGGAGGTGGAGGCAGGATGATTGCCACTTCCCAATCAGCCTCATCAACTTAGCAAGTTGCCCTCTCAAAATAAAACTATAAAAAGGACTGGAGATGTTACTCAGTGTTAGAGCACTCCTGGGCTCAATCCCAGTACTACAAAATAAATAAATTAATAATAATAATAATAATAATACTAATAATAAATTAGAGAAAAGGACACTTAATACCTGTCCACATGTGTCAACCTCTACAAAACCCACTCTGCATCCTCTACACTTGATACTGTCACTGCAGCGGGGAACTGGTATTTCACTCGATTTTTCCTTCATGTCTTTTCATATATTTATTGACCATTCAGATGCCTTCTTTTTTAATTTTTTTTTTTTTTTTTAGTTGTTGATGGATCTTCCCCCTGCCATGGATCTTTTATTTTTATTTATTTATTTGTATACAGTGCTGAGAATCGAATCCAGTGCCTCACACATGCTAGGTAAGTGCTCTACCACTGAGTTACAAGCCCAGCCAGATACCTTCTTTTGATACATTTTCTATTATTATTTAACTTTATCCTCATCAGTGGGTAGTTCTTTGTGTATTCTAAATATCAGCACTCTGTCCAGAGTATGCATGGAAATATTTATCCCCACTCTATGGCTTGTCTTCACACTCTGTGTCTTTTGATGAACAAAGTCAGTTTTAATGAAGTAAAAAGTATTCAATGCTTTCTAATATAAAGCTGCTCCCACCGCCCTTTCCACTGCAGTCATTTCCCCGCCTCCCAACTACTTGTCAGTCTGTGAACATCCTAGCTAGCAATTGGTTCATCAGTCAGCTTGCAAGTATCCTTCTCCGTTATTGATCCCCTTAGCCTGCAGAATTTGACTGCTTAAGGATAGCTCCCCGCCATTTTCTCTCTCTTCTCCTCATTCATGCTTTCTCTCTCCTACTCTCTTTCTTTCTCTCTCCTCCTCATTTTTCACACTCTGTCTTGCGCACACTCTCTCTCTTTTCCTCTCATTTTCTCTCTTACCCTGTAGGGAGACACTTGTTTGCTTAATAAACCCTCTTATGTGAGTTCCTGTGTCTGGAGTGGTTCTGGGTTCTTACACTTTCCTCTAGGGCTAGTGCTTTCCGCATCATATTAAAGAATTCCTTCCTTTCAAGAAGCTATCCTATATATTTTTCTAGGAACTTTACTGTTTACCTTTCAGCTTTAGGTCTACTCTCAATCTGTAAATAACTTTTTAGAAATGGAGTGAGGTAGTAGCCAAATTTACTTTTGTCACATACAACACACCACACACAAACACATGCATATACACACGCACACACACAGTGATGAAAGTATTCTTAAATTTCTTGTACTAAAATTTACACAGACCTATGAACATAACAAAACCCAATACCTTGTATAGTTGATGAATGAAGTGAATTCACAGGTAACCTGTACACTGGGCAAACAATGGGTAAACTACTTAAGAGAGATGGTATCTCAGTAAAGTTGCTTTTTTTTTAAAGAGTAAATACCTCCAAACTGATAATTAGATAAACAAAATGAGGTATAGCCATATAGTAGAATACTGTTCAGTACTATAAGGAATGAATTATTGATACATGGTACAATGTGGATGAACCATGAAAACACTATGCTATGTGAAGATGATGTCTATACACAAAAGGCCTTATATTGTATACTTCTATTTACATGAAATATCCACATAGGTGAACTCACAGAAACAGAAAGCTACTTAGTGATTGGCAGAGGCTAAGGGGAAGAAGGAACAGGGGTGACATTAATAATCCTCCTAGAATTTATGTTAAAACCTTAACACCAAAGTAACTGTAGTTGAGGAGGGAATTTACATTAACTGAAATCCTAAAATGGCACACTAATCCCATGGAACTGGTGTCCTTATAAAAGAAAGAGACACCGGAGACCTTTCCTTCCATGCATGAAAAACAGAAAGGCATGTAAAGACATAAGGAACAGAGAGCAATATGCAAGCCAGGAAGCAAGGCCTCATCAAAAAAACCAACCCACTGGTTATTAAAGTTCCAACTTCCAGCCTCCAGAACTGTAACAATAAATTTCTGTTGGGTAAGCCACCCAGTCATGGTATTGACATGGTAGCCCAAGCTGACCAACAGAGTTTCTTGAGGTGATGAATATGTACTAGAATAAGACAGCAGAGATAGTTGCACAATACTATGAGTATATACTACTGATTTGTATACTTTAAAAGGAAAAATTTTGTGATATATAAAGTATACTGCAGAAAAGTTGTTTAAAAAAAAAGATTATAGGCCGGGTGTGGTGGCGCATGCCTGTAACCCCAGTGGCTCAGGAGGCAGAGGCAGAAAGATTGAGAGTTCAAAGTCAGCCTCAGCAATTTAGCAAGGTGCTAAGCAACTCAATGAGATCCTGTCTCTAAATAAAATACAAAATAGGGCTGGGGATGTGGCTCAGTGGTCAAGTGCCCCTGAGTTCAATTCCTACTACCCAAAAATGATTATAAATTTGACACAGTGTTAGGTGTCCAGATATTCAAAACACTCAACATACTTAATCTAACAGGTTTCTGGATAATTTAAATATATGAAGACTGAGCTCTTAAGGAAAGAAAATTGCCAGAATTACACACAAAAGCAGTCTTTCACTATAAGTTGCTGCTTTTAGAATCTCTATGAATTTAAGCTTTTTTCCTTATGTCAGAACTCACATTTAATCTATCATATAAATATGTTAAAATGAGAAGTAAAATCAAGAATCAATAAATGGGATGGAATCAAACTAAAAAGCTTCTCAGCAAAAGAAACAATAACACGAAGAGAGAGTCTAAAGAATGGGAAAAAATCTTTACCACATGTACGTCAGATAGAGCACTAATCTCCAGGATATATAAAGAACTCAGAAAAACTTAACACAAAATAACAAATAACCCAATCAATAAATGGGATAAGGAACTGCACAGATACTTCACAGAAGAAGAAATACAATCGATCGACAAACATATGAAAAAATGTTCATCTCTCTTGCAAATAGAGAAATGCAGATCAAAACTACTCTAAGATTTCATCTCACTCCAGTCAGAATGGCAATTATCAAGAATACAAGCCATAATAAGTGTTGGCGAGGATATGGGGTAAAAGGTACACTCAGACATTGTTGGTGGGACTGAAGATTGGGGCAACCATTTTGGAAAGCAATATGGAGGTTCCTGAGAAAACCTGGAATGGAACCACCACCATTTGACCCAGCTATCCCACTTCTCAGTTTATACCCAAAGAACTTAAAATCAGCATACTACAGTGGACACAGCCACATCAATGTTTATTGCAGCTCAATTCATAACAGCTAAACTATGACACCAACCTAGATGCCCTTCAACAGATGAATGGATAAAGAAAATGTGGTACATATACACAATGACTGAATATCACTCAGTCTTAAACAAGAATGGAATTATGGTATTTGCAGGTAAATAGATGGAGCTAGAGAATATCATACTAAGCGAAATAAGCTAATCCCCAAAATACCAAAGGCAGAATGTTTCCTTTGATAAGCGGATGCTGATTCATAATGCGGGGTGGGGTAGGGAAGAAGGAAGGAACTTTGGATTGTGCGGAGGAGAGTGAGGGGAGGAGTGGTGATGTGGGGATGGGAGGGACGGTGGAATGAGACATTCCACTTTATTGCGCCGTATACATGTATGATTACAATACTGGTGTGACAGCACCATGTACAGCCAGAGGAAGGAGAAGTTGTGTTCCATTTGTGTACAATGTGCCAAAATGTATTCTACTGTCAAGTATAACTAATTAAAACAATTTTTAAAGATATATAAAAAAAGAATATGGAGTTTGTTTTCCAGAATGACCAATATATATATCATGTCAGTTAACCTCTGCTTATCCTTTGAATCCAGGTTTCCTCATTTGTAAATAAAGAAAAAATAATATCAACCTTATAGAATTATTCTGAAGACAGCATGAAATGAAATAAGATAAATCATTTTGTAAAGCAGAATAGGAATGTTAGATAAGTCACCTCAATGATGTTAGAGGTCATATAACTTTTTAAAGTTAAAAATATATACTTCTGGGCTGGGGTTGTAGCTCAGTGGTAGAGCACTTACCTCGAATGTGTGAGGAACTAGGTTCTATTCTCAGCACCGCATATAAATAATAACAAAATAAAAATCCACTGACAACTAAAATATTTTTTAAAAATACTTCCAAGTCTTCAAAAACAAGCCTACCATGTAACAAAAATAAAATTAACTCTTTAAGAAAAAAAAATAGTTTGTCTTTATATTCCTCATCAAGAACAGTGTCAAATAAATACTAGAGATTTCAGTGAATATTTTTGCAAGTTTTAAGACTACAGCTAAGAGTTACCTTCACCTGGGAACCAAAAATGCCCTAAAACTTAACTTCAGACATAAGTATGAAGGCTGAATAACATTAAAATTATGTTTAGGACAATACTTCTCAAAAGGACATACATACATACATGTATAAAATCTACTAAGATTTTGTTATACTAGTAGTCAAAATATCAAAATATTACCCCAGAAAGCTATGTAGTAAAAGAAATTAATACTCACTTAAGTGATAAACACTTCACAAGAAGTCTTTGACCAAAATGTTCTTTGGGCACATCAGGAATACTAAGTCGTTCTATTGGTTCTTCCTACAAATTGACAAGCAACACCAAAATAAACATCTTCATCACATTCAATCCTGTGCAATTTATTTTTTAAGAACTTATTTTACTAATGTAATACTTTTAGTTGCCTTCACAATTTAACATAGGAAAGTAAAACTTCTTTGTCCATAAACAGAAATCTTTGAATCATGTGCTCAATTCAAAGAAATTATTCATTGAAAATGTTCACAGTTAGGGGTGTAGCTCAGTGGTAAAGCATTTGCCTTGCATGTGCTAGGCCCTAGTTTCAATTTCCAGCACCATTAACAAAACAAAACAAAACACAAATTCAGTAGAGTAAAAGTATATTTCATTTACAAAATCATACGTAGGTTTCTAGGTTTTATTTCCTACATAATTGTAATTCTATTTACAAATCCTACTCCAGAAATATCTATTTTAATACTCATTTACTTCTTATATGTAAACATCTATACCTCATCTGGTGACGGATGCAAAGCAAAGAGTTCTTTGTGACGATTTGATTTCCTTTGGTCATCATTCTGGCGGTCTATTTCTTCATTTGGAGTTCGATCAAGTAAATTAGGAAGCAAAGCATCAGGAAGTGAATTTTTCAAGTCAAAGATACTGCAGGCCCAGCTACCCCTTGGAGTATCATCTATTGACATTGAACGTCTTTTAAGATCATCCTGTCATACAAAATGTTAAATATGAACGTATTAATTAATAAGTTATTTAAAAATAATTTCTTACAGTTATTTAAGAATAAAATTATTACTTGTTCATCCTGGTAGTTATTGCCATCTGGAGCTTCATCAGATTCAAAGACCTGTTTTGGCAAACCTTTTTGCCTTTCCTTCTGTTTATCCAATGTATTAGGATTAAATCCTGTTCCCAGCTTATGGTATCTATTCAAAATAAAACAAATTAATATCTATTTTTTTAAATTTTCACTTTTTCAGCATCATTATGTAATAAGTCAAGTATTTGCCTCATTATTTCTTCACATAAAGATCTATTCCAGCAGTTTTGAGTATTTACATGTTTAACCAGAGGTTCAAGAATATTTTCAGGCCTGGGGCTGTAGCTCAGTGGTAGAGGGCTTGCCTCACACATGCAAAGCACTGGGATTGATCCTCAACATCACATAAAAACAAAGATATTGTGTCCATCTACAACTAAAAACTATTTTTAAAAAAGTAAAAAGAAAATTTCTAATCAAAGTACCTTTAATCCAACCCAAGAGCAGATGATGAATTTCCAGAAGGAAATCAAATTTTCCTTCCTTCCATGCCAACCATGTGCATATAATTTAAATTGTACTTCTAGTTCAAAGACTTGGTCAGTAAAGTCAGGTTAAAGAATAAAATGAGAAAGTAGAAAATATATATTGCATTACTAATAATATAAACTTTAAAAGTGTTTTATTTATATATGAAACTGAATTTTAAAAGTTTTTGCCGTATCTCATGTAGAAAAAATTTTGAACTAAAGTTGCAGACCTGTAAAATGAAAAACAGCAAAATCTGCACACTGCTGTACATTTATATTATTTATTAACTATATAGGCAGAGCAAATGCTAAGAATAACTCTTAAATTAATGTAAACTATTTTCCTGTCATTTTAAAAAAAACATTATCAAAGAATATCAAATAAGAACTGATCAAAAAATAATCTTTATTCATGATTCTGTACTACATAGAGTTAAAGTTTTTGAGAAATATTTGAATTCAAATAAAACAATTATAATTATCAGAAGATAGTATGGTTCCTGCTATCAACTAATTTATAAAATAATAAAAATTCATATTTGATATGATTCACATCCTGCCTTGTTGCTACAGCTACTGAAAGGGCAGTTACATGATGTTCACAGTATAATCACAAAATACAAGAAAGCATTTCTCTGAAAGAACTAAGATAAAGATACTTAGTATAATAACATGAAAGGTTTATTCAGCAGCAGAATCTTATTAATCTTTCATGAAATGTTTCAAGTGCTTCAATTTGTGAAGCTGTATATATAAAGTGCTTTGATAAATCAAACAGTCTTTCATTCTGTCCTAAAAATAGACAGTATGAAATTCAAGAGAGCTGTAAATGATGCATAATCAACACTCTTCTTTATCATCTTGTCCTCTAGTCAGGTGCTATGATGAGGCTCTATACGATTATCCATTTGACCCCACATACCACCATTTTTCTGAACTCATTTCTTAGCATTCTCACCCTCATTTATTCTGTTCCAACCACAATGACCTCTTTATTCTTCCTTGAAAATTCCAGCATTCTTCCAATATATGGTCTTCACACATATGGTTTTTCCCTCTGCCTAAAAACACTTCTCCCAGTTATCCATAAGACTCACTCTTACTTCTTTCATTTGAGCTCAAAAGGAGCATTCTGTCCTGAGCTACCTCATATATTGGAACTTTAAAAGAGAAAAGTACAAAGTGCCCAAAAAATGTTCAACACACAATAAGTCCTCATAGATGTTAATTCTCTTACCCTTTTATTTAAATGAAGGTTAGCAACACTATGATTAGAAAAGGCCATGATTCTGAGACCTATGTATTTTACAACTAACCTATATGCATAGAAGTAAAGACTTTTGAATTATCTGACAGAGGAAGTGTTTTCTTCAGTAATGTCTAAAATTTAGCTACTAGAATATTTACCAATATTTTAAGTTCACAAAGAGTTCTTCTACATAAAGGGTAGCAGACAGCGCTTTTATTAGGTCACACTAAAGCTAAAAAGATGTCAGCAGTATTCTTCAGAATGATACTTAGCTCAGTATCCAGCCCAGAGAAATAAGATGGAAGCTATGATGACAAAATATGCAATGGATACCTCACTCCTGCTAGTATCTCTGGCATAGATTACTTCCTTTGTGAAAACTATATTGTCATATCAGAACTCTCCACTACTGGTTATTACATCTCCTTTAAAAAAAAATAGGGCTAAGATTCAGTATGAAGACCCTCTTTCATTATGCAAATCAGCAAAGGAAAATTAATTGGGTTTTGTTTCTTAACCTGAATTAGTATTTTAAACACAGTCCCTTACAAAAATAAATCATGTGGTAGAACAAACCATTGTTTCACCAACATTTACCTGAGTGGATGTATACATCAAGGACCTGTAAGTATTTAGATAGTAAATAAAGAGCAGAGATCTTTCAAACAGCTAGATATGGAAAACTGATCATTAAGTTTAACTTAACCATGTAACTTTCACGAAATTGGAATACTTTTAAGAAAACAGATTACTCATTAATATCTACCCATGATTTAATAAAAGAATTAGATTTAACGAAATTATTTTCATTATATATTATTAGTTCTTAATGACTTATAATATATTAATACTATTCCCACAAACTGTACATAAGGAAAGAAAGCAGAAGTAATTATAAAATTTCAAAGGAGAAACAATCTTTACACAAGATTCTTCTTTTGCATCTTTGGTTATTTTGTTATAAATTCTCAATCCTCATAATTATTAATCTATCTTAATCCATTTACAAATTCTACTCAAAATTTTTAAATGTTATAATAAACATATAACTTACTTTCTAATCACAACTGCCCAGTCTTCTGTATAACTTCTTATACAATCTCTAACATGAGGATCCATTTCACTGTTTTAAGAAAGAAAATTTATTTGTAATTTAGATAGGAAAGCAATGATATTTGTAAATTTGGTTGCTGCCCTTCTTGATGTTATAATAGGAAGTGAAACTACCAAAAGAAAGAGACTATAAATAAAATAATGAAAGAGAGCCTTTTCTATTACACTAAAACCCCAAATAGGAGTCTTTTTACCTTTCTTCAGGTACAGCTGAAACAAGAGTTCTACAGTCCCTGGGACTATAAACAACTTCAATATCATCTGGAGGAAATTCAATTAAATCCCGTAAAGGTCCAGAATCCACAGCTAAAGGATGAGTAATGAGGTAATCTTCAAAATCCACTGGATCCACTGCTTCAGTAAGGGGCACCTTTATAATGAGGGGTGAAAATGAGAGGCAGGCAGAAAAGAAGAGGGAAATATAAGAATTTTAGAACTTTCCACAAAGAAAAATCATGGTTTAAATATAAAATGCTTTAATTTAATTCTTTCTACAATTTCAAGAGATGCTCAGTCAGAGACTCTAAAGAAACCACAAAGCATTGGCCTTACACTCCTTTCTGCTTTTGGTCATACTGTCTTTAACCTTCTTGCCTAGGCTTTGTCCATAATTCTCATATAAAGACAGTAATAATAATCCACAGTTAGGTTAAAATTACTGTTTTCAAAGTACTCAAGTGAATGATTTTTTTTTTATATATCTTTGGAACTTTTATTGCTAAACTTCTAAACAGTTCTCTTACTTTATTTGTTGTTATTGTTGATTGCCCTTGTAAAAACATAACCAGACTGTGGTTTACAGTACAATATTGCTCCAAATATTCTCTACATCCTAAACCATGACTCTGTACATGCTAATTTACATGGAAAATGAAGTAAAATAAAAGTCTCTGCACATTGATTAAGGATCTTAAAATAAGGACATTATCATGGATTACCTGGGTAGGACCCCAATGAAATCATAAGTATTCTTATAATAAGGAGATCTGAGTCATAAAAACAGAGAAAGAAGCCAAATGAAGATGGATCTGAGAAAAATTTGAAGATTCTAGCCTTAAAAACATAAGTCACAGCCAGCTGTGGTGGCATATGCCTGTAATTCCAGTGGCTCAGTAGCTTGAGGCAGGGGGATTGAGAGTTCAAAGCTAGCCTCAGCAACTTAGGGAGGTGCTAAAGCAACTCAGTGAGATCCTGTCTCTAAACAAAATACAAAATAGGGCTGGGGATGTGGTTCAGTGGTCCAGTGCTCCTGAGTTCAATCCTCAGTATCCAAAAAAAAAAAAAGACAGAAGTCACAAGTCAAGGAATGCCAGAAGCCTCCACAATCTGGAAAAGATAAGAAAATGATTCTCTCTAAAACTTCTGAAGTGAGTGTGGCCCTGAAAAAAGTTGATTACAGTTCAGTGATACTGATTTCAGACTTCTAGCCTTTAGTACTGAGACAATAATCTTCTATTACTTTAAGTCACCCAGTTTGTGGTAATTTTTTATAGTAGACATAAAACAAAAAATACACAAAGCCTACTAAAAGTATTTATTGGGCTGGGGATGTAGCTCAGTGGTGGAGCACTTGCCTAGCATGAACAAGGTCCTGGGTTCAATCCCCAGTACAGAATGAAAGAATCAAAGAAAAGAAAGAGAAAGAAGGAACAAAGAAAGGAAAGAAGGCCAGTCAAAAAGGTCAAAAAAAGCATCTATCAAGCAAGATTATAAAACCAGTGATAGAACCTAATTTATTGGCTCTTACTTTTCCACTACTTTTGCATGGTCTCATCAGTGATACATCTGTTAACACATGCTACTTACTGCGGTGTGATGGGATATATTGCCAACAATGTTGAGGTTTTTCAGCAGTTGGGGAGAACCACTGTATTGTCCAGAGATCTGCTTCCTAACTTCAGCTGCCACAGTTCTACAATAACAAAAAACAAATACATTCTATACAATATATTTTTAAACTTATTTTAAATAGGAGGAAGTACATTGAAGATTCATTTAAAGAACAGCTAAAATCTCAGCATATTAATGTCTATAAATTTAAAAACATTACAGGAAATGAATAATTACCTAAATATTATAATTACATTAAAATATCTTTGTTATGCTGATGTAGGATAAAAAGTTAGAGGCAACTTATATAATGGTTTTTTCAACATGGCATTTTATGAAACATTCTATTTTTACTTAACTAATAATGCCCAACATTAATAGTTTTCCACACTCTGATCCTAATTTATTTCTCCAACTTTTAGGTCCTTTCCAAATTCCTGTCAACATAAACTGCTTCCTAGAATGCTGTTTCCCTTCTATAGTGACTAACCCAATTCTGAACTAGTTTTAAGGGTAAAACTCAAAGCCAAGATCATCATGCAAATTTATTGTTCACTATAGCCAAAAACACCACACTTCTATAAACTCTTCAAACATTTATCAAAAGCTACCTTGTATTTTCTTCCTTCCTAGTTATTTTCTCCGTGTTTCCTGTATGCCCTATAAAAACAGAGGCAGTGGTTGCATTCACCTTTTTTCCCTCAATATATTTAACATGTGACACTCAAAAAAAGAATGTTTAAGCCCTATGAAATATATAGTGCTACTAACAAACTGAGCAACCACAAAGGCATTACCATAATTTAAAGATAAACCTTGCTGACTGGGATGGCACACATCTGTAATCCCAGCAACTCAGGAGGCTAAGGCAGGAGGATCCCAAGTCCAAGGCCAGCCTCAGTAATTTAGCAAGGCCCTAAGCAACTTAGTAAGATCTTGTCTCAAAATAAACTTTAAAAAAAGGGCTGGAATGTGGTTCAGTGGTTGAGAGCCTCTGAGTTAAATCCCCAGTACCAAAAAAATAAATAAATAAACAAATAAATAAATAAATCTTTATTTGGAAAATCAAGATTAGGGGGCTGGGGTCGTGGTTCAGTAGTAGAGTACTTGCCTAGCATGTGCAAGGTACTAGGTTGATCCTCTGTACTATATAAAAATAAATAAATAAAATAAAAGATCCATCTAGAACTAAGAAAAAAATTTTTTTAAAAAATCAAGATTAAGGTTTAGAATTCCCAAGATTTCAAGGTAGTTGTTGACTCTTAGGGATATACTAGCATTTCAATTAACTTAAATAAATAGCATTTCTAAAACAAAAATATTTTAGATATTCAAAAGAATTTGAGTCATTAATCTCTGTACTCCTCAAATCCCACCAAACTATAAACCAAAATATTCAATGAGTCCTAAATCCTGTAATAATGTCTTCCATTTTATTAGTTAGATTTTTATTAAGCAGACAGTAACTTGTGAATATAAAACAAAGGCTAACATCTATGGATTTTGTGCAATTATATTCCTGATGTCAATATCTAGCTTCTACCCTATGATCATCAAGCAACCATTTCTCTTATAAAATTTGCCTTCTGTTCTTTTTCCCAAAAAATAAACTCTACTTTCTTCCTATCATTCCATGTACATAAAATGATACAGACTCAAACAGCCTGGTTTCTGGGCCAGTTTGGTGATGGTTTTGTTTTAGAGTGCTCTTAAACTGATGAATGAATTCAGAGTCCTGAACATACTGGTCCCCATTAGAATCTCCATGTAAGTTTCAAGAAAACCTCAATTTCTAAAACTTATCCAGATTTAATATATAATCTTTCCCCTTACTTCCCTTTAATATCTTCTTCCTTCTTTTACATTTAATCATTCTACACACATTTATTGTGCACTGTTATGAGCTGAATATGCAATTAGAAATTTTTGATTCAAAGATAAAAGTTATCATTCTTTAAGATTCAAGACACTGAATTAGCTCAACTTTTTTTTATAGATGACTTGAGGGTCTTTAGAACACATTTATGTTTTAAAAGCCTAAATCATTATTCATAATGCCAAAACTTAAAAGCAATCAACTTTTCCTTCAGTAACAGAATAGATCAAAAAACTGGTACATCCATACAAAAGAATATTATTAGGCGATATAAAGACACAAGCTTTCCAGCTCAATTCACAATAGCTAATGCTATGGAACCAACCTAAGTGCCCTTCAACAGATGAATGAATAAAGAAAATGTAGTATATATACACAATGGAATATTACTCAGCCATAAAGAAGAATGAAATTATGGCATTTGCTGGTAAATGGATGGAACTGGAGACTACCATGCTAAGTGAAATAAGCCAATCCCAAAAAACCAAAGGCTGAACGTTCTCTCTGATAGGCAGATACTGACTCACAATAGGTGTGGGGGGCGTGGAGGTTCACCAGATTGGACAGGAGGGAGTAGGGGGAAGTGAGGGAGGATGGGAATAGGAAAGACAATAGAATGAATTGAACATAACTTTCCTATGCTCATATATGAACACACAACCAGTATAACACCATATCACATACAACCACAAAAATGGGAAGTTATACTTTGTATATGTCAAAATACATTCTACTGTCATGTATAACTAAAAAATAATAATAAAAAAATTAAAACAAAAAAGAAACAAGCTTTCAAGCCACAAAATGAATATTGCTAAGTGAAAGAAGTCAATTTGAAAAGGCTTTATATGAGTCTAACTATATGATATACTGGAAAAGGCAAAACTATGAAGAAAGAAAGGAAAACAGTGAGTGTCAGGGGTTCGAGGGAGAAGAAGAAAGGATTCATGAATAAGTAGAAAGCAAGGGATTTTTAGGGCAGTAAAACTATTCTGTATAATAGGAAAGAGTGGATACAGGTCATTGTATGTTTGTCAAAACCCACAGGATGTACAACACAAAGAATAAACCCTAATGTAATCTATGGACTTTAGACAATAATAACATATTAATATTGGCTCATAACTACAACAAATGTAACGCACTAAGGCAAAATACTAATAATAGGGAGAGGAAGGGAGTTTGTACTTTCCACTCATTTTCCATGAACCTAAATTTGCTCCACAGAGAAGTCTATTAAAAAAAGGGCGGGGGGAGATGAAGGGAAGGGAGAGGAGAGAGGAATAGGAAAGACAGTGGAATGATTCTGACATAACTTTGCTACATACATACATAAATATGCCACAGAGAATCTCTACATCATGTACAACCACAAGACTGGGATCCTAATTAGAGTAAGATGTACTCCATGTTTGTATAAATATCTCAAATTATACTCTACAGCCATGCATATCTAAAAAGAACAAAAAATAAATATTTTTAATTAAAAAATAAAAAAATAAGTTAACTGTACAAGGAAGAAGAGAAGAACATCAAGAAAACAATTACAGCTGAGGTGTAACAGTGGTAGAGCACTTGCCTAGTATGCTGGGCTAATCCCCAGCACCACAAAAAAAAAGAAAGAAAAAAGAAAAAGAAGACAAATAGAGCTTAGAGTTGAAAACTGGAGAGGAAATAAAATCTCTGAGAGAGAAAACAGATTGATAAGAGGGTAAAGGGCAAATTCTATAAACCTGTGTGAAAAGACAGAACATTCACTTAATTAAGGAGATCATTAAGTCTTTTAATGAAGTCCATGTAAGTATTTGTTACTATGTTAAAGTCCATGTTACATATCCTGATCCTTTCAAAACTCATCAAAACCCAGGTGAGAATACCAAAAAAAAGCCTTTAAAAGAAGAGAGAATATTAAAGAAGTTGCCCTTTGCCCTCTCCTCGATTCTCCTATTCTCCCTCTCAAAGATTTCATTCCCTCTCCAGCTTTCCTAAGTAGCTCTACCCTATGTCTGTCTACTTAGTGCTACTCAACTCCGTCTACCAATCTCTGCAGTACCTCGAGCGTTTCTGGAACTAAACTATGAGTTATCTGAATAGCAAACCTCTGTACTGCATCAAATTCTAAATATCATCAATTGTTAAGACACAACTTTATACCATAAACAGTTAAGAAAGAACTTTGCCAATTAGCCACCACACCATCAATTAATTGACGATTTCACATGTTAAAATGAGAAACAAAATAGTTACTTCAAAAAGAGATAATTTTGCTTAATAATAGGCATGCAAAAGATAATCCTGACATTATAAATGTCTTACTACTATATGACATAATGTCCCAAAAAAGGAAAACCAGTAATAATTTGGAAAAAAAAATATTAATTCAATAAGAACCATTTCCAAACTGAGTTACATCTGCAACCCAGATAAGGGATGTATTTGTACTCACAAATTCTGAAAAGATGTCATGGAATTGTAATGAGGAAATCTTGCTAAATAAAAACAAACACTATCTCTTAACCATATCATGATACAAAGTGTGAAAGAAATGTGATGAATAAATACAGGTCCTAATATCAGTTAAAATCCTTTATCACAGATTCCTTTTTCCAACAGCAATTTTTTCTTACTCTTAATGATAGTTCATAGAGTAATGCAAAACAAAGAAGTCTTTTTTTCACTTCTAATAAGCTATTAATTTTAACTGCAAAGCAAAAAGAATAATAGGTCAAAATTTCTGTAGTTACTTATGTTCCTAAACTAATCTCGAAAATACCTTCTTCCCCTCCCAAGAAAACATGATCCAATATTTGGCCCATTTGTCTCTTTATCTTTCTCTCCTTTCCACAGGTTCCCTCACTATGTTAACACTCATTACAGTTTTCACAAAAGAAAGCACTCACTCAGACCATTCACCAGAAAATCCTGGGAATAACCAGCAAAAGTCCCACATCCTGGGGAAATTATGTTGCATCTGACCTATCCTCTAAGCGAATCCCACTCTCAGATGCCCCATCTAGCCATGATTTCCGCAATCACACAAGAAGGGAAAGGCCTATCTAGGTCTGCCTCTCTTATTTATAGTCATTCTTCATGGAACAGAAATAAAATCTGAGTAAAATGAGTAAGGAGAATTCAACCTAAACTTTCCTAATAATTTAGTTGAGTTATTCCTCCTATAAGTCATAAAAAATAGCTGCAATGCATGTTCCACAAAATCTCTTAAAACTGGTACTACAGGTTGAGTATCCCCATACATTCAAGGAACCACAACTTCCAAGGGCCTCCTTCAGACAGCCAGCAGGCTAGCCACTAAATATGGAAAACCCTGTCCTGCTACATTGAGTTTGATTTCAGTGATAGAGAAGCCCAATGTTTGTAAACATTCTTTGTGACAAAACTTGAAAATTGCAAAGTAAGTAGGCTTTCCTGGCATAGTACTAACACGATCACCAAGTATAAAAACATGGAGGGAAATACAGTAAAGATCAAGAATTTGGCTTCTCATATCTGGCACTCACTCTTCAGAACCTCCTTGAAGAATCAGCAAGGACAAGAAAACCTCACCTCTGACTGGAGTTTGCTATCCTATCTTGTATAAATGTCTCAAAACAGGTTAATTTCTGCCATTAAATAATATGTTCTCTAACTCCAGTTTTGTTTTGTTTTTTAAGTTGTAGATGAATACAATACCTTTATTTTATTTATTTATTTTTTTAGTTTTGTTTGTTTTTATTAACACAGAACATACTAACTGAATGTTATCTTTAAACATAATCAAGGTTACAAATAAACTCTGTCATTATCCAATAAACATTACTCGCTTGTCACTTGACTCTTCTCCTGGCTGAATAATTCTCTGATTTTCTATTAGGTAGAAGGCAGGTATTGTTTTGGGGTTTTTTGTTTTGTTTTGTTTTGTTTTTGTTTGTTTGTTTTTCCAGTTTATTCTTAAACTGAAATTTCTTGGCTTTTTCTTACTGAATAATTTCTCCAATTGGGAAATTTTTCATGTCAAAATGCCTCCTATAAACTAATGCATTTTCCCAAGCCTTCTACTTAACCTATTTGCCTTAAAATATAATAAGTCTTTGAAATTTGAATAGAACATCAACATTTCCAGAATATAAGTATAAAGTATTTTATTTATTTTTAAGTGGTGCTGAGGATCAAACCCAATGCCTCACACATGCCAGGCAAGCACTCTACCACTGAGTCACAACCCCAGTTCCTGGTGGTATTTTTCTATCAAGAACTATGTTACTGTGGTTCCTAAACAAAATACTTCAATTACAGCAACTATGTTTGCCTATCTCCCTGAAAGGAACTAAAACAATTAAAAGGCAGAACGTCATCTTATTTACCGCTAGCAGAGTGCCTAGCACATAAAAGGTACCTAACAAATGTTTACAGAGCTGAAGGGGGAAATGGGAACAGAAGACAGAAACTCATAATTCCTTCCCCCCAAAAGTAGTTGAAAAAGAACATCAGAATGGAACAACTGATGTGAGCTCCTTGAAACAGGGACCATATCTTACTAATCTTACATTCTCAAAGTCTAAAGCAACAGGGCAGAGAGAGAAAAACAGAGAAACAGACTTATGAGTAGAGAGAAAGGGAGCAAGGTACCACATAAGAATGAACTTAGACACTACCTAGCATATGAACTTTCAAAATTCTTCCAAAGTAAAAAAAAATCTGTAAATGTTGTTGGTTTATGATTGAATGGAAAGGGAAGAGAAAAGTATGTTCTTATCAACTGCTATAAAATAGGTTAATGTTTGCTGGTGGTGGGGATCTCGATCTACAAAAAAGTCTAAATTGGACAAACTTTAGGAGCCTAGTCAACATCATCATCTCACTTGTTTACTAGTAAGATTTAAAAACTACTACTGGAACACAATACTTCCCAATTCAATGGAACTTTTAAAAAACAATTTTTATAAGACAAATAATTTGTTCACTTATCTCAAAATAGTATCTAACATATATCTGGCATATCTACAAAGAGCTAGTTCCAGAAGTGCTTTCAAGCTCTACTGTTATGTAAATAAAATTACTATGAGAAGTGTAGGCAGTACAATTTCCCAATATGAAGAAAAGATAAAACTAAACAACTACAAAATCCTGATATAAGGAAGAAATCTTAGATAAATCTTTAAAACTTCTATTTATATACATAAATCATATATAAATCTTAAAGCAAAATAAATAAAAGAAATAGGTGCATGGCATTAAAAACTCCAAATTTCACAAAGAGGTAAAAACAAAAGGCACACCTCTCTGCCACTTCCAATCCCCCATCCTAGGAGTCCTCAAAGGTAACCACTTAATATTCTCCTGGGCGTGCTTCAAAAAAAAGATGTACACGCATCAGCATAAGGAATTCTTACCTTTTTAGTGCCCATACATGGCACCATATGATAATCTTTTCTTGATACTTTACGTCATATATAAGAACAGATCTTGGAAATCTTTCCATATCAGTACATAAAACTAGTAATACTAGCACATTTGTGGGGCACTTACAGCATGCCACAGGCCGTGAAGTGTTCCATTTGCTAAACATCATTTAATTTTCGGAAAAATCCTATGAGGTAGGTATTACATAAGGATACTGAAGCTTCAAGAGGTCATTATGGCCACATACCTGATAAGGAATAAAGCCCAGATCTGAATATAAAGACTCTATGCTTAACCACTGTCCCCTGTTTTATCTGCTGTAGAGCTCATGCTATCAAGCTCATGCCATTATTTTATTAATAAAGTGAAACTTATTTAACCAGTCTCTCTTGTTGGACACTATGATTATTTCTAGTTTTTACGAAGACTATCACTAGAATGTAAGTACCAGAAAGAGATTTTTATCTGAATGGAGAATTACACGTGATTTTATTTTCTCTATCAAGCCTTCTATAAAACGGATCTTTTAAATAAATTACAAAAATAAAGAAACTTGCCTGATTTTATGAAAGGTAGAGGAAGGGTTTTAATTCATATCTAGATACTTAAGGTCTCTTTCCATGGAAGCAAGTTTCAAAAGATAAATGGTTCTATATACAGTTCACAGTTAACAATTTCTCTATTTTCCAAAGCCTAGCCTATAAGGTCAATTAAAGACACCCTGTGAAAATGCTTAGTTTGTATACTAACATATTATTAATAGTAATACTACAATGACTACCACTACTGTTCTGATCTGTCTACTATCTTTCATGGATGCCCAATTAAAACTCAGACTTGAGGCATCATATTTGTGACTTCTGGTTAAAGTCTTCAGAAACTTGCAGAACCAGACCAGGGTAACCATTAAGGGATGAAGAAAACTGAAACTCATACAGGCTGATATATAAAACAAAATAACAGGGGCTGGGGAGATAGCTCAGTCAGTAGAATGCTTGCCTTGTAAGCACAAGGCCCTGGGTTCGATCCCCAACACCCAAAAAACAAAAACAAAAAAAACCAAAATAACAGCCGAGCATGATGGCACACGCCTGTAATCCAACAGCTTGGGAGGCTGAGGCAGGAGGATCGCACGTTCAAAGCCAGCCTCAGCAAAAGCGAGGCACTAAGCAACTCAGTGAAACTCTGTCTCTAAATAAAATACAAAATAGGGCTGGGGATGTGGCTCAGTAGTCCAGTGTCCTTAAGTTCAAACACTGGTACCAAAAGCAAAACAAAACAAAAGAACAATTATAGACCTTCTATATAATATCTAAACTAAAAATCAGCTCTTTTCCTGGGGGGGATAAAAAGTAAAGACCTCAGCTGTCTCATGTATTCCATTTGACACTATTTTTAGAATAAGATTTAAAGTCAAAGATTTAGGGAAACTTAGACATCTTTATCACAGTGATCCATAGTATCATTCTATCTCAAGTTCTTCAACTGACACATGGTAATAATACTGTTCCATACTTCATGTAATATATTAAATTTTTTACACCTTTATTTTTTTAATGTGGTGCTGAGGATCAAACCCAGGGTCTCACCCATGTCACGTGAGCACTCGACCACTGAGTCACAACCCCAGCCCAATATATTAAATTTTAATAACAAAAATATTCAAATATTTAGCATCTATGAATGTTAACACTGACCTAAAACTGGCAACTAAAAACAGAGGGAAAAATCTTCTATAAAAAGTTAATACTCCCAAAAGGAGATAAATTTATCTTTAATTCTACCTTATTTCATAAAAATAAAGCCAGAATCTTCTTACCCACAAACACACAAAAGAAAATAAGTGAACCGCTGATAAGCACAAAAAACATGACTGGTTATTAGGAAAATGCACAATGAAATACCACTTCATACCCATTAGACTGTCTATAATCAAAACAGGACAACCAGGCATGGTGGGGCATGCCTGTAATCCTAGCAGCTCAGGAGTCTGAGGCTGGAGCATCACAAGTTCAAAGTCAGCCTCAGCAACTTAAAGAAGCCCTAAGCAACTTAACAAGACTCTGTCTCAAAATTAAAAAAAAAAAAAATTAAAAAGGGACTGGGGGATGTAACTCAGTGGTTAAGTGCCTTTGGGTTCAATCTTTTGCATTCCTCCAAAAAATAAAATAAAATAAAACAAAACATAAAAAGGTGTTTGGGGACTGAAGTTGTGGCTCAGTGGTAGAGTGCTTACCTAGCACACCTAAGGCACTGGGTTCAATCCTCAGCACTACATAAAAAATAAATAAATAAAATAAAATAAAGTTATTGTATCCATCTACAACTGAAAGTATTTTAAAAGGGGGGTTGTGAGGCTTAGGATGTGGCTTAGTGGTTAAATGCCAGTGGGTTCAATACCTGGAACCAAAATTAAAAAAAAAAAAAAAATGTTAAAGGATAATAATAAGAGTACACAAAGATATACAGAGAAATAAGAACCCTCATACACTGCTGGTGGAAATGTAAAATGGTAGAGTTATTGTAAGATAGTTTGGCAATTTCTCAAAAAAAAAAAAACATAAAAATTACCATGTGACCCAGCAATTCCACTCCTAGGTATATATCCACAAGAACTAAAAACAAGTGTTTGAACAAAAGTCTGCAAACAAATGTTCACAGAGGTACTATTCACAAGTCAAAGGTAGAATAACCTAAAGGTCCATCGACTGATGAATAGATAAACAAAATGTGATACATATAGTGGAATATTATTCAGCTATAAAAAAGAATGAAGTACAAATACATGCTACAATATAGATGAACCATAAAAATAGTATGCTAAGCGAAAGAAATCAGACACAAAAAGGAGGGGGGTATGAAAAATGGAGGAATGAGACAGACATCATCACCCTATGTACATGTATGATTACACGAATGGTATGAATCTACATTGTGTACAACAGAGAAACAAAATGATGTATCTCATTTGTGTACAATGAATCAAAATGCAGTCTGTAAAAAACAAAAAAAAAAAATTTAAAGCTACATATCAGGCCTGGGGTTATAGCTCAGTAGGTAAAGTGCTTACCTAACATGTACAAGATCCTGGGTTTAACACACACACACACACACACACACACACACACACACACAAGCTACATATCATATGACTCTATTTACATGAAATGTTCAGTAAAGGAAAATCTAGAAAGAAACAGAAAGTAAATTAGTGGATTGCCTGGGGCTTATGGTAGAAATGAGGAATTGCCAAAAACAAGCACAAAGGATTTTGGGAGTGGTAGAAGTACTCTGAAACTGGGTTTGGAGTGATGGTTCTGTAATTATAAACTTACTAAAAATCACTTAATTGTATATTTGAAATGAATGTATTTTATGGTAAATAAAATATACCTGAATAAAGATGGATTTTACTTTGTTGTTTTTTTTAAAAAGAATCTGGGTATAGTTGGGACTGTTCTGTGTAGATTAGGGAAAGAATCTGTATATTAGTCAGAGAGCTGGGTGGAGACACTGAGAAAATTTTGTACCCTGAGCCTCTGTACCACCATCTCTGTATCTTCAGCAAAACTTATGAAAATCATTAAATCCTTAATATAAGTGAAGGAGTTAGTTCAGTTTTCTGCTGTCATGAACGCAGATGCAGAAGAAAGCATGAGAATGCCAAAATTCAAAAATAAAAAAATGGCAGGTGTTCTTGGGAAGGCTATGACCTGGCATTAAGGTCTGAGCTAAACTTTAAAACAACAGGCGACAGGGAATCCACACTAGCTCTCGCCAAGTAATACTGGTTTTCTTTGTATTCTACCAGCTCCATTTAAATTATGAATAGGAAAGCTAGCTATATAGCCATTGATTTAAATTATTACAGTGATGTGGAACTTAAAATGACTGATTTTAAAGAACATCAGTTGTTTTGGTGTGACTAGAATGCTCATCTTCCAGATTCTTTATGTTAGAAAACTTTCATTCTGGTAACACGCTCATTCTTTGAGATTTGGTAGGGACTGAACCAATCATATCTCCCTCCCAAGTCATTGAGAAGGGCATGAGACTTAGGACTGAGCAGAGAAGAACATGTGACCGAAGGCAGACCAATAATTGAGCCTCTGGATCTTTTCTGCTGGTAGGATTAGAGCCGGGGACTGACTGTCAAATTTCAGTATATAATCATTTAATGCAAAATCTACCCCCCAAAAATGAACAGGTCTGTTGACATCATTTGTACCACTATACCCAAGTATTCAGCCACATAACACTTTTGTGTGTGTGTGTGTGTGTGTGTGTGTGTGTATGTGTAAATTAATCGGAGTTTTTGTCAATACACCAAAAAAAAAAAAAAATCCCCTGGATAAAGATATTGAAAAAGTAGTGAGACATCCAGAGCAACTGTCAAAGCAATCCAAATGATGCAACACAGAAGTAAAGGGAGTTAACTCCTTGGAGAGAGCGAATTGACTGGAATACAGGAGAAAAGCAGACAAATAACTTCCCTCTTTTTTCCATACTCCTATCTACTAATCTGAGGAACCATTCCTCTTTCCAGAGATAGATTATGTGGCCAGGCATGCACAACTGCCAAACAAATCTCTCTCTAACTCTTTGTGAAGCAGTAACCAAGAACATAAGGAATCACCTACTTTGTTTCCCATCTTTCTCTATCTCACTCCCCTTTTCAATCATTCCAGATGCCCTGGGATTGTGCTTTCCAAATAAAGTATCAATTCTTAAGCCTTTTTTCTCAGACTGTTTCCAGAGAATTCAGACTGAAAGAACTGAACTCCCTAAAATCTACCAAAAACTCTCAGCAATCATTAAGCTTAGTAGTGAAACATAAAAAGTTTTCCTTTTAAGATGATAAAACAAGAACGCTCAACATTAATACAATGTTGAATAGAAATGGTAATTATCTGCACAGTAATGCAAGTTCATAGTGTGTTGAATTTTCCATCACTATAACAAAATACCTGAGATAATCAACTTATAAAGAAAAAAGGTTTGTCTTAGCTCACAGCATGATCACTTGGAACATTTGCTCTGGGACTGGGATAAGGCAGTATATCATTCAAGAAGTGTGTGGCAGAGCAAAATTGCTTACTTCATGGCCAGGAAACACAAAAAAAGAATAAGGAAAAGGCTAGGGTCCTACTATCCCCTTCGAGGTCAACCTCCAATAACCTAAATACCTCCCACTAGGTCCCACTTCATAGAGTCCCACAAGAGTACCACCCTGGGGACCAAGTCTTTAACATTGGTCCTTTAGGGGGCAGCAAACTGTCTATAAGGTAAGACAAAAAAGAAAAAAAAAAAAATTAGTTATAAGGGCATAAGGGTTTGAAAGAAATAAAAACTTGTGATTCCCAGATGATATATGGCTGTCTACATGGAAAAAAAAAAAAAAAGGAATATACAGATACACTTTTAGAATTAACAAGAATTTAGCAAGGCATATCTGGATAAAATTTGGTATATACCTAGGAATAAACCTAATGAAAAATAGAATCTTACAGAGAAAACTATAAAATTTCATTATACCAACATGGAGACCTAAATAAATGGAGAAATACACCATGAATCATGGTTTGGAAACTCAATATTAAAAGGATATCATTTCTGCATCAAATTTATGTATAAATTAAGTAAATACAATCTCAATCAAATTCTATCAGGATTTTTGGTTTAGGATTTAATTTTTTTTTATTCTGGAATATTCTAAAATCTACATGGATATTCAAAGGGCTAAGAGCAGCCAAGATGCTTTTTTAAAAGTGGGGGAGGAGTTGGTCTAAATCTCAGAGCTGACAATAATTGAGATCAGTTTTAATGGGCGAAAATACATAAAACCAGACTAGTGGAACCAAAGAAAGCCTAGAAAAGACCCACAAATAAGAACACTATAGAGGTAATGGTTCTGGAAAATAGTTCGGTATTACCAAATAAACTTGATCATAAGTAAACCGTTACGATGAGCATTAAGTACCTGTGGCCCAGCAATTCCACATTTAGGTACACCCTAAGAAACCCATGCATATTTGTACCAGAATATACGTACTGCAATACTCTGGAAACAGGGATGGGGATATAGCTCAGTGGTAGAGCACTTGCTAGTATGTGAGGGACCCTGGGCAAAATCCACAGCACCACCAAAAAAAAAAAAAAGGAACAAATCCAACTGTTCATCTGCTGAAGAACAGATAAATTGTGGCATATTTATACAACAAAATACCATAATTTCAGTTAGTCACAATATAATGAATGAATCTCTTAAAGAGAACTTTGAGCAAAAGCAAGACAGAAAACCTACAAATGTACAATATAATTCCATTCAAAAACCAGAAAAAAATTAGATTGCTTAGAAATGCATTCTTGGATGGTAAATACAAAGGAGATAGTCATTCCAAGTCAGAACAGTATAAAGAATGGGCAAGACATTAAAAAGAAGAAAGATATATCAAAAAGAAAGAATAGCAGAACAGTTATAGTATGGAAATGAGCACACCATTTATGAGGGTACAGTGAAAATACCAGACGGACTGGAGTAGAAAGTGTAAACTAAAGAATAAGCCTACAAGAGAAAGACCAGATTGTGGATCACCTCCAAATAACAAGCAGGAGTTCAGATTTGACACTCTAAGAACCCACCCTTTTCCTGAAGAAAAGACCATGATGAAAGACACATTGTAGGGGGACTGTGCAACACACCTGAATTACAGGGTGGTGAAACCAGATCAGCTCATGAAACATGCCCCAAAGTGGCAGGTGGGCATTTTTTCAAACACTTCTTATGTATTTAGTATCCACAAGACTCTGCTAAGCACTAGAGATAAAAAGTCAAGACGTAGGCCTGCCACGAAGAGCTCTCAAAAGCAGTGTAACATGGGGGTGCAGGAAGTAGAGAAAACAAGGACAATTTTTCTTTAAAAAGTATCTCATGAAATCAGTGATGAGGAAAAGAAAGTCAAAGGTTCTACACCCTCAAGAGTTCTATAATTCAAATATACATAAGGTAAGCACATCCGCATGGTTCAAGGATGCATGAGCAGCAAGTAGTCACAAGTATACACATACCAAGAAGCGATGTGACTAGAAAAGAAAGGAATGACTGGTTGGCTGCTAAAATGCAAGAAGACTCAATGATTCTTTGCTTTATGATGAGAAAGAGCTGATAATTCTTACAGTTTAAGGGAAAGGTTCACTAAAGGAACAGATTAAAGAGGCTATAAAGTGGGGTGGGTGTGTAGCTCAATGGTAGAGCAAGAGTTCAGCATACAAGATCTGGAGTTTCATCCTCAACAAAACACATGCGTGCGCACACACACACACATTTGTGTGTGTGTGTGTGCAATGTTAAAAAAGGGGGAAATATAGAATCAAGGTTCTTAGGGAAGTGGTAATGAAGAGGTTTCAAAGTCCAGAAAAATAGGTAAATTTGGGGGAGATCTTTCAAGTTCAAGGGAATGATGATTAAATGACATATTGGGACAGTAGTATGCTTAGGTTGAAATGAATGACTCGTGTTAAACTCAAAACTTTTCAGTAAAAGATAAGGTAAGGAAACAAAAAATGGTAAAGAAATGATATGGCGTAAACCTCATTCAAAATGACTTTAATTAATAAAAGGTCAACTCAACTGTTCTAGTCTCCCTCTGACATTACTATGTAGTTCAGGAATAAAAAATACATTAGATATTCAGCATTACAAATCAACGATATAAGAGCTGGGAGCGTGGCACAGTAGGAGAGCACTTCCTTGGCATATGTGAGGTCCTAGGTTTGATCCCCTGCATCACCAAAAAAAAAAAAAAGTAAAATCATTAAGAAGGAGGTCCACTCCGTTTTGTCCCTCTCTATTCCATTTGCCTCTATCTGTTTTCTTCTGGGCCACTTTCTTCTGCCTTTATCTTGGATTCCAGGAACCACAGGTCTGATTGATAAGTAGAAACTACTCATAAGTAACAGGGAGCCCAGCAGAAAAGACCACTCCAAGAAGAGATTGCCCCCCTATGCAGAAGCAACTACCCTATCACTGAACCAAGGCTGCCTCCCTAAGCAAGGGTAATCATCTCGCTTGGGGAACCAAGTGATGATGACCTTCCCAGAGCTTCACAAATGCAGTCCTGAGATAATAATCAACCAGACTATGTCCTGAACAAGATGACCTACTCTGCCAACTATACAACCCTCAGTCATGCAAGCCCCCGATTCTTTCCTTTTTCTTTGTCAGTGCCTTGAAGAAAGATCTTTGGTCACTGAACTCCTAGATCTGTTCTTCCTGGTATGGCTCCTGATTTAAGATCCTTTCTTGCCCTTCACCACTGCTCATCTCTTTGATTGGCATATTGGAACAAGTAGCCCAGCCTGCTCTTTTGAGACCCCAGAAGCCAGGCAGGGCCTCCACCCTAGGACTCCAGTATCCAGTATAACAAAAGACAGCAATGAAGCAGTTGACAATATGTGGAAGTATGAATTAAACAAAGTAGACTCTGCAAACTGAAAGACTGGGTCTGTTCAGTTAGTTATTAAAAGCTACAAGACTAAAACCTGAGCTGGGTTAAATAAGCCCATATCCAGAAATGAAGATCTGACAAAAAAACTTTCATAAATCCTGTTTCTTAGGCAGCAAAACGATACTGTTGACTAAGGGAAGACTAAGAAAGAAAGCATAACTTTCGGGATGCTAACAGTCATGCTGTTAGAAAATCCGAAACTACCATGGAAAATGTGTTTCATAAAGAAAATATAGTCAAATAAAAAAGAGTATAATATCTGAAACCCAAAGACTAACGTTTGAGTCCCAATTTAGGCAAATAATGTCACTCTTTAAAGGTCTTAATCCCAATGTGGAATATGGTAGTAGGAACAAGAGCAAATAATATAGGCATGATAATAGCAGTAGCTAAGATTTTTTGAATGCTTATGTACCAGGCACAGTTCTAAGTGCTTCTAAGTGTTCTAAGTGTTTCATTCAATCCTAACCTTGATTTTATGGAGGTTTTTTATCCCAACTTTTCTGCTGTAGAAATCAAAACACAGAGAGATTAGATTACCTGCTCAGACTTAAACAACTGTTTTTGGTATAAGCAGAATTTCAAACCTGTGCAATCTGACCCCACAGCCTTCTTTACTATGTACTTCTGCCTTGCTGGGTTATAAAAATGAAAAGGTAGTAAAAGGTGCATTAGTGGGTACAAATGTTCATCGATATGAAGTGATAGAACAAAATCATCCAAACAAAATCCTAGGTCACTAATCTACAGTCAACATTCCATAAATGCAATGGGTCTTATCCTCAAAAAGCAGAGATAAACAAAAAGGCAGTTACTTGATAGGCTCCTTTCTATGAGGAGCTGAGGTAAACAGTACCATTAGTGATACATGAATAAGGAACATTCAGAAATCACCAAATCACAGACTCAAAACAATAATAATAATAATAATAGCACTAAAAGCAAAGTGTTAAAAAGAAAAAAAAAAAAAAAATACTGAGCCAGAAAAGAGAGTAGTATAATTCTTTTTAAAGTAAAGATTTCTGGATAATCATGAAACTTTATTTAAAAAAAAAAAAGTTTCAAACAGCAACAGGCTATAGAGCAACAAATTTCATGTATGTACAGCTTGAAAAAAGGATCACCACTTCCAAAAGGTTCCAAACCACATTATAAATATTGTAACAAAAAAACTGATACTAAGTACTTATTATGTACAAAGCACTGCTATAATCAATATACTTTAAGTGTTTACTTCTTTGATCCTCACAAAAACCCTGAGATAAGTTCTACTATTACCCCCATTTTTAGACAGGTAAAATGAGGCAGAATTAGAGTCAAGTAATTTGCCCAAGTTTATTCAATGAGTGGCAATTCCAATCTATCAAAAACAATTTCCAGACTTCCTCTAGTAGGAAAATCAGAAGCAGAAGAGAATCTATTCAGAAATGTAATTCAAACATATTTGGTAACAAGGAAGAAAGTACCTTTTATTTACAATGAACAGATAATAATTATCTACTGCAGTTCTCTCCTCCATCTTCCCTCCAGATGAAGTCTGCACATTCTCCCAGAGCAATCTCATGGGCTCCCCTGGCCTCAACTGCAATCTACTTACTAATGTTCCCAATCTAGTCTCCAGCCCATCTCCTGTGCCTTAAACCTACACCAATAACCTAATAGATGTTTCTCTTTAAATGATTCATGAGCTCCTCAAAATTAACATGTCCCAAACTAAATAATCATTTCCATCCAACCTCATTTCCCATTCTCAAATCCCTTCTTCTTCCTGTACTCCCTTACCTCAATGACTGCCTCTTACTGTTCACCTGGTTGCCCAAGTTAAAAACCTGTATGTCTCTCCTCCGTCTTCCTCACCTTCCACATCCAATCAATCATTAATCACTGCCATGTATATACACCCTAAGTGTCTCTCTAATCTATCTCTACATCCCCATTGCCTTAATTTTATAACTTTAAGGCAATCCTTATTTGCATTTGGGGCTATTTTGCACAACTGATTATCTTTTTTTCTTGGTGTTGCTCCTATCCCATGTGATGCCAAACTCCATTAGTAGAGCCCAGACACTGTATATATTTGATATCTTACTCTCTAAGATATTAATATCTTTAATATCTTACTCTCTAAGCACAATGTTTTCAGAGATAAACTTTGGTTGTATTAAAGAAAAACTAATATAAAAAATGTCAGTTAATAACATCTTTTTTTAACATCTTGCCTTCAGAAGCAAAAGTCAGTTATGTTATGAAAATAAAACAAAACAAAAAAAGTAATGATTTCCTATCCCAACTTTATAGGTCATACTATTACAAGTATTCAAATACAGCTGGTATAGGCCATGCTCTATGCTAAAGCACTTCATGCAAATTAGACCCTTTTTTTTTTTGGACTACAGATTGAGCCCAGTGGTGCTCTACTACTAAGCTACATCCCCAGTCCTTTTGATTTTTGAGACAGGATGTCACTAAATTCCTGAAGCTGGCTTGGACTTGTGATCGTCCTTCAGCCTCAGGAGACCGGGATTGTAAGCGTTAACAGTAATCTTCAAATTAGACCATTTAATGCTCACAGTGACCCTATGAGCTAGGTATTATTAGTATTCCCACTTTTCAGATGAGGAAACTAAAACTTAATAGTTTGCCAACTTGGTCAAGGTCCCAAATTAAAAAATAACAGGATTTGAATCCATGTTCAAATCCTGACAGTAGAATCATGCTCTTAAGTACTTAATATTTTGCCAAAGAAGAAAATTAAATCTGCTTTAAAACTTGAAAAACAAAAACAGCATAAAGCTTATATAAAAAAGATGTTAGTTTTAAATGAGAAACATGCCAAAAGAGAGTTAACATTACGGAGGTCGAGTAGTTTTCTTAGGTCTCTTTTGATAGTCCAAAAGCCTTTAAGAAATGTCAGCAAACCAAAAAGATTCAGAGCCACAGAAAAATTGGTCAGGAAAAAAAAAAAAAAAAAAAGTATTTCATTAGAATGTTTCCTTTCTTGGAACATCATAATCCACAGAAATATGATTTTATTAAAATTAAAAAATGTCTAGTGCCTGATACGTAAGTACATTCCACGATGAAATTCTACAAATATTAGACTCCTCCCACCATAATTAAATTTCAATTTGGGGGATGGAAAGAAAAGTGGCACCCAACCCGCTACAAGTAGGTGGGTGAGTGGTTCCAAAACCTCCACCTGGATCACTTGCTTACTTCCAGACTCCCACAGTAAAGAGTGCAAGGCCAACGCAGCAAGCACACTGCCTATCATCCATCTTCTCCGGGGCTATGAGAAACACAGGCGCACATTTAAATTCACATGCTAACTAATAACATCGTCCAGGTTCGGGGGCTGCACACCGAACCCTCAACTTTTCATTGCAGCCCCACGTCTGAAATCTGGGTGCACAAACCCACTGCGAGCTGGGCCCCTGGGCTCAGGGAGGGTTCCTGTCAGATTTCCCCCGCCGGGTGCGAGGCGTGAAGGAGCGGCGGCCTCCCGCCCGCCAGCCGCGCGCCGCTCCTTTTGTTGGGGTGGAGGAGGGCGGACCCCGCACCCTCCGGGAGCAAAGGGGGGCGGGCTGAGGGAGGGGAGGGGGCCAAACACGGCGGCGGCCCCCGGCAGTCCGGGGGTGGGGACACAAAGAATTTGGGCAGCGCCGGCGGTCGGACGCCGAGGCGCTCCCCCACCCGCCCTCCATGAACCGCCGCGAAACTCCAGGCCCGCGCGGCCGCGGAGGCGGGCGCGCCGTCCCCCGCCTCTGGGGCCCGCGCGGGCCGGGGCTGAAGGCCAGGGTCGCAGGGCGGCGGGAGGCCTCGGCGGCGCCCAAGCAGCCCGCGACCCCTCCGCCCTCCGCCAGCCCGGCCCGGCCGCGGGATCCCCGCGCTGGCGCCGGCGCCCACGTCGCCACACCCACCCGCCTCCTAGGCCCGGCCGGGAGGGCTCTGCGCCTCTTCCTCCGGCCGCCGCGGCGCGCCCCACACCCGAGATGTACCTGCTGATCTTCTGGGCGAAGGCGCGGCGCTCGGCCATGGCTGCTGAGGCGGCGGCGGCGGCGGCTGGGCGCGGGCCTCCTCGCTCGCGCTCCCTCCCTCGCGGCCTCCGCCAGTCCCGGCTCCGGACCCTGGAGGCTGGGGCTGGCGGCCGGAGCCGGGAACGAGTCCTGCCGTAATGCTCCTTAGAGGCGCGCACTGACAAACCGCTCCTCCCCCAGCGCGTCAATCCCGGCGGGAGCCCCAGCTCGGGCAGGCGGCTGCGGCCGGCGGGAGCCGAGGGCAAGAAGGGGGCGTGGAGGGACCGGGACGCCGGCCCCCGCCGCCTCGCTGTCGGAGGTCCGCACGGCTGAGAGTACGAGGAGAGAAGCCAGAGAGGGGAGCGACCTTGCGAGGCAGGAAAATAAGATAACCGAACGCGTGGGGGGAGCTTGGCTTTCCAGAAAAGGAAGGGAAGGAAATGGAAGATGGGCTTTGCCGAGGGGGCTGTGCTTTGCCGCCCGGGATGGCTGGATCTGGGTTCCTGCAGCGCCCATCTCCCAGCACTTAAAAGTACTTTTCTCCCTCGACCGCTTGAGTGGGGTCTAACTGGAGGAACAATGGTTTTTCTTGTAGAAAGGGAGCCAGAAAAGACTTTTTTCTCCTGCAGAGGTAACAACAGTAATAGTTGGCTTGTGGTGCATAGGCAGGCACAGGATCAAAGTTTAATACGCGATTTTACTTAATCTTCACAACAGCACTTTGAAGTAGATGGTTATTATCCCCATTTTAGAGAGAAGGAAATTGGCCCAGAGAAGCTAAGTGACTGACCCTAGGTGGCACAGATAGTCAAGTCTTCCACTGAGGCATTGAGGTTCAGACACTGAGCTCAGGGTTTTTTTTTGTTGTTGTTGTTGTTTGTTTGTTTGTTTTTTTAAGAATAGCTTATTTCTTGGAGCTACAGTGGCGCAATCAGCGCGCGGTACTTATAAGAATAGCTTATTTCTGTGTTACTTCTCATGAGTTCATTACTAACTCCTTTTGGGTGTCATTATATCTATTTCCAGAGGAACTTTCATGTTCTTCACTGTTTTGATGTTCTGTTAAATAACCTCAATGTATACCATTGAAACTGACTTTGTCCATTATATCCTATAGATAGTAGTCTCTTATGCCATTGTAATCCCATAGTGTCCAGAATGATTGGTTCCTAATACAAATTTACTGATTACTGAAATTATGATAAAACTAAGAAAAATACCTTAGTTTATTGTTTATTGTGGTAGTGTTCCTCTTAAATATTTCAAGAAAGTAGTATGTATTTATTTATTGTTACTATATTCCCAGTGTGTCCACATGTTAGGTAAAGTTCCCTTTCTTTTTAAAATCTGTAGCTTGGAGCCATGAGGTCACTTGCCCAGTCACACATGAGTCAGAGGTGAAAGCCTCCTTTACTCAGGTCCATAACTTCCTGTCTAGTGCTCTAGGCTGGAAAAGTTTATTTGTATAGCAGTACTCATTCTGGTGGTGCTTATATACTGGATGAAAATAGTCTGATCAAAGAGGACATATATTTAGCTTCTACCTAAGGGTAGAGCCCATCTAGATGTTCTAAAGAGTACAGATACAGATGTGCTTTCAGAAAGTTCAAGTCCCTGGAGAATGATGAAATAACTACTCAAAGAACTGTAAGACTAGATTAATGCTGTACCTAACCTTTAAACCCTCCATGATGAGAACCCAGTCCTGTTCTGCCACTTCTTGCTATGTGACCTTGGGCAAGTTACTTAACCTCATCTCTAAAAGGGGGGATATTGTACCTACTCAAAAGGTGTTTATGAAAATTCATTGAGTTAAATCACATAAAGTTCTTAAAGCATGGCACATGGTAAGTATTAATCAATCAGCTGCTATCATTATTATTACTGTTATTATCATTGTGCATCCTACACTTAAACGTGACCTGGATGCTTGATAGTCCCTGAATTAGTTTGCTCTCATGCTCCCAGCCAGATGTTGTAGGCCTTTATCTCTGCTTGCCAAACATCTTTTCAGTACTCTCTTAGAGACTGACCACATTTTGCTTTGAATAGTTCTTTGTATACATGACTCACTAGTTGCCAAAGTGTCTGAAAGGACATTGCATGCACTGTGAAACTTACTGGAAACATTCAGAGCAGGAAGAGAACAAGCAGGAGCCAGCTGTAAACTGGGTAGACAGAATCTGAGGAACACTCTAACACAGAAGGTTTGGCCCCCACCTCTGTGGAAAAGCTGGCAGTTGCTGACCGAGTCCAGTACTAGCTGGTATCCATGCCCCACAGGGAATGAATCACAGGGTAAGACAGAATTCAGCAATGGGTGTGAAAGTAGCTTTGCTGTGGCTGACCAGCATCCATACAGTAGACCAACTCCCCACACCACACTCACCCACACACACACACATGCACACACCAGTCTCAATTCACTGTACTTCTGAGGAACTGATTCCCTCACCACCAGTTTCGAGGGTGAGCATGTGACCTAGGCCTAGGCTAGCAGACCAGCACATCCCCCTGACTTCAGTGTCTATTTTAGAGATAGACATATGAATCAAGCCCAGTCGGACCCAATCAAAACTAAAAATTGCATTTGCTGAACACAAGGACTCCATATGAAAAAGGCCTACTCAATAGTGAAGCCAAACACAGCAAGGGGGAAAGAAAAAAAAATGAAAAAGATGAGCTCCTTATAGCATGACATATGAGCCTTGGACTTTGCTGTTTGGAGTGGGTCTTTGTTATTATTTAAGCTAGCTTGAGTTGGGATTTCTGTCTTTAACGACTGAAAAAGTCTTACTGACACAGGCCTTCATTCAACTTATATTCATTAAATATGTACAGTACTAAGCCCCTGTCCTCCAGGAGTTGAAGTCTAGTTGAAGAGAAAAGTACATAATTGGTTAAGAGTTGTTATTTGAGTATAATTAACTTCTAGATAACATCATTCTCAGCATCTGGTAAAGCCTAGATTATCAGCAGAGTGTTTATTTGATATGAAGTAGTAAGAACTGGAGTTTAGCCCACCTTTAACCTTTGCAGAAAGGTGATCGCAACTCTGGAAACATCAGTGGTCCCACCACTGAGTGCAATTCAGGATCAAAGTTCCTCATTGGTAGGAAGATACTAGCAAAATAACATACCAGGGCCCAGGACTAGTTTGGCAGAGACACCTTAAAACTGCAATTTTTAGGTTAGAAAACCTCAGGATGTTTTTTTCATTAGACATATAAGTGTTCTAAATTTCCTAATGCAAAACACTGAGGGATATGGCAGAAAACAGAAGGACAAAGGAGGGAAAGTCATATGAGTTCACATTCCAACCGTTATCAAGCTCAAGTTCCCCTCTTCAATGTAGTACTAAGAAGGATTATAGCTGGGGCACAGTCAAGGTTCTAAGGCCACAATACAAAGGAGTAAAAGTGTGTCATGAGGGACACCTTGGGTCATGAGAACTTTTTTTCTGGCTTTGAAGTCACAATGTGTTCTCTTTTGAGATTTGGGGGACATAACAATGTTTCCCTTTTTCAAACTTGGCCTTTAGGAAACACCCCTGATTCATACAAGATCAACATAGATCTCCCTTCACAGAAGCCTCTAGCAAGACCAAATGAATGTGGCCCAGAGGAAGGAAGAACTAGGGCATCCCACTTGGGTTTACTTTAATCCCAAACTAGAGCTTAGGAGTTGAGCACTAAATTCAAGTTAGGGATGCTTTTGCTTGACATTGTCATCTGTCCTCGCACCCTCTCTTACTACCTAGCAAATGTAATTTTTGCAAGGGACAATTCAGAGATCCTAAACTTTGCCATACTTCACAACTAACAGCACCCATGTTTACTCGGTTATAATACTCATTGCAATAAACAATACTCACCACACTGTTCAATTACAGCCTATTAATCTATGTCCCCTGATTTCTTCACCACTGATTTCTCACATCTCAATGCCTACTCCACCGTAATCTCTCAGTAAATGTTTTTGAGTAGGCAGCCTCGAACTAAGTTATTTTCAGGACCTACCTTAACTTACATTTTAACCCCCCAAAAGGACTTGGATGCAAGTGGTGTATTAGGGAAGTATTGCTAAGAAGCTGGAATGATGACGTGGAGAGAGTGGAACAGAGGAGGCAAAGCCAGTAAATGGCGTATTTTCGAGGTGTTACCATTGTGGATAACCAAGGCTTTCCTGCCTGAGATGAAGAATGCACCTCAAAAATGTTTCTCTGGAGCTGGGGTTGTGGCTCAGTGGTAGCACACTGGCCTAGCACTCATGAGGCCCTGGGTTTGGTCCTCAGCACCACATAAAAATAAAATAAAGGTATTGTGTACACCTACAACTCAAAAAAAAAAAAATACACACACACACACACGTATATATATAATATAGAATTTTTTTTTAATGTCTTTAATGCTAGGTATGCTGCTAATGACTTCTAGACCCCTTGGTTAAAGGCTTACCCTGGGGACATTAATTACCCCCATATTTCATGCTGCAAAAAAACAAAAGATGGGAAGCCATCAATGTGCATGAAAACTGTCTATCACAGCTGCAAGTAAAATCAAAGACAGTTACAGAAGTATGTGGCATCACAGAACATATTTGCTACTTATAAGATATAGAACCTCATGGCTCTGCTGCTTTGCAGAGTTGAAAAGAGCCAAAAGGCCAGGACACCCCAGCCCAAATGGCCCACAGTCAGGCTCAGTCCCCACAATGTCTTTTCTTTTTTATTTATAGATGGACACCATACCTTTATTTATTTTTTATGTGCTGAGGATCAAACCCAGTGCCTTATGCATGCCAGGCAAGCATTCTACCACTGAGCCACAACCCCAGCCCCCATAACGTCTTTCTTGAGAGCGCTGTACTTTTAAGTGGTCATATATGATGAGGGGAAATTATTTTAAGAGACTTCTAGCTAAGAAATATAGACTGATGAAATAATCTAGACCTGTCCAATCCAATACAGTGGCCACTACTCACATGTGGCCACTTAAATAAAATTTAAAATTCCATTTTCAGTTGTAATAGGCATATTTCAGAGTAGTCAATAGCCTCCCGTGGCTAGAGGCCACTATTACACACAGTGCACAGACTGAACATTTTCATTTCATCCTATTGGTCAGCACAGACCCACGTGTTATAGTTGCTAAACCATTAGGTAAGAGCCTATTGGGTAACTTTAAATGGGTGGGTAACCTGCTAAGATCAGAAGTTGCTGATGAACACACATACACACTGAGTCCCCAGTTGCTGTGTGTCTGCTCATGTGAAGTACAGGGATATATAGGGTGTATATGTGTACAGTACAACCCATGAAGTACACCTGACAGAAATTTGAGTATAAATCTAGTCAAGTCTCTAATTCTAATTATCAATTTTTATGAAATACAAGAAGGAGAGGGAGGAACATATTAAGCAATACCCTCAAGTTACAATCAGCAAAATTCAGAATATGGGAAATTCTGCAGGACATGATGAGCTGGTTCCTTCAAGAAATAAATGGCAAGGAGTTGTTTAAATTAATAACATAAAAACACATAACAAAAGGTAAATTAGCACCAAAATTTAAGACTTTTGTGCTTCAAAAGACACTTTCAAGAAAGTGAAGAGATAATACACAGGATAAGAAAATTTGTGCAGCTCAATCTGATAAGAGCGGTATCTAGAATCTATAAAGAACTCTTACATGTCAGGAATAAAAAAAAAAAGTAATGACGCAATTTTTGAATGGGAAAACTATTTGAATAGACATTTCTCCAAAGAAGATATGCATATGGCCGAGACACATATAAAAAGATGATCAATGCCATTGGTCATTAGGTAAATGCAAATCAAAAGGATGAGGATGCAAAATTGTGACCCTCATATACTGCTGGGAATGTATTTTGGTGCAGCTACTTTAAAAAATTATCTGACAGTTCCTCAAAAGATGAAACAGAATTATCAAATAACCAAGTAATTCCTCTCCTAGGTAGGCATCCAAGAGAAATGTGGACATAATGTCTACTTAAAAGCTTGTACATGAATGTTTTCAATAGCCAAAGAGTAGAAACACCCCAAATATTGACAAATGGATAAGTAGAATGTGGTATATCCAACAATGGCATATTATTCGGCAATAAAAATAAAGTACTAAAACATACTGCAATATAGAATGACCCCAAAAACATTATGCTAAGTAAAATAGGCCAGTCACAATGTTTTTGTGTAGAAAGCATATAATTTTATTTATATGAAATGTCCAGAATAGACAAATCCCTAGAGACAGAAAGTAGATTAATAGTTTCCAAGAGCTGAAAGGAGGTAGGAATGGGAAGTGACTGCTAATGGTCATAAGGATTCTTTTTGGAGTGATGGAAATATTCTAAAATTAATTTCTGGTCATACAACTCTCAAAATACTAAAAACATATGAATTGTGCACTTAAAGTGTAATGCAATGAAATATATCTCAATAAAGGTGTTATTAAAAAAATAGAATAAAATAGACCAGAGGCATATTAAATAGGGTTTTTCAGAGAAAACCAATTATATGTGCATGTCTGCATGTAGACATTCACAGAGGGAGATATTTATTATAAGCAACTGGCTTATGGACTGACTTATGGAGGCCAACAGGTCTCAAACCTCTTCAGTCTGCAAGTTGGAGATCCAGGAGAACTGAGGATCTGAAAAGCAGAAGAGCAATTGATATAGTTTCAGTCCAAAGGCTAGAAGACTTATGTTAGCCAGTCACAGTGGTACAAGTCTATAATCCCAGCTGCTTAGAAGGCTGAAGCAGGAGGATGATGAGTTCAAGGCCAGCCTAGGCAACATAGAAAGAAAGAACCCATCTCATTAAAAAAAAAAAAAAAGATGAGAGAGAGAGAGAGAGAATCCTTTATTCTTTGCAGATGCTTACTGAAGTATTTATGAATGAAATGATACAAAATATGACATCTACTTTAATAATCCAACATGGACTTGGATTTACGTTGGTAATTGTTGGAGCTGTGTGATAGGAACATGGGGATTCATTAAATCATTCTGAGTTGAAAAAAAAAAAGTCCCCAAAATGAAATTGATTTCAGAAAGAACAAGACAAAGAAAAAAAGAGGGTTGAAAGCTCAGAGAATGAACAAATTGTGTAACCAGACTTCAAAGATATAAGAAGCAAAGGGTTAAGGAAACAAAGCAAGGAGAGGAATTACTGAGTCCAGGATCAGTTTGAAACCAGTGCCAGTGGCACCCTATTGTCCTCATTTCATTTCACAGGACTAAGAACCACGACCTGCAGGGCATTGTTGTTTATACATTGGGACAGAGGTGAACCGAGCATTCTGTAGGAGCAGTAGGGCAGATGTGAAATAAGGAGGTCTGACTCAAAGAAAGGAAAGGCTCTCTCAGGTGGAGAGGCTCTATGTGTTTGTAGGTTGTAGGGAAGGTCTTAAAGACGAGAGTAAATGTGAAAATGTAAGAGACACTTCTAATAATCTTGAAGAGAGAGGTAGCTTTCATCCACTAACACGGAAGGGATGAAGAAGATTTAAAACCACACAGTATTTTAGAGGTGGAAATAAGAAGCTACATTTGTATAACGTTTGTATATTTTTATAACATTTGTATAACATTTCATTGTCTCATTAAGTATATATCAGGTTGGTTGGTTGGGTTATGGTCACGTGATCAAGGGTGACAATCCCTTTGTTACGTAATCTAACACCTTCTCCTATCTGTAAGTCCTGCCCAAATGAAAGAGGAGAGCTTAAACAGAACATGTACGCCAAACACAAGAACCTTGGAGACCATTGTGGAATTTTTCCCATCACAGCCAGGAAAGGATGAGAATCTTGGATGTATGGAATAATTCTATAATTGATTTAGTCTGTGAACTAAGGGCTAAGGCCTGATAAGGGGATCTAGAGGCCATATTGAAAACTTACCAGGAGACATGGAGACTCAAATGAAAATTCTTCTTGATAAAATTGGATCAGGGAATGAGTTTTAGTTCTGGTTCAGTCACAGTCTCTATGTGTGACAAACTTTCTGGGCCTCACTTTCCTCAGTTATAAAATAAAGGTGATGCCAGCAGATTACTGCTCAGGTAAACAAAAATGCTTTTATCAGTATCATGTAGCATTAAGACCAGTATGAGGGCTGGGGAGATAGCTCAGTTGGTAGAGTGCTTGCAAAGACCAGTATGAAAAAGAATTGTGGAATTTTTTCCCAAAATATTTTTAAAAATTGCATAACTTGCCCATTCAGGGATTACTTAGATATAACTTTGCTTATGGGTAGAGAAAAGGTTAGGGTTAGGGTTATGTGATCTAAACTGGATTGTCTTCTTATACCTTAGCTTTGATATTTGCTATTTTAATTTGTCTACAGTTTTTAGTTCAGTTCTATAATGTCACAAGACTTTTATAGATGGTGGGATATTCTATCAAGTCAATTCTAAATCAGATTCTGACTGCTTCAGTCCCTACTTCTGGCTTTAATAAGTTATCTAATATCACTTAGATTCACCTTCTTCTCTACTTTTCAAATAGAGATTATGCTAGATATTTGTGGAAGATTTTGTAAAAATGATTGTACAAAAATAGCTTTAAAAGCTTTAAGTAGAAAGAACTTAAATGTTGCTATAAAAAATTCATTTTTATTTGGCATGTTTTTTCAAAGTGTAGTTTTATGTACAAGAATTACTAGCCAGTTCTTTAAGTTTGTCAACTCTGTAAGTTTGCATACTTTTAGCTTCCTGTATTATAAACTTATAAATCATAGATCTGGAAGGAATCTGAGAGCTTATCTGGATCAGTTCAAGTGAAATGAAATTATTTCACCTAAAATCATCCAGAAAGTGATAGAATCAGGTACAAGACTCAAGTCTCCATGTTCTACTTAAATGCTATTTTCATGACTCCATGGAATCCAGTTAGTCACTAACTTACTGAATAAATATTTTGAAAGGGCTACTCTGTGCCAAGGTTTTTGCTAGGATCTGATGATATACCTATGAATGAGAGAATAGTTCTTGGTATCTAGGAAGTAACAAGTGATAGGGGAAGTAAACAGGCAATTCTTCAATAAACACATGCAAAGAATAATTTGAGAATACAAAAGGACACTAATAGCTGATCCTGCAGTGGTCAAGAAAGACTTCCAAAAGGAGCTCATCTGAATCCTAAAGGAAAGTAGAAACTATTCAGGCAAGGAAACTAGCGAGAGTGGGGAATGGGCATTCTGGGCAGAGCAAACAGCATGTACAGATGCACTGAGATATGAGGGCTTGGCTTATTCTGTGAAACTGCAAATGGTTCTGTGTAGTAGGAACTTAGAGTATAAGGTAGAGGTGATTAGAAGTGAGACTGGAAAGATAAAACAGAGACCAGTTTTGAAAAGTTTGATTTGCCAGGTTAAAGAATATAAAGTACACACTCAAGGAAATGGTATGGGAAGTGAGGGATTGCAGGGAATGATATAATCAAATTTGAATTTGACAATGATTACCCTGACTTTAATGAAGGAAACAGATTGTGAAGATTGCAAAGTTCAGAGTGGGTTAAGAAGTTCCACAGAAGGCTGCTGCATTCATCCAGGGGACTGGTTACTGTAACAGAAACCCAAGTAACAGTGGTTGGCAAAAAATTAAAGTTATTTCCTCCCCTAACAATCTGAGAATGTGCAATCTAGGGCTGGTTCAAGATTATGGACCCGGAAACGTTGCCCTCATATGCATGTTCCACATATGCATCACATCATAAGAGAAAGAAAAATGGCACGGTGTGCACACCAATAATCCCAGCAGCTTGGGAGGCTGAGGCAGGAGGATCACAAGTTCAAAGTCAGACTCAGCAACTTAGCATAATCCTGTCTCAAAATAAAAAAATAAGGGGCTGGGGTTGTGGCTCAGTGGTAAAGTACTTGCCTAACATATGTGAGGCACTGGATTCAATCCTCAGCACCACATATATATAAATAAAATAAAGGTCCACTGACAACTAAAAAATATTATAAAAAATAAGATAAATAAATAAAAAGAACTGGGGGTATAGCTCAGTGGTAGAACAATTAACAAAAAGTGGACTAATAAACTGAGTAAGAGCTTATCAGAGGAAGAAGAGATTTGAAGAGAAAGTAAAGAATATAATGAAAGCCAAGTTTGAAGTATATGTAGGACATTCAGACAGAAAGATCCAGTAGACTGAGTTCGAAATCATTAGCATCTACAGGGAAATTCAAAGGACCAGAGCAGATGTTATTTGAGGTATGAGAGAAGAGACAATGTGTCAACTGAGAAAAAGAGGAAAGGCTGAAGACAGAAAACAAGTGTTCAAAGACAAAGGTGGAGAAGGGATAGTGAGGAAGAGGAGAATAGGAAGAAAGGACAGTGGAAGTAAGAGAAGAATGACATGATGTGGTGTCAGAGAAGTCAAGGAAAGAGTTCTTCAAGAAAAATGAATAAACGATTCAGGAACACTATAGAAGGTATTCCCAAGGGAAATGATGAGCAAGCCAGAGATTTTTTTTTATTGTAGGATAGCCACTTACTAGAGCAAGGGAACCTAAATGTCATTGATTGTTGGGAGGATAAAGTTAAACCATAGTAAGAACTCAAAGATTAGCTATTTGTCTTATTGTTTACATAATTAGTACTATTTTGAAAGCCATCTGATAACTACCTATTCTCCACTTCCTATTCCCTATTCCTTCCTCCTCCTTCCCCTTCCTTATTTCTCATCAAATGTATCTCAGTGAATAATACCTAGCATATTAAGAGCGCTGAAAAATAGCTAAACTCTTTTGATCTTCAGCCTTTTGGATATAGTCGAGTCTGCAAAGCTGGCCATAATACAAACTTATATAATACAAACTCAGATTGACCAAGCAGATTCCAGCCATTTTAAAAATTTTTCTCTGCTGTGCCCTTGTTCTTTCTGCATTTAGACATAGCTTTACTGTGGGTCTAATTATAGCATGTTTATTTTTTAAGACTCTACACTTAACCAGAGGAGGGCTGGTAGTGTCGCTCAGTGGGAGAACACTTGCCTAGCATGCACAGGGCTTTAGGCTCAATCCCCAGCCTGGCGCGGGGTACTTTATAGCAGAACAATCACCTGGGGAATTCATTTAACTTTACATAACTTCAGCTTCATGCTCTGTAGTACGAAAATTACAATAATACAAGAGGTGGTTGCATCACAATATTATTAGGTGGATTAAATAAATGTGTATCTGAAGTATTTGCTATAGGTGCAAATGTTAGTTTCTATTACTACTCTGATTCTAGCCTCCCAAATTCTCATTCCGTTGCTTTTTCCTTTCGGAGTCACTTTTCTGTTTACTAAGTTTCAAATCCCACCCCTCTCTTTTTTTTTTGTTACAGTGCTGGGAATTGACCCAGAGCCTTAGGCATATGAGATGAGCACTCTGCCACTGAACTACACCCCCAGCCCAGTTTCTAATCTCCAAAGAAAAAAAGTTTCCCAAATACTCTTCAAGTCAGAACGAATATAAAGAATATTTCTTCCCACCAAATGTAGGCATAGTTCTAATATTGCATAAATGATGCTTTTATTATGCAAATGATGCAAAACCCACCATATCCCTTCTATGTCTGGAAGAACATGAATGAGAGTAAAAGGAAGATATTGAAATCTTACCCTCTGTATGGATCAGTAACTGTGAATTCTCCCTTGCTGGTAGTGGTGACTTTAAATTGGTGTATCCACTCTTTCCATTACTACCTTTATCATAAGAACATATATTTGAATACTCAATATGTGACTGGTATTTTGCTCTATGCTAGGGATTTAGTAGTTAAAAAAAAAAAAGGCTGAATAGGGAGGAATATGTATAAACTGAAAAAAAACTACGGTTTAAGTGAACCTGAAAGCTAAGGTTATGGATTCTGTCCCTCTCTTCTCCGGTCAAAAACTCTTCTATGTTCTATGACTAGCAGCTGCTTTCCATTCTATTCATGACTTTGGTGTGGCAAATCACTTCTTTGAGCCTCAGGATATGTAATGAAGATAGAATTAAGAGTACCTGCATGTACAGGATGAGTGAAAAATCAAGGATAAGTTCTAAACTCAGTTTTCTTATCTATAAAGTAAAAATAGTAACATCTTACAACAAGCCCTTTTCTCTTTATAAGTGTTATTACCTTAGGCATTTTGTTATAGTGATGAAAAATGACTAACACAGGTTTTATTTTGCAGCATTAATCATAGTAATGAAAAAGTTGAAACCTTCCAAATGTCCAACAAAATAATTCACTTGTAAGGTGCTTGAAAAGGAATACTTTATAGCATATCATTTGAAGTTTTAGGAGTATCTCTATAAGAACATCACTCTATTTGCATTCTGACAACAACCTCTCAAATAAAAATGACAGAATTAAAGTCTGTGCTATTGTTTACACATGGATATTGGTCTTTTAAAGAAATGTCATCTTCCTTGTTAGGAAAAACCTGGGAACCAGTGGTATGGTTATCATTTTATTGCCTCTTGGCTCCATATTAGCCCTTTTAAATTGTTCTTTGAGATATGAACCTGGGCTCTGGAAATATATTTCCCTGTAACAGCTGATCCTGAAGTCTTGTCAGTAGAGGATGACGACATTGCAGAAGGAAAGTTTTTCCTTCCTTGCCCATGAGCTCCCTCAGCAGGTATCACTCTCAGCTTCCCCACCGTCTAGCTTCTGCAGTGCCTGGTGGCCAGCAGCAGCCAGCAGTTAGGAACTTCCCCAATCTCTGTCTTTGGGTCAAGGGCCTCTGCTAAACAGTTTTCCCAGCACCCCAGAGGGTGGATTTCTGGCAAGTCCTCAGCAAGTTCTAACCCACCAGCACAACACCACAGTGATTTATCTGCCATCCAGTGAGCCACAGCCACGCCCTCTCCAAGATCAATAGCTTAGCTCTGCGGGATGAGAGTGAAGTTGTTCTTGGCACTCTATCTCAGTCCAAGCAGAAGCTCCTTATATTTGCTATTGCTGTTTTACTTAGAATTCTCCTTACTTATTACTAACTAATCCCACATTGCTTTCATTACCTTTTTTATATTACAATTATATTGAACTTACCCTCCTCAAATTACTGGGTGATTTTTCTCTTCTGATTGGATCCAGAGTGATACACCAGCTCTAGGCAGTTGTTTTAGGAAAATCATAGGTGAGAAACAAGAAAACAGAATGCTCTTGCAACATAAGGGTCTTCCAAAGCCTAGCGAGCCTTTTGTGGATAGGCAGTAGGGTTGTTGATCTGGAGGGACTGCCATCTGGAGCTGAAAACTGCTGGAGTCACTTAGACAGTTAGAGAATAGTGGAGACTGAGCCTGGCTGACCTGCAGCTGTCTCTGTCCTGCCCACATGGTTCCTCTCCGCTCTATTCCCTTCAAGTCTTCCTTTGACATTTAGTTTTTGCCATGTCTCCGAAATACTACAATGAAAACAAGGTCTCCCTACTCAAAGAGTGTCTCTACACTCCTGTTCAGTCGTGTCCACTCGTGCCTCTTCACATCGCCTTGGAAACTAGGAGTTCATTTGACCCTGGATCACAGATGATAAAACTCCTCTCTCCGTGGGTGCATCCTGGGCAAGCACCGATCTTAACCGTCCTTTATAATAGAAACACAAGTGTCATTTCAGATTTATCTAATGTTCTTGGAGTTAAATGGATTGCAGAGTCATTGCACTATAGATTGGGAAGTGACTCAAAGAGACAAAGTGTAAAAGAAAGTACGAAAGAAAGCTGGTAATTTAAAAGCTGCCCTTTTTTTCTTTCTTTCTATTTTTTTTTTGGGGGGGGGTGAACTGGGATTGAACTCCAGGTGCTTAACCACTGAGCCACATCCCCAATCCTTTTCATTTTTTATTTTGAGACAGGGTCTTGCTAAGTTGCTGAGAACCTTGCTAAATTGCTGAGTCTGCTCTCAAACTTGGGATCCTCCTGCCTCAGCCTTCCAAGTTGCTGGGATTACAGTTATGTACCACCACACCCATCCAGATGTGGGCTTTTCTAGAGACAATGCCGCTAAATCATCTTAACTAATACTTAGGTAACAGGGTTAGCCTTCTCCCTTCTCTTTCTACTTACATCCATACCCAAACCCATACCCAAGCTTTCTGAGAGTTCCTCTTTTTAAAGTCTCCTTGACGTATAACCCCATTTAATTGGTCTCTCCTGCCCCCAACACTCCTTTTCTTTCAGGGGGTTGGAGAGAGGTTGAATAAGGAACCATGTGATTTTCCCCCTGGCCATTCCTCTAACAATAACACTAGCCATATGAGAGGTATATTAATAAATTCGGGGCTGGTCATCTTATTCTTTCATATGGTGGAAGACTGAATTTAATAGATAGATATAGTGAGTATGGTGAATTTGGGGATATCTGGCACTGATCCCTTCTTCTGATAGCATCACACTTATTTCTTTGGAGAGGTCGTTCCTCAATCTCTAGCCATGTAGTAAGATTTAGCCTACTTTTAGCTCAGAAATTGTTTGTGAGAAGATCTGACTCATCTAAGTAGCATCTTTCCTGGTCATGATTAGTTCAAAGAGAATAACATAAAACAATACAAACCTATGAATATCAAAATCAACATTCTTCTTAACTATTGGGGGTAAATACTCTTTCACTCTATTTTTAAAGCTGATAGATTATAAACAGAAAGCTGATGGTAGTCATCTTGCCTATCTGTGGGTGAAGCCAACAGAGAAGAAAGTTGAGTGGAACCAACGTGAGAATATCTTTCCAATGTATTGTTTTAGTTTGTAATGTCCAAAATGGTAGCCACTAGCCACTTGTGGCTGTTGAGCACTTGAACTGTGGCTAGTATAAACTGAGTGTGCTATAAGTATAAAATAAACTATTTTTGTTGGCTTCTTTTTTGGTGGGGCTGGGAATTAAACCCATGGCCTAATTAAAATTATAAATAATTAAATATAATTAAAATTATAAATATGGTTCATATCTGTGACTTATATTTATATTGAATAGCATTGGTTCGAGCACTTGGATCCAGCCATACCTAAATTGATTATAACTCTGAACTAATCTAAGCTAGTAAATTAGTGAGTTTGCTTAAGTCATTTTAAATTGAGTCTTTGGTACCTTACACTAAAAGAGTTGTAATTAATATATTAGTTAAAATAATTAGTTCAGACCATATATTGTCCTCAAACTATTTTCCCTATTTTTGTATGTAGATTTGTTTTTAAAATTTTTTTTATTTTTACAGACTGCATTTTGATTCATTGTACACAAATGGGGTACAACTTTTCTCATTTCTATGGTTGTACACAATGTAGATTCACACCATCATGTAATCATACATATACATAGGGTAATAATGTCTGTCTCAGTCCACTATCTTTCCTTCCCCCAACCCTTCCTACCTATTTTCCTTATTATAGGGAGAAGATGAACTAAAAACAAACTAAAAAAGATATAGAAGACAAAGCAGGGACTCCTTGGAAGCCAAGAAGAGAGTATGCGTGTAGATAATCTTGCTTATGGGTAGAAAAAAAATCACTTGATTTTATTATACTAGTGTCAAATCAAACTGAATTATTATTAAAATATCTCTAGATGTCTGGATCTATATATGTATTCTCATGGTTTGCATTGTGGGTAAGTGCTCCCCTCCAAAAGAATTCTCTCTACTTAGGCTGATTCCTTATATGAACCTTCCATAGTAGAATATTGAAGCATGAAGTTCTTGTAATCCACACTCATTAGTGATTTGCAAAAACAGTTTTCACTTGTCAGCACGAAAAAATTGTTTTAGTTTTGGTTCTTTCATTATAGTTTTATTTGTGTTCTTGCTGATGTCTAATTTTATTGAAGAATGATATGAACTATGAAAACACTAATTGAAAAAAAAAAGACTCGTGTACTTTATACCTAAAACATCTGCAGAGAAAATATTGTCAATATCAACTTCCAGGACAGAACAAAAGTGATAAGAATGTCCTCATAACAAATAACATAATCTAAATTAAATCAATGTATGTTATTTTTCAGTAGAGTTATGGGTCACAAATTGATATAGGTATTTTTCATTTATTTGAGCTAAACGTGAAAATCTGTAAACCCAATGGACCTTGGCAAGCATGCATCAGATAAATAATGGAAATGTATCTGGATTATTTTCATAAATCTGTTATCTAGTCACAAAATATTACAAACCTTTGCCAATGGTGAATTAAAATCAGCAATAAAGGACAGGGGTTATAAAATTGTGTTCAGGAAGATGCCTATGAGGTGGGGGGTGGGTGCAGATACATTGACTGACAATCTTATATAAGGAACATGAACTTTCAAAATGAGGGAAGTCAAAGAGTCTGCCAAAGAAGTCTGATTTGTTATCTCTCAGCATTATCATCCTGACTTAAAAAAACCTTGTAACCATGAAGGTTTTTCTCTAGGATAATCAAAGGATAATAAAGTGGAAATGATTACTTTTACTTCAATTGTCCTTATATCTCCCCTAAAATCCAAAGAAAAAATTTGGTTGTTGTTCTTATTTTGTTTTGTTTTGTGGTGCTGGGGAACAGCAAAGAACTTTTTGAATGACCAAATTTAAAGATAAACAATGTTTTATATAAGAGATGTAATTTTTAGGTAGTTGGTATTTTTTATTTGTTCTTTTTAGATGTATATGACAGTAGAGTGTATTTTGACATATTATACATACATGGAGTATAACTAATTCTAATTAGAAGCCCATTCTTGTAGTTGTACAGGATGTGGAGTTGCCCTGGTTGTGTATTCATATATAAGGATAGGATATGTCTGATTCATTCTACTGTCCATCCTTATTCCCAACCCTTGCTTCCCTTTATTCTCCTTTGTCTAATCCAATGAACCTTTATTCTTGCCCTCTCCACCTCATTTGTTGTAGGTTAGCATTCACATATAAGAGAGAATGTTTGGCCTTTGGTTTTTGTGATTGGCCTAATTTACTTAGCATGATATTTTCCAGTTGTGTCCATTTACCAGCAAATGACAAAATTTCATTCTTCTTTATGGCTGAGTAATATTCCATTGTGTATATGTACCACAGTTTCTTTTTTTAATTGAAATGTTTCATTTTTATAGACACATTTTGATTCATTGTACATAAATGGGGTACAACTTTTCATTTCTATGGTTGTACACAATGTAGATTCACACCATTCATGTAATCATACATATATATAGGGTAATACTGTCTGTTTCATTCTACTATCTTTCCATCCCCACCCCCTCCCACCCCTTTTTCCTCTACAGCATCCAAAGTTCCTTCATTCTTCTCTTCCCCCCACCACCTCCCATCATTATATATTGTCATGCACTTATCAGAGAAAACATTTGGCCTTTGGTTTTTTGGGCTTGGCCTATTTCACTTAACATGATATTTTCCAACTTCATTCATTTACCAGCAAATGCCATAATTTTACTCTTCTTTAGGCGGAGTAATATTCCATTCTGTATATATACCACAGCTTCTCTTTAGACCAGACTTCCTTAACAAGACCCCCAGAGTGCAAGAAATAAAAGCAAGAATCAATAAATGGGATAGATTCAAACGAAAAAGTTTTTTTTCTCAGCACAGGAAACATATGTATGGAAAAATGTTCAACTATTCTAGTAGTTAGAAAAATGCAAATCAAAACTATACTGAAAAAAGAGCCTACAGAGTGGGAGAAAATCTTTTCCACACACACTTCAGACAGAGCACTCATGTCCAAAGTTTATAAAGAACTTATACCACAGTTTCTTTATCTACCTGTCAATTGAATGGCACCTAGGTTGGTTCTATAACTTGGCTATTGTGAATTGAGCTGCTGTGAACTTTGATGTGGCTGCATCACTGTAGTATGCTGACTTTAAGTCCTTTGGGTATAAACTGAGGAATGGGATAGCTGGGTCAAATGGTGATTCCATTCTAAGTTTTCTGAGGAATCTCCATACTGCTTTCCACAGTGGTTGCACCAGTTTGCAGTCCCACCAGTAATGTATAAGTGAACCTTTTTCCCCATAGCCTCACCAACATTTATTATTACTTGCTTTTTTTTTTTTTTTTTTTTTTTTTTTTTTGGTACCAGAGATTGAACCCAGAGATGCCTAACCACTCAGCCACATCCCCAACCCTTTTTTATATTTTATTTAGAGACAGGGTCTCCCTGAGTTACTTAGGGCCTCACTAAGTTGCTAAGGTTGGCTTTGAATTCATGCTCCTCCTGCCTCAGCCTCCGGAGCTGCTGGGGTTACAAGCATGTGCCACCATTTCACTTTTACTTGCTTTCTTGATAATTGCCATTCTGACTGGAGTTGGATGAAATCTCAGTGTAGCCTTTCTTTCTTTCTTTCTTTTTTTTTTTTTTTTTAGATATTTTTAGTTGTAGATGGCCAAATACATTTATTTTATTTATTTATCTTTATGTGGTGCTGAGAATTGAATCCAGCAATTCACATATACTAGGCAAGTGTTCCACCATTGAGCCACAATCCCAACCCTCAGTATAGTTTTGATTTGCATTTTTCTAACTACTAGAACAGTTGAACATTTTCCCATACATTTGTTGACTGTATTTCTTTTTCTGTGAAGTGCCTGTTCAGTTCCTTTGCCCATTTATTGATTGGGTTATTTGATTGTTTGGTGTTAAGTTTTTTGAGTTCTTTGTGTATCCTGGAGATTAATGCTCTATCTTAGGTGCTGGTGGTTAAGATTTTCTCCCATTCTATAGGCTTTTTCTTCACATCCTTGATTTTTTTCCTATGCTGTGAAGAAGCTTTATAGTTTGATACCATCCCATTTATTGATTCTTAATTTTACTTCTTGTGCTTTAGGAGTCTTATAGAGAAAGTCGGTTCCTAAACCAACATGGTGGAGGGTTGGGCCTACGTTTTCTTCTAGTTGGTACAGGATCTCTCGGTGTAATGCTTTGAGTTAACTTTTGTACAGAGTGAGAGAATGAGGTTCAATTTCATTCTACTAAAATGGATCTGCAGTTTTCCTGGCACCATTTGTTGAAAAGGCTATCTGTTCTCCACTGTACGATTATAGTGCCTTTGTCTAGTATGAGATAACTCTATGTGGATGTGTCTCTGTGTCTTCATGTCTGTTTTTGTGCCAATACCATGCCTTTTTTTTTTATTGTAAACAAATGGGATACATGTTGTTTCTCTGTTTGTACATGGCGTAAAGGCATACCATTTGTGTAATCATAAATTTACATAGGGTAATGTTGTTTGATTCATTTTGTTATTTTTTCCCTTCCCCCCACCTCTCCAACCCCTCTTTTCCCTCTATACAGTCCTTCCTTCCTCCATTCTTGCCCCCACCCCTAAACCTAACTCTAACCCTAACACTAACCCCTCCCACCCCCCATTAAGTGTCATCATCCACTTATTAGCGATATCATTCGTCCTTTGGATTTTTGAGATTGGCTTATCTCACTTAGCATGATATTCTCCAATTTCATTCATTTGCCTGCAAATGCCATAATTTTATCATTCTTTATGGCTGAGTAATATTCCATTGTATATATATACCACAGTTTCTTTATCCATTCATCAATTGAAGGACATCTAGGTTGGTTCCACAATCTGGCTACTGTGAACTGAGCAGCTATGAACATTGATGTGGCTGTATCTCTGTAGTATGCTGATTTTAAGTCCTTTGGGTATAGGCCAAAGAGTGGGATAGCTGGGTCAAATGGTGGTTCCATTCCAAGTTTTCTAAGGAGTCTCCACACTGCTTTCCAGAGTGGCTGCACTGATTTGCAGCCCCACCAGCAATGTTTGAGTGTACCTTTCTCCCCACATCCTCGCCAACATCTGTTGTTGCTTGTATTCTTGATAATCGCCATTCTAATTGGGGTGAGATGGAATCTTAGGGTGGTTTTGATTTGCATTTCTCTTATTACTAGAGATGTTGAACATTTTTTCATATGTTTGTTGATTGCTTGTATATCTTCTTCTGTGAAGTGTCTATTCATTTCCTTAGCCCATTTGTCGATTGGATTATTTGTGTTCTTGGTGTAGAGTTTTTTGAGTTCTTTATAGATTCTGGAGATTAGCGCTCTATCTGAAGTAGGATTGGCAAAGATTTTCTCCCACTCTGTAGGCTCTTTCTTCGCATTGCTGATAGTTTCCTTTGCTGAGAGAAAGCTTTTTAGTTTGAATCTATCCCAGTTGTTGATTCTTGCTTTTATTTCTTGTGCTATGGGAGTCCTGTTGAGGAAGTCTGGTCCTAAGCCAACATGTTGAAGATCTGCACCTACTTTTTCTTCTATAAGATGCAAGGTCTCTGGTCTGATTCCGAGGTCCTTAATCCATTTTGAGTTTAGTTTCATTCTGTTGCATATGGATTTCCAATTCTCCCAGCACCATTTGTTGAAGAGGCTATCTTTTCTCCATTGCATATTTTTGGCCCCTTTGTCTAGTATGAGAAAATTGTATTTCTTTGGGTTTGTGTCCGTGTCCTCTATTCTGTACCATTGATCCACCTTTCTTTTTTTTTTTTTTTTTTTTTTTTTTTTTTTTTTTGGGTGCTGGGGATCGAACTCAGGGCCTTGTGCTTACAAGGCAAGCACTCTACCAACTGAGCTATCTCCCCAGCCCCTGATCCACCTTTCTATTTTGGTACCAATACCATGCCGTTTTTGTTACTATTGCTTTGTAGTAGAGTTGAAGATCTGGTATTGCGATACCCCCTGCTTCATTCTTTCTGCCAAGGATTGTTTTAGCTATTCTGGGTTTTTTATTCTTCCAGATGAATTTCATAATTTCTTGCTCTATTTCTGTAAGGTACATCATTGGTATTTTAATTGGAATTGCATTGAATCTGTATAGCACTTTTGATAGTATAGCCATTTTGACAATATTAATTCTTCCTATCCAAGAACATGGGAGATCTTTCCATCTTCTAAGGTTTTCTTTAATTTCTTTCTTTAGTGTTCTGTAGTTCTCATTGTAGAGGTCTTTCACCTCTTTTGTGAGATTGATTCCCAAGTATTTTATTTTTTTCGATGCTATTGTGAATGGGGTAGTTTTCCTAACTTCTCTTTCTGAAGATTCATCACTTATGTATAAAAATGCCTTAGATTTATGTGCATTGATCTTATATCCTGCTACTTTACAGAATTCACTAATGAGATCTAAAAGTTTTCTGGTGGAATTTCCTGGTTCCTCTAAATATATAATCATATCATCAGCAAATAGGGAGAGTTTGAGTTCTTCTTTTCCTATTCATATCCTTTAATTTCTTTGGTCTGTCTAATTGCTCTGGCTAGAGTTTCAAGGACAATGTTGAATAGAAGTGGTGAAAGAGGGCATCTCTGCCTTGTTCCAGTTTTTAGGGGGAATGCTTTCAGTTTTTCACCATTTAGAATGATATTAGCCATGGGCTTAGCATATATGGCCTTTACAATGTTAAGGAATGTTCCCACTATCCCTATTTTTTCTAGTGTTTTGAGCATGAAGGGATGCTGTATTATTTGAATGCTTTTTCTGCATCTATTGAAATAATCATGTGATTCTTGACTTTAAGTCTATTGATATGGTGAATGACATTTATTGATTTCCTGATGTTGAACCAACCTTGCATCCCTGGGATGAAACCCACTTGATCATGGTGCACTATCTTTTTAATATGTTTTTGTATGCGATTTGCTAAAATTTTGTTGAGAATTTTTGCATCGATGTTCATTAAGGATATTGGTCTGAAATTTTCTTTCCTCGATGTGTCTCTGTCTGGTTTAGGTATCAGGGTGATACTGGCTTCATAGAATGAGTTTGGGAGGGTTCCCTCCTCTTCTATTTTATGGAATACTTTGAGAAGTATTGGAATGAGCTCTTCTTTAAAGTTTTTGTAGAACTCGGCTGAGAACCCATCTGGTCCTGGACTTTTCTTTGTTGGTAGGCTTTTGATGACTTCTTCTATTTCATTACTTGAAATTGGTCTATTTAAATTGTGTATGTCCTCCTCGTTCAGTTTAGGCAATTCATATGTCTCTAGAAACCTGTTGATGTCTTTGAAGTTTTCTATTTTGTTGGAGTATAGATTTTCAGAATAGCTTCTAATTATGTTTTGTATTTCAGTCTTGTCTGTTGTGATATTTCCTTGTTCATTCCAAATTTTAGTGATTTGGGTTTTCTCTCGTCTTCTCTTTGTTAGTGTGGCTAAAGGTTTATCAATTTTGTTTATTTTTTTGAAGAACCAACTATTTATTTTGTCAATTTTTTGTATTGTTTCTTTTGTTTCAATTTCGTTGATTTCAGCTCTGAGTTTAACTATTTCCTGTCTTCTACTACTTTTGGTGTTGGTCTGTTCTTCTTTTTCTAGGGCTTTGAGCTGTAGTGTTAGGTCGTTTATTTGTTGATTTTTTTCTTCTTTTATTAAATGCACTCCATGAAATAAATTTTCCTCTAAGTATTGCTTTCATAGTGTCCCAGAGATTTTGATATGATGTTTCTTTGTTCTCATTGACCTCTAAGAATTTTTTAATTTCCTTGCTAATATCTTCTGTTATCCATTCATCATATAATAGCATATTGTTCAATCTCCAGGTGTTGGAGTAGTTTCTGTTTTTTACTCTTTCATTTATTTCTAACTTCAATCCATTATGATCTGATAGAATATAAGGTAGTGTCTCTATCTTCTTGTATTTGCTGACATTAGCTTTGTGGCATAATACATGGTCTATTTTAGAGAAGGATCCATGTGCTGCTGAGAAGAAAGTGTATTCGCTCTTGGTTGGATGGTATATTCTATAAATGTCTGTTAAGTCTAAATTATTGATTGTGTTATTGAGATCTATGGTTTCTTTATTCAATTTTTGTTTGGAAGATCTGTCCAGTGGTGAGAGAGGCATGTTAAAATCACCTAGTATTATTGTGTTATGGTCTATTTGATTTCTAAAATTGAGAAGGATTTGTTTGACATACATGGATGAGCCACTGTTTGGGGCATAGATGTTTATGATTGTTATATCTTGCTGATTTATGCTTCCCTTAAGCAGTATGAAATGTCCTTCTTTATCCCTTCTGACTAACTTTGGCTTGAAGTCCACATTATCTGAAATGAGGATGGATACTCCAGCTTTTTTCTGAGTCCATGTTCATGGTATGTTTTTCCCCATCCTTTCACCTTTAGTCTATGGGTATCTCTTTCTATGAGGTGAGTCTCTTGCAGCAACACACTGTTGGATCTTTCTTTTTAATCCAATCTGCCAGTCTATGTCTTTTGATTGATGAATTCAGGCCATTAACATTCAGGGTTATTATTGAGATATGATTTGTATTCCCGGTCATTTGGTTCATTTTTTAAATTTTATTTATTTATTTATTTATTTTGACACAACTTGGTTCCTCCTTTATTTGACAGTTCCTTTAGGATAATTCCTCCCTTTGCTGATTTGCTTCTTTGTTTTTTATCTCTTCCTCATGGAATATTTTGCTGAGAATGTTCTGTAATGCTGGCTTTCTTTTTGTAAATTCTTTTAGCTTTTGTTTATCATGGAAAGATTTCATTTCATCGTCAAATTTGAAGGTAAGTTTTTCTGGGTATAAGATTCTTGGTTGGCATCCATTGTCTTTCAGAGCTTGAAAAATGTTGTTCCAGGCTCTTCTAGCTTTTAGGGTCTGGATTGAAAAATCTGCTGATATCCGTATTGCTTTCCCCCTGAATGTAATTTGGTTCTTTTCTCTCACAGCCTTGAAGATTCTGTCTTTATTTTGTATGTTAGGTATTTTCATTATAATGTGCCTTGGTGTGGGTCTGTTGTAATTTTGTGTATTTGGAGTCCTATAAGCCTCTTGAACTTGATTTTCCATTTCATTCTTCAGATTTGGGAAATTTTCTGATATTATTTCATTGAATAGATTGTTCATTCCTTTGGTTTGTTTCTCTAAGCCTTCCTCAATCCCAATAATTCTCAAATTTGGCCTTTTCATGATATCCCATAGTTCTTGGAGATTCTGTTCATGATTTCTTACCATCTTCTCTGTTTGTTCAACTTTGTTTTCAAGGTTAAATATTTTTTCTTCAATATCTGAAGTTCTGTCTTCCAGGTGTTCTATCCTATTGGTTATGCTTTCTATGGAGTTCTTAATTTGGTTTATTGTTTCCTTCATTTCAAGGATTTCTGTTTGGTTTTTTTTCAATATCTCTAACTCTTTATTGAAATGATCTTTTGCTTCCTGTATTTGCTCTTTTAACTGTTGATTGGTGCGATCATTCAATGCCTGCATTTGCTCTTTCATCTCATCATTCAATGCCTGCATTTGCTCTATCATCTCATCGTTTGCTTCCCTGATCATTTTAATTATGTACCTTCTGAACTCCCTTTCTGTCATTTCTTCTACCATGCTGTCATGGATTTTATTGATGTAACATCTAGATTTGTTTGGGGCATTTTCTTCCCTTGTTTTCTCATACTGTTCAGGAATCAGTGGATCATTAAGATATTGCAGATTTCCTCTATTGACTTATAATGTCCCTGAAGATTGCTAGTGTATCCCCTCTTATCCTTCTGTAGCCTGAAGTCTTGGAGGAAGTTGATAATGTGGTGCTCCCCAAGGAAGCTGCCTCTCTAGGGGTGGTGACCCTCAAGTGGGGTATATTCCCTGCTAGTGGGCAGAGGTGCCTCCACTTGTTGACCAATGGTCAACCAAAGGGGAACTAGGCTGCGGGCTGAGGCAAGGCCTGTTTGTGCCTGTGTCTCTGGTTTTACTGTCCTTGTGGGAAAACTCACCCGGTGGGGAGTTCTCGCTGGTCAGTTCCCCTCCTAGAGGTTCCCCTCAGTCCACAACTACTACCTGGGCTGGGCTGCCTTCCTCTGCAATGTTCCCAGGGACCCGAACCTACCCCCTGGGCCTGGGAGCCTCACCCTTCGCAGAGGAGTCTCCTTAGGCTGCCTCTCCTCAGAGAATCTGCCTGCAGTCCTGGAAACTTTACTCTGCCCCTAGGCGTGTCTCTGTGCGGCTCTTCCACCAAGAAACCGCCTAGGTCCTGGGACCCTGCTCTGCACCTAATCGCCTGGCTATATGGCCCCTCCTCTGAGCCGCCACCTGGAGCCCCGTACAATAGCTCTGAGTCCCAGAGACCCGCCACACACCTCTTCCTCCGGACATCCGCCTGGTGTTCTGACGCAGTCACTAGGAGTTCAAGCAACTCACTTCGCGTCTCTTCCTCCCGCCAACCGCCCGTAGCCCTAGGCAGTCCCTCCGAGTCCAAGTGACCTGCCCTGTTCCTCCTCCTCCTCGGGGTAGCCCCCCGGGTGTTCAGAAGCGGTTGCTCCGAGACCAAGCGACCCGCCGCGCTCCTCCTCCAGGCAGGCCAACAGTGTTCAGGAGCGGTCGCTTTGAGTCGAAACAACTCACCACTCGCCTCCTCCTCTGGCAACCACCTGTAGCTCTGATGCAGTCACTCCTAGACCAAGCGACCCACCGCGCTTCTCCTCTTCCTCCGGGCAACCCCCCGGTGTTCAGAAGCGGTCGCTCTGAGTCCAAACAGCTTGCCACGCAGCTCCTCCTCAGGCAGTCACCCAGAGCCCCAGTGGTTGCTCCGAGTCCAAGCGCTGTGCTGAGTCGCCTCCTCTGCGATGATCCCAGTTGTCGTGTTCACCGCTCCAGCAGGGGGAGGGGCTTCTCGCCGGCCAACTCTACTTCACAAAGTTCCCTGCATTCCGGGGCTACCGCCCCATCCAGGACACCTCCCCAAAGGGAGAGACTCACCCAGTGACTTTGAGTTGGTCCCAAGTCTCTCACTATCTCCTCTTTTGAATCCTGTGTCCTGGAGCAACATGAAATGCAGCCGCCCTCTAGTCCGCCATCACCATGCCATTTTTGTTATTATCACTCTGCAGTATAATTTAAGGTCTGGTATTATGATGCTCTCTGCATTATTCTTCTCACTAAGGATTGTTTTGGCTATTCTGGGTCTCTTATTTTTCCAAATGAATTTCATGACTGTTTTTCTATTTCTATGAGGAGCGCCATTGGAATTTTGACATGAATTGCATTAAATTGGCATAGCACTTTTGGTAAGTATGGCCATTTTGACAATATGAATTCTGCCTATCCAAGAACAAGGGAGAAAAACTGAAAGCATTTCCCCTAAAAACTGGAACAAGAAAGTGATGCCCTCTTTGACCACTCCTATTTAACATGGTTCTTGAAATGCTAGCCAGAGTAATTAGATGAAACAAAGAAATTAAAGGGATACAAATAGGAAAAGAAAAACTCAAACTATCCTTATTTGCCAAAGACATGATTCTATATTTAGAAGACCCCAAAAAACCCCACCAGAAAGTTTCTAGAACTCATAAACAAATTCAGCAACGTAGCAGGATATAATATTGACACCCGTAAATCAATTGTGTTCCTATACATCAGTGATGAATCTATTGAAAGAGAAATCAGGAAAACTATCCCATTCACAATAGCCTTAAAAAAATTACTTGAGAATCGATCCAACAAAAGAATTAAAAGACTTCTACAATGAAAACTACAGAACATAAAGAAAGAAATTGAAGAGTATTTTTTAAAACCATAGTGTTTCAAAAAGATAAGCTTTCTAACCATGAAATTCATTTGGAAAAATAAGAGACACAGAATAGCCAAAGCAATCTTTAGCAAGAAAAGTAAAGCAGGAGGCATCACAATACCAGATCTTAAATTATACTATAGACCCACAATAACAAAAATGGCATGGTTAGATTCATAGACGTATTGTACAGAATAGAAGACACAGAGACAAACCCACATAAATAGAGTTATCTCATACTAGACAAAGTTGCCAAAAACATACACTGGGGAAAAGGTAGCCTCTTCACAAATGGTGCTGGGAAAACTGGAAATCCATATGTAGCAAAATGAAATTAAACCCCTATCTCTCACCCTGCACAAACTTAACTCAAAGTGGATAAAGACTTAAGCACTAGAATAGAGACCCTGTGCCTAATAGAAGAAAATGTAGGCCCAAAACTTTACCATGTCAGCTTAGGAACTGACTTCCCTAACAAGCCCCCAAAACACAAGAAGTAAAATCACAAATCAATAAATGGGATGGAATCAAACTGAAAAACTTATTCACAGCAAAGGAAACAATCAGTAACATGAAGAGAGAGCCTTCTGAATGGGAGAAAATCTTTACCACATGCACCTCAAATAGAGCATTAATCTCCAGGATATATAAGGAACTCAAAAAACTCACCATTAAGATCAAATAACCCAATTAATAAATGTGCTAAGGAACTAAACAGACACTTCACAGAAGAAGAAATACAACCAATCGACAAATGTATAAAAATGTTCAGCATCTCTAGCAATTAGAGAAATGAAAATCAAAACTATACTGAGATTCCATCTCACTGCAGTGAATAGCAATTATCAAGAATAAAGCAACAATAAGTGTTGGTGAGGATGTGGGGGAAAAGTTTCATACATTGCTGGTGGGACTGCAAACTGGTGCAACCACTATGGAAAGCAGTATGGAGATTCCTCAGAAAACTTGGAATGGAACCACCATTTGATCCAGTTATCCCAATTCTCAGTTTATGCCCAAAGGACTTAAAATCAGCATACTACAGTTCAATGTTCATAGCAGCTCAATTCACAATAGCTAAACTATGGAACCCACCTAGGTGCCCTTCAACAGATGAATGGATAAAGAAATGATGGTATATATACACAATGGAATATTACTCAGTCATAAAGAAGAATAAAATTATGGCATTTGCCAGTAAATGGATGGAGCTGGAGAATATCATGCGAAGCAAAAAAAAAGTCAATTTCAAAAAACCAAAGTCCAAATATTTTCTCTGATATGTGGATGCTAATTCAAAATAAGTGAGGGGATAGAGAAAAATAGAGGTACTTTGGATTAGACAGAGTGGAGTAAAGAGAGGGGAGGGAGTATGGGAGTAGGAAGGATAGTAGAATGAATTGGACGTTATTACTCTATGTGCATATATGATTACATGACCAGTGTAACTCTAAACCACGTACAACCAGAAGAATGAGAAGTTATACTCCATTTACGTATGATGTGTCAAAATGCATTCTATTATGTATAATTAATTAGAACAAATTAAAATTTAAAGAAGATAAGCTCTTATGAAAGAAGCAACAATCTTATAACTATCCCAGTGATGGTGATTCAAAATCACTATCACCACCACCACAACAACAACCAGTTAGTATTTATTAAATGCCAGGCATACAGCAATTAGGCAAAAGAAGAAAATAAGATAAGGAAATAAAAGGGATTAAAAACTAAGAAGTCAAATTATCACTGTTTGCAGATGATAAGATCCTATATGTAGAAATCCCAAAAACTGCTCCAGAAGACTATTAGAGCTAGTAAATTCAGTAAAGTGAGAGATCACAAAATCAACATACAAAAATCAATAGCTTTCCTCTTACCAAAAATGAATCTGTTGAGAAAGAAGTCAGGATAACAGTCCCATCCACAAAAGCCTCACAAACAAACAATGACAACAAAAAAGAACCCTAAGAACACATGTAACCAAAGAGGTGAAAACCTTTACCATGAAAACTATGGAATGTTGAAGAAAGAAACTGAAGAAGATATAAGAAGATGGAAAGACCACCCATGTTCATGGATAGGCATAACTAATATTGTTAAAATGGACATATTACCAAAAGCAATGTACAGATTCAATGTAATCCCCATCAAAATACCAATGACATTCTTCGCAGAACCAGAAAAAACAGTCCCAAGAATCATTTGAAAGAATAAAAGACCCAGAATAGCCAAAGAAAGTCTAAGTCAAAAGTCATGCTGGGGGCATCACAATACCCAACTTCAAATTAAACTACAAAGCAATTTTAACAAAAACTGCAAAATGCTGGCATGAAAACAGACACATAGACTGATGGTACAGGATGGAAGACACAGAGACAAACCCACACAGATAGAGTCATCTGATTCTTACGAAGGTGCCAAAAGCATACATTGGAAGAAAGATAATCTTTTTAAACAAATGGTGCTGGGAAAACTTGCTATATACATGTAGGAGAATGAGACTAGATTCTTATCACTTGCTCTGCATAAAAGTTAACTCAAAATGGATCAAAGGCCTAGAAATTATGCTAGAAACTGTACAACTCCAAGAAGAATATGTAGAGTTAAAACTCCAACATATAGGCATAGGTAACATCTTTCTAAATAGGGACCCCTAAAACTCAGGATATAATGCCAAGAGTTAACAAGTTGGATGGCATCAAATTAAAAAGTCTCTGAAAAGTAAAGGAAATAATTAAGAATGTGAAGTGAGAACCTACAGAATGGGAGAGAATCTTTGCTAATTACTCTTCATACAGAGGATTAATATCCAGAATATATGAAGAACTCAAAAAACTTAACATCAGTGCTGGGGTTGTAGCTCTGTGGTAGAGTGCTTATCTAGCATGTGTGAGTCCCTGGGTTCAATCCACACAAAAATAAATAAATAAATAAAATAAAGGTATTGTGTCCATAAAAAATAAATAATCCTATTAATAAATGAGCAAATAAGTTAAACAGATACTTTTCAAAAGAAAAAGTATGAATGGCCAACACATATGTGAAAAAATGTTAAACATCATTAGCAATTAGGGAAATACAAACAAAAACTATAGATTTCATCTGACTCCAGTTAGAATGGCAACCATCAAGAGTACAAACCAGGTTTTGAGGCTCATGCCTGTAATCCCAGCAGCTCAGGAGGCTGAAGCAGCAGGGTCACAAGCTCTAGGCCAACCTCAGCAATTTAGCAAAGATCTAAGCAACTTACCAAGACCCCGTCTCAAAATAAAAAATAAAAATGTTGTCAGTGATAAAGCGCCCCTGGGTTCAATCCACAGTAACAAAAATAAATAAATAAATAAAAATACAAACAATAATAAATGCTGGAGAGGATGTGAAGAGCTTGGGATCTTTCCAAAGAATTTTATGTTTTTATTTGTGTAATTGCTGGGGTAATCTTTATTAATTTGAAAGACCAATTACTAGCCCCTTTTCTCACTGATCTGAATCAATGGCAAAACAAGACATAAAAGGAAGGCAGGTGGAACCAAAAGAAATCATCTTAATTATAGATAAAGGTTTGCTTGGGGAGCTGATGTCTGAGCAATAAGCTTTGTAATTGTGAGTTCGGAGTTATTCGGATGTACCTACCCAGTTGCAGGCAGTGCAACGCATCCTTTACCAGGAGTGCCTGTTCCTACAGGAGCAGAAGAAAAAATATGTACTTCCTCTCTTCAGCCATATCCCTAGAGAGAGACTAACTGTTCCTGTCCAATCTCCTTTTTCAAACCCACTGACCACCCCAGGGTGGAATGAATGAGGGCAACACTGGCAGAAGATCAGGAGCACTATGCTAATAGATACACTAATGGGCTCCTGTCAAAGAAGAAGCATCAAGAACCGGAAGGAAGTACCTAATAGCACTAATAGCACACGCACAGGTTAAATACATCTCTTTGTCTAACTAGAGGGTCCCAACTGATTGATGGATCGCTCTTTCTAATGTTCTTGATAAAAATTTATTTTTTCCATTGCCTTATAAAGTTCAAGAAATTACCCTGACTATACTCAGAGTTTTAATAGTATCATCATTTTATCATTACAAAGCAATTATACTAAGCACCTTACCTGTATGTAACCTTGGGACAGACACTTTAATCTGCCATTGTGCCACTGCTATGATTTCAAGAGAGGACATTTATTTTAATAGATTATGAAACATGAGTGTATAGACCAAGTTCAATGCTAATGAAAGCTCTCAAAGGCTATTATCTATCATTCAGCACTACTCCTAAATTTAGTGGCTGACATATAAAGGGTCTCAATAAATATTTGGGGAGGGCTAAAAGAATAAATGAATGTATTTTCCCCAAACCCCACACCGATTTTGGTATTTCATATCTCAGTTACCTTTTACAGAAGGGTCTTACTATTTGCAGAGAAAAATGTTCTGGAAGATTTTCAAATGGGAAAAACTTTGGTATGTGTGTACAACTTAGAGGGAAAAGTGAAGAGAAAAGGCAGTTAAAAGAAAAAGTATAGCCAGTCATGGTGGCTACACTCTAATCCCAGTTACATGGGAGACTGAGGCAGGAAAATCACAAGTCCCAGGCCAGTCTGGGAATTTAGCAAGACCCTATGTCAACATGAAAAAGGGCTGGGGATATAACTCAGGGGTAGAGTATGCCCCTGGGTTAACCCCAGCATCACCACCCCCACAACATGAAAAATACATTGATCTTTTTTGCACATATTATTCTCTCCAGAGTAGTTTCTGGTCTCCAGTTTCCCGCCTCCTCCATTTTTTGCATTTTCATTTTATTCTTTCACAGCTTCTTTCCTTCCTATCCTTCTCTTCCTTTCTTTCTCACCAAAAGAGGGACAGGTATTATACGAGAAAGAACTAAATCAATTTAGAAGGACCCATGCATTAGAGAGTTCATGATGGTCTGGACCTGGGGTCTTGAACAGATTGAAGACGACTAAAATTTGCAGTTTTCAAAACCGATTGCATACAATATATCCTAGCATACACCTCACTTTCTAATGTTAAGAAATCATGTTTGGTTATCAGTGCGTCCTGTGAAGATTACAGGCAAAATTACAACATAGGCAAAGTTTGGTGGCTCTCCTTTACCATCACATCTGCTTTTTCACTCCTGGGTCTTCAAGGACTCCTGGTCTTTATATCGCTGTTCTCTAGATGGAAGTCCCCCTTCCTGCTTCAGGTTTGCCTTCCCCAAAGCACCATGCATAAAATACTTCCCTTTTCTTCCCTGCTTCCATGTTAGTCAATAGTTTCAGACAGAAAGTATAGTAATATATTCTGCTAGTTTAAGTAGAGAACAAATTTATTAAAAGACATTATCACTGGTTTGCGTTAGCAGTAATTCTAGACCCTGAGGCTCCCCCAGCAAGGAGGGTGTGAAACTCCTGCTTGCTTGAACCGGAGAGCACAAGTTCCTGAACCTTCGTTCTCAGTTTGCTCCAGTGATAATTCCAGCAAGAATAAGAGGGACAGCACTTTCTGTGCTTTCTCCCCTAGATTGTTCCCAAGATCAATTTCTGCACTCTCCTATCACAGGAAGACTAGGAGGCCTCTGCACGCTCAAAAAGGAAAGTGAGCATTCCCTGTGACTCCTCGCCTGACTTGTTCTAGCCATAATCCTGGCCCCGCATTCTTTCCTTGGAAAGAGGTTGTGGGCCACTGTCAGCACAAACACTGAAGAAGGGCTCTCCTTGTGCCTCTTGTGTCTGACCCTAGAGATAAATGCCTGAAATTCTTCATTAGAAGCCGGCAGAGGGACCTCTCTGTGCCTGGGAGGGAAAGTGAGTACTCCCCACCCCTTTCTCCCTGGCTTGCTTCAGTGGTAACTCCATAGCAGAAGTCTTGGTAGGAGGGTGACACTCCTGCTGACTTGGACAGGAGAATGAGCACTCTGTACCATCTTTCCTAGTTTGCTCCAACAGTCAATACAGATCTACAGACTCCTTCTTTATTCAGTGTCTGCTCACATCAAGCACTCCAAATTTGGCATCCTTCACCTTAGGAACTGGCTCCTAAATTGCCCAGTTCTAGGAGTTGATGGAACTCTGTATTCCTGAGTCTCCTAGACCACAGGAAAAAAAAAAAAAAAAAAAAAAAAAAAAAAAAAGGTGACTTTTAAATCTGCAAACATTAACTGTCTATCTCCCCACGTTTGAAGGAAGTAGATGGATTGGCAGGAATATTTCCTACATAAGACTCTTAGGTAAGATTTAGGTAGACTTTAGGTGGTTAGGTGTTATTTTATCTTTATTTTTTTAAATCTAATGTGTAACAACCAACACAGGGAAACAAGGAAAGTGAAAAAAGGGAAATATATTCCAAATAGAACAAGATAAATCTGCAAATGTCAACCCTAATGAAATGGATGTATATGATTTACACGAAAGGGAATTTAAAAAAGTCGTCATACAGATGCTCATCAAAGTAAGAAAAGCAATGTATGGACAAAGTGATAACTTCAACAAAATTGAAGAATACATTAACTGAACTCAAAGATTCAACAAAGGGATCAAACAGCAAATTAGATCAAGCAGAAGAAAGGATCAATGGCCTGCTGGAAGGCAGGTTATTGTAAATCAACCAATCTGAGCATAAAAAGAAAGCAGTAGGGCTGGGCTTATGGCTTAGTGGTAGAGCACTCACCTAGCATGTGTGAGGCACTGGGTTTGATTCTTGGCACCACATAAAAATAAATAAATTTATTAATCAATTAAAGATATTGAAAAATAAAATAATAAAGATTAAAGAAGATAACCTAAGGAACGTACAAGGACACCATCAAATGGAATAATATACACGTTACCAGTGTACCATAAGGAAAAAAGTAAGAGAAAGGAACAGAAAATTATTCAAAGAAATAATAGCAGAGAATTTCCTAAGTCTAGGAAAGGAAATAGAAATCCAGATCCAGGAATCTCAGGGAACACCCAATATGATGAATTCAAAGAGACCCACACCAAGACCAAGACACATTATAAAGAAGTTGTCAAAAGTTAAAACAGAGAATATTGAAAACTGCAAGGAAAAACTAATTTGCTACATACAAGTCACTTACCTATATTGGCAGATTTTTCAACATAAACTCTGCAGGTCAGAAGGGAATGAAAAATGTAAAAAGCTGGAAGAACAAACTGCCAACCAAAAACACTAAACCCAGTAGTCTTGTCCTTCAAATGAAATAAAAACTTTTTTAGACAAACAAAAGCTGAAGGAATTTATCATCATTAAACCTTCTTACAAAAAATGGCTAAAAACTGAAAGAAAAAAAATACCAAGTAGAAACATGAAAATTTAAAACTCACAAATAAAGCAAGTAGATAGTCAAATTCAGGACACATTTAGTATAATGGTGTTGTGAGAATCAATTATACCTCTAGTATGAAGATTAAAAGATAAACTTGTTAGCAACAACTATAAGCCACGGTGGCACTTGCCTGTGATCTCAGGTCCTCAGGAGACTAAGGCAGGAGGATCACAAGTTCCATACCAGCCTTGGCAGCTTAGCAACATCCTGTCTCTAAATAAATTAAGAAAGAAAGAAAGAAAGAAAGAAATAGGACTGGGGAGAGCACTCCTGGGTTCAATCCCTGGTACAATAAATAAATAAATTAAAACTTTAGCTATAATTTTAAAAGCTATACACTCTAATATATACAAAGCATGTCAACAAAATCAAATTGTGCAGAGTGAGTAAAAGTGTAGAGTTTGTGTAATTGATCAAAGTTGTTATTATTAGATTAAAATAGCCAGTTATTAATGTAAGATGTTTTATGGTAACCACAAAGCAAAAGTATTTGGTAGATACACAAAAGATAAAAAGAAAGGATTCAAATTTCACCACGACAGAGGATTGTGAAAACACAAAGGAAGACAGCAATAGAGGAACAGAGGAACAAGGATCTACAAACTATCCAGAAAACAAATAAGAAAATGGTAATAGAAGTCCTCACTTATCAATAATTACTTTATAAATGGATGAAGATTCACCAATCAAAAGATATTGAGTGTCTGAATGGATTTGAAAAATAAGACCCAAATATATGTGGACTATAAGAGACTCACTTCACCTCTAAGGACACACAGAGACTGAAAATGTACAGATGTAAAAAGAGATTCCATGCAAAAAGAAACCAAAGGAGAGTGGGAGTAGCTATTCTTATATCAGAAAAAAAATAGACTTTAAGTTAAAAACTGCAAAAAGAGACAAAGAACGTCAGTACATAGTAATAAAGATATCAATTCATCAAGAAAAGATAATAATTGTAAACATATATGTACCCCAAAATAGGGCACCTAAATCAAAGTGGAACACAATGTAGCAAAACCTATGGGATGCAGCAAAAGCCATTCTGAAAGGGAAGTTTATAGTCATAAATTTCTACATCAAAAAGAAGATTTTTGAGATGATAACTATGTTAATTATCCTAGTTTGATCACTGCATAATATATACATGCATTGAAGTACCACATTGCACCACAAAAATATGTACAATTATTGTGTCGATTTTTTAAAAAGACAAAAAAGAATAAAGATATCAAATAAGCAACCAATGTAAAACCTCAAGAAACTAGGGGAAACATACACAGTCCAAACTTAAGAAGGGAAAAAAAAAATAGATCAAATAAATAAACTGGAGACTTAAAAAACAACAGAAAAGATCAATGAGACTAAACATTGGTCCTTGAAAAGAAACAAAATAGACAAATCTTTAGTTAGACTAACAGAGAGAGAGAGAGAGAGAACCCTCAAATAAAATCATAAATGAAAGAGGAGAGATATTATGTTTGATACCACAGAAATACAAAGGATCATGAGAGAGAGCCATGAATAACTATATATCAACAATTTGGGTACCCTAAAAAAAAAATGGATGAATTCCTAGAAATATGCAACCTCCCAAGACTGAATCAGGAAGAAATATGAATCTGAACAAACCAATAACAAGTAAGGAGATTGAATCAATAATAAAAAGTCTCCTATCAAAGAAAAACCCAAGATCTGATGGTCTCACTACTGAACATTACCAAACATTTCAAGATATATATAAAGCAATAAATATGATACACCATAATAAACAGAAAGAAGGACAAAAACCACGTGGTCACTGCAGTAGATGCAGAAAAAAAATTGACAAAATTCAACATTAATTCATGTCGAAAAACTTTCAAAAAATAAGAATAGAGGGATTGTACCTCAACACAATAAAGGTCATATGTGTTACTCAAAGGTGAAAAATGGAAAGCTTTTACTGTTAAGACAAGGAAGAAAACAAGGATACCCACTCTCATCACTTCTATTCAACACAGAACTGAAGTCCTGGTCAGAGCAATTAGACAATAAAAAGAAAATTCATCCATATTGGGAAAGAAGAAATGAAATTGTCTCTACTGATGACATGATCTTATATATAAAAAAACCTTAAACACATCACCAAAAACTGTTAGAATGGATAAATAAATTCAGTAAAGTTACAGGTTACACATCCAATATATAAAGATCAGTAGCATTTCTAAACACAATAAACTATCTGAATAAGAAATTAATCTAATTTACAATAGCATGAAAAAATAAAATAGTTAAGAGTAAATTTAACCAAGGAAGTGAAAGATCTGTACACTAAAAACTATAAATATTGATGAAAGAAATTTAAAAAAGACATAATTAAATGGAAAGATATTCAATGATCATGAATTGGAAGAATTAATATTGTTAATATGCCCAGGATATAGGTGATCTATAGGTGCAATACAACTTCTATCAAAATTCTAATGTAATTTTTAACAAAAATAGAAAAAGAAAATCTTAAAATTCACAGGAAACTATAACATACCTTAGATAGTCAAGAAAATCTTGAGCAAAATGAACAAAGCTTAAAATATCACACTCCCTGATTTTAACATATATCGAACTATTGCAATTGAAACAACATGACATTAGATTAAAAACAAACACATCAACTAGTGGAGCAGGATAGAAAGTCCAGAAATAAACCTAAGTATTTATTGTCAATCAACTTTTGACAAAAGAACCAAGAACGCACAATGAGGGAAAACAGACACCTAAATAAATGGTGTTGTGAAAAATGGATATTTACATACAGAAGAATGAAATTGAACCCTTCTCACACACCACATACAAAAATCAACTAAAAGTGTATAAAGACTTAAACATAAGATCTGAAACCATAAAGTTGCTAGAAGAAAACAGGAGAAATGCTCCATGACATTAGTCTGGGCAGTTTCTTGCACAGTACTTGAAAGGTACCGGCAACAACAACAACAACAAAAAAACAGACAAGACTGTGTCAAGTTGAAAAGCTTCTACACAGCCAAGGAAACAACAGAGTGAAGACACACCCTGCCAACTGGAAGAAAATACTTACAAACTACACAGAAGGTAAGGGGCTAATATTCAAAATAGATAAGGAACTCTAGCAATTCAATAAAAGAAAACAAATTTAAAAATGGACAAAGGATCTAAACAGACATTTCTTGAAATAAGAACTATGAATGGCCATCAATAAATGAAAAAATGCTTAACACTGTAATCACCAAGGAAATGCAAATTAAAACCACAATCAGATATACCGCCTACCTGAAAGAATGACTTTTATCAATAAGATGAATGATAATGAGTGTTGGCACGGATGCAGAGAAAACAATGCTTGCACACTGTTTGTTAGAATGTAAGTGAGTATAGCCAAATTATGATCCAGCAAGCTCACTTCTGGCCATGTATCTAGCTTTTTGTCGTTGTTGTTGTTTTTGGTACTGTGGATTGAACCCAGAGGCACTTTACCACTAACCACATCTCCAGATCTTTTTATTTTTTATTTTGAGATAGGGTCTCACTAAGTTGCTTAGGACCTCACTAAGTTGCTGAGACTGGTCTCAAACTTGTGATCCTCCTGCCTCAACCTCCCAAGTGGCTAGGATTATAGGCCTGCACCATGGTACCTGGCCTGATCATGTATCAAAAGGAACTGAAATCAATGCATTAAAGAGATATCTTCGTTCCCATGTTCATTACAACTTTATTCATAAAAGCCAAGATATGGAAACTATCTAAGTGTCCATCAGTAGATGAAAAGACAAAGAAAATGGGGAGATATCTATCTATCTATCTATCTATCTATCTATCTATCTATCATATAGTATACAGACTTAACAAATAAGAGGATTCTGTCATTTGTGATAAAATGTAAGTAACTACAGGACAGTATGCTAAATGAAATAAGCGGGGACAGACAAATTCTGTATAATCTCATTACATATGAAATCTAAAAAAAATGAACTCAGAAACAGAGCAGAAAGGTGGCTTCTAGAAGCTAGGAATGAGGGGAAGGAATGGAGAAGGGGAATATGTTGAACAAAGGGTAAAAATTTTCAGTTAGACTAGAGGAATAACGTTTAGTGATCTATTGAGGTGCATGGTGCCCCAGTTAATAATAATGTATTGTATATTTCAAAATTGCTAAAATAGGTTTTTAATATTCTCGCCACAAAAGAATGATAAACTGGCGAGGTGACACATATGTTAATTAGCTTGAATTTTCTTTACTATGTACATAGATCAAAATATCACATTGTACCCCATAAATATATGCAATTATTATTTGTTCATTAAAACTTAAATGGAATGGAGAAAGAAAGAAAGAAAGGAAAGGAACCTTAGGTACTTCACAGAATCTCCTGAAAGGTGGAAGGACCAGGCTGGAAAGAGCAATGCCCAGATCAGATTGCAGAACTCTACCAGGGAAATGTCAACCTCTACCACTGACTAACGTGGGGAATAGACCCTGCAAATAGAAGAACCTCTACTACTGTTTCCTGGAGTCTAGGCGCACCTGCCTTGCTCTTGCTAGCCTGGGTATTCCCTGCTTTTTAATCTTTCTAACCTCCACTTAAAAGTCCAGGGCAAATGTATCTGATTACATGTGTCTAGCAGGAAGGAGACTGAGAAAGTAAAGTAAATGTGTGTGTGTGTGTGTGTGTGTGCGTGTGTGTGCAAATTTAATTCTCAACTCCTGATCTGAACCAGGTATTCAGCAGATTGAAGTTATTCACAGGGAAGATGGATGAGTGATGGTTTCAACACCTCTTTGAGAATTAAGGAAGAGCCTAATAACCTAAATAAACCCCTGGTTGTTGCAAGATGTACATGGAAGAAAATAATTTTAAAGTACATACTTCTACTATTCCTTTTGTTTCTTTTTTGAAATTGTGTGTCAGTTTCCCTTTTTTAAAAACCACTGTATTATAAGCGATGAATCTTCAGAAAGAGAAATTAGGAAAACTACCCCATTCACAATAGCTTCGAAAAAAATAAAGTATTTGGGAATCAATCTCACAAAAGAGGTGAAAGACCTCTACAATGAGAACTACAGAACACTAAAGAAAGAAATTCAAGAAAACCTTAGAAGATGGAAAGATCTCCCATGTTCTTGGATAGGAAGAATTAATATTGTCAAAATGGCCATACTACCAAAAGTGCTATACAGATTCAATGCAATTCCAATTAAAATCCCAATGATGTACCTTACAGAAATAGAGCAAGCAATTATGAAATTCATCTGGAAGAATAAAAAACCCAGAATAGCTAAAGCAATCCTCAGTAGAAAGAGTGAAGCAGGGGGTATCGCAATACCAGATCTTCAACTCTACTACAAAGCAATAGTAACAAAAACGGCATGGTATTGGTACCAAAATAGAAAGGTGGATCAATGGTACAGAATAGAGGACACGGACACAAACCCAAATAAATACAATTTTCTCATACTAGACAAAGGGGCCAAAAATATGCAATGGAGAAAAGATAGCCTCTTCAACAAATGGTGCTGGGAGAATTGGAAATCCATATGCAACAGAATGAAACTAAACCCATATCTCTCACCATGCACGAAACTAAACTCAAAATGGATTAAGGATCTCGGAATCAGACCAGAGACCTTGCATCTTATAGAAGAAAAAGTAGGTCCAGAGCTTCAACATGTCGGCTTAGGACCAGACTTCCTCAACAGGACTCCCATAGCACAAGAAATAAAAGCAAGAATTAATAACTGGGATAGATTCAAACTAAAAAGCTTTCTCTCAGCAAAGGAAACTATCAGCAATGCGAAGAAAGAGCCTACAGAGTGGGAGAAAATCTTTGCCAATCATACTTCAGATAGAGCGCTAATTTCCAGAATCTATAAAGAACTCAAAAAACTCTACACCAAGAATGTAAATAATCCAACTGACAAATGGACTAAGGAAATGAATAGACACTTCACAGAAGATCTACAAGCAATCAACAAACATATGGAAAAATGTTCAACATCTCTAGTAATAAGAGAAATGCAAATCAAAACCACCCTAAGATTCCATCTCACCCCAATTAGAATGGCGATTATCAAGAATACAAGCAACAACAGGTGTTGGCGAGGATGTGGGGAGAAAGGTACACTCAAACATTGCTGGTGGGGCTGCAAATTAGTGCAGCCACTCTGGAAAGCAGTGTGGAGATTCCTTAGAAAACTTGGAATGGAACCACCATTTGACCCAGCTATCCCACTCCTTGGCCTATACCCAAAGGACTTAAAATCAGCATATTACAGAGATACAGCCACATCAATGTTCATAGCTGCTCAATTCACAATAGCCAGATTGTGGAACCAACCTAGATGTCCTTCAATTGATGAATGGATAAAGAAAATGTGGTATATATATACAATGGAATATTACTCAGCCATAAAGAATGATAAAATTATGGCATTTGCAGGCAAATGGATGAAACTGGAGAATATCATGCTAAGTGAGATAAGCCAATCTCAAAAAACCAAAGGAAGAATGATATCGCTAATAAGTGGATGATGACACATAATGGGGGGTGGGAAGGGTTAGTGTTGGGGTTGGAGTTGGGTTTAGGGAGGGGGGCAGGAATGGAGGAAGGAAGGACTGTATAGATGGAGGGGAAGGGTGGGAGGGGAGGGGGGGAAGGGAAAAAATGGCAGAATGAATCAAACAACATCACCCTATGTAAATTTATGATTACACAAATGGTATGCCTTTACGCCATGTACAGACAGAGAAACAACATGTATCCCATTTGTTTACAAAAAAAAAAAAAAAAAAAAAAAAAAAAAAAACACTGTATTGAGGTAGGGTTGACATGCAAAAAAATGTACATAACTAAAATATGCACTTTGATGAATCTTTTGTTTCTTCATTGAAAATACATTTTCTGGAGCTTACAGTGTACCACACAGTAGTAGGCTAGGTAATCTTGAGGAGAGCAAACCTGGTTCAAGTCCTTAGAATGCAATAATTTCATTTGAGATAAAGAAAAGGTAAATATAACACAGCAAATGCAGAAAATAGTGATCACATGAGAGTATTATGAACACATGTATATAGACAGTATTCTTATAATACATGTATTTAGAAATGTGCATTCCCTGCAAATCAAAACTACCCTAAGATTCCATCTCACCCCAATTAGAATGGCGATTATCAAGAATACAAGCAACAACAGGTGTTGGAGAGGATGTGGGGAAAAAGGTTCACTCATACATTGCTGGTGGGGCTGCAAATTAGTGCAGCCACTCTGGAAAGCAGTGTGGAGATTCCTTAGAAAACTTGGAATGGAACCACCATTTGACCCAGCTATCCCACTCTTTGGCCTATACCCAAAGGACTTAAAATCAGCATATTACAGAGATACAGCCACATCAATGTTCATAGCTGCTCAATTCACAATAGCCAGATTGTGGAACCAACCTAGATGTCCTTCAATTGATGAATGGATAAAGAAACTGTGGTATATATATACAATGGAATATTACTCAGCTATAAAGAATAATAAAATTATGGCATTTGCAGGCAAATGGATGAAATTGGAGAATATCATGCTAAGTGAGAGAAGCCAATCTCAAAAATCCAAAAGGCAAATGATCTCACTGATAAGTGGATGATGACATATAATGGGGGGTGGGAGGAGGGCAAGAATGGAGGAAGGAGGGACTGTATAGAGGGAAAAGAGGTGTGGGAGGGGTGGGGGGGAAGGAAAAAATAACAGAATGAAACAAACATCATTACCCTATGTAAATGTATGATTACGCAAATGGTATGCTGTTACTCCATGTACAAACAGAAACAACATGTATTCCATTTGTGTACAATAAAAATAAAAAAAAAAAAGAAAGAAATGTGCATTCCCAAACATATATCCTATATATAGGCTATATATACATTTTAGGGGGTGCAGTCAAGAGTATTTCCTGGAGGACAACTTAAGCAGACATAAAAGAGAAAGAATCTGGAAGTGAAACAGGGAGAGGAGGTGTGTACAGAGGAAGACTCATGCAATTTGGTTTTGCTAGAGAGAAACTAGCAAGCAAGATCCGATGAAAGATGAAATAGTGGAGATAGGCTGGAGGAAGATCAAAATCCCCTTCTTAACTAGAGTGTAAGATTTTAATGTTCTTACACTCTAATTGTAAGAAATCCCATGAAAACCACGCCGGACACAGGAGGGTTTATTAAGCAGAGTATCTCCCTGCAGGGTAAGAGAGAAAATGAGAGGAAAAGAGAAAGGGCGAGCGCTAGAGAAAGTGGAAAATTGAGCAGGAGAGAGAAAGAAAGTGAGTAGGAGAGAGAAAGCAAGAGAAAATATGGCGGGGGAGCTATCCCTAAGCAGTTGAATTCCGCTGGGCTAACAGGGGGCCAATAATGGAGAAGGATACTTGCAAGCTGACTGATGAGCCAATAGCTAGCTAGGATGTTCACAGACTGACAAGTAGTTGGGAGGCGGGGAAATGGCTGCAACGGAAAGGGTGGGAGAGCAGCTTTACACTAGTTAAGGGAAAAACTTTAAGAATTCAAGTGGGGCCTGGTATGGTGATGCACACCTTGTAATCTCAGCTTCTCAAAAGACTGAGGCAGGAGGATGGCAAGTTTGAGGACAGCCTAGGCAACTTTGTGAGCCCCTATCTCAAAAAAAAAAAAAAAATGAAGGGTTGGAGATGTAACTCCATGGTAAAGTATTTGCCTAGTATGCATGATGCCCTGGGTTCAATCCCTGATAAATCTCTCCCCACCCCCCACCCCCAAAAAAAAAGGAATTTGAGAGGGTGATATGATCAAATTTGTTTTAGGTAAATTGTTCAGACTGGTGGGTAGAAGAAGGATTTGAAGAGGTTCAACATCAGAGATCTGAAGAATGTAGGTTGTTGGTGGCCATCTGGCCAAAAAATTCTGAGACTCTGAGCTGTGGTAGTGATTTTAGGAATAGAAAAAAGGGGACATGGCTAATAAATAGTGTCATTTTGGTCTTGAAGAGTGACTAGTAGTCAACCAGGCAGAGAAGTAAAAGAAGGACATTCCCAGGCAGATGGAGAGAAAGGAAGGCGTGGAAGAGCAAGGAATGTTTTGAGAAATGGAGAATAATTTAGTGTGGTTGGAACACTGGATCACTACAGGGGAGGAGGCTGAAGGAAATGCTGGTTTGGTAGTCAAGATCCAATAGATGAAGGATCTTTTGTATTAAGCATAGGAGTCTGGGCTCCTTAGTAGCTTATGCTTTGCATACCCTCCACACCCACCCTTTTCTCTTTTGAAAGATTTGGGCTTCAGAGTCCATGGGGTGCAATAAAATCAAGGAATCATTGGTAGGAGGGCCACAGCCCCTCCAGAAGTACTCAGAAAACTAATCAAGAATCCTCAAACAGAGAGGACCTGTAGTTCCTTTATAAACCACATTTCAATCCTGCAAAATTACAATCCTCCTAAATTACCAGTGTGTTACCTGAATACAGGCTGCCCTTGAAGTCCCTAATTTCATTGTATTGACTGAGGCTTTAGTTAGTCTATTATTGGAAAAGGAAGCATTTGTGCTTCAAGTACAGGAAATCACCAAACAATTAACGTCCATGGACTCCTGGGCCCGGGTCAAATGCCTGAGTGTGATTATCTTTGTTTCATGTCAGACTATTGAGGAAGTGTTTTGCAGGCTAGAATCTTGGCTTTATTTGGTTGTTTTGAGTCAATGGAGCCCACTGTGAGACCTTAAACCTGACAACTATCTAGAGCAAAATGGGAATACAGCAGACAGAGGTCTACTGCAAGAAGAGAGATTTTTAGAGAGGGTGGAAAGCTCTCTCTAAAATACTCCACAATTTGGGTATTCAGAGTCAGGAAGGGCCACTTATGCTGCCCAGAGAGAAATTAGCATGGGAAGAAAAGGAAATGGAAATAGTTATTACATGACGTGGCCAGGGAAATTAACCCCTCAGAGGCACAGGATTGGTGTGGGTTGGACACAGGGCTAGTATTATGGGCAGACAGGGCAGTTGGAAAACTTTTCTGACCCAGAATACACCTCAAAGGGAAGTGAAGCCAGAACTGGGGACAGGCAGTTAGTATAGAAATAGGCGATCCGGTCAAATCGAGGAAATGGAGGCCATGAAAGTCATCTGTCTCTGGAAGTTGGAAACTGCTCCCTGGGAGAATGGAATGTCAAGGATCTCCGGAGCCCATTGATTGCCAAATTTACCTGCTCTTATCAAGGACTTCAGGGAAGGAGCTGCTAATTAATGCCCCCTGGCTCTTGCCTGGCTGAATCGCATTGGCCCTCCCCCACCCCTGCTCCTCACTTTAAGCATCTCACCTGCAAAACCAGGCCTAGTCACATAGGCCAGAAGGAAAGATGAGGGTGGAGAGAACTGGAGAACAAAAGAGACCTCAGCGTATAAAAGATGTAGAGCATGCTCACTTGGGATTCTAGAACATCAGCCATGGTCCCTTTCTCCCCCTTGGGAGAAGTCTGTATTATTTCTGCTTTTAAATAAAACCTGCTTAACATGCTTGCCTTGGCGTTCTTCTCTAGTGTTCAAACTTCAACATTATAGGGAGCAGAACTCATCACCAGTAAACAGTGGTATCAGAAGTACCAAAGAAACCCTAAAAGGAAACCAGAAAAGCACAATATGAAGTGAGATGACAAGAATTAGCTTCCCCAATGTCACAACATTTTCCATTAATCCATTTTGAATGAATCATATTGCTGATTGTGGGAAACTATTCATACCCTGGAACAATGTTATATATTAAAGACTGGACTGCATGTGTGGCTCAGTGGTAGATCACCTGCTTAGCCTGCTTGAAGTCCTCAGTTCCTGGAACTGTTAAAAAAAAAAAAAAAAGGAAATGGAAACTGATTATTATTATTTTTAATGAAGAAGGAAATAGGAGATAAGGGTACATACAGGCTCAAATTTAGGCAGATGGGAATCTTAAATGTCCTGTTCACATAGTAACTGCTCAGCAAGTATGTTTGAATGAATGAATTATCATGCCCATCTATCAGATGAGGAAAGTGCTACTGGAAATGTTAAGCAACTTATCTAAAATGACACAGTGTTTATGTGATACCTATAAACCTCATTCATTGATTTCTTTGCTTTTACTCTTGCCCAATTCCTCTCCCCACCACCATTCTCTTTAGCAACCATAGTGATTGCTCTCAAATCACAAGTGGCTTTGGTTCACAGAGCAAACAGCTTTTTGCTGTGGCCTACAGAGAGCCCTATTCAATCTGATTCCTGGCTACCTCTCCTGCTGATTTCCCCCCATTATTCTCCTTGCTCCTTGTGCTTCGGCTGCTCGAATCTCCTTCCTATTCCTTAAACTTTAGGAAATTTTCCTGTTTCTGAGCTTTGTGTTTTTCTGGAACACTTTAGATATTTGAAGGCTCAGTTTCTTCAAGTCTCTGCACCCAACTTTTCTCTGAAGTGTCATTTAGACCACCCTATATAAAAATAAAAATACTGTCACTCTAATTCTTTGTCCTACTTTAATTTTCTTCACAATATTTATCTGTTATGGAGTGCGTGAGAATTACAAACCACCACGCATAATGAGCCAAATTGAAAGGGGAAAAAAGGTCCTTTAATGAGCGTGCCAGGCAAGCGGCTGGGATTAGGCTAGCACCTCAAAGAACTCCCAGCACCTGAATTTTGGAAGTAGAGAGTTTATAAAGGCAAAAACCAGAAAAAAATTGAGGTACACGTAGGTCAGAAAGACCCTGTTGAGACAGATATTTTGATTACATAAGAGAATTGTTTTGATCATACATTTCAGAGTTATTTTGTTACACATCAGGGCCATAATCAGGGACGGGGGAAGGTCCCCCTGTACTGTCAACATAGATATAGCTTCAGGAGGCTGAAAAGAAACATTTAAGCTAGCATAAAATAGAGTCAGGACAGAACAAAGTGGCGTTACTTTTCCATTTCATATCAATATCTAGCATTGTTAGATTCATTGTTAGTTTCTTATCTATTTTTTCCACAAGCCTCCCCAAGAGAGCTTTCAAATTTTTGCTAATCTGATATATGTTGTATACAAGCCAGTTTAAATTTGCATTTCTTACTGTGAGTAAAGTTGAAAATCACAGAAATGCTCTTCATAACTATGTAGTAGAAATTTGTTTTTTCCTTATTTTAGTAAATATTACGTATTGTATGCTTTAGAACCCATCTTCTCATTTTAATAAAATCAGTAAATAATTAATTAATTAATAAAATATTAACCAATCAATTAATAATTTATTTATTAATACAATTATTATAGGTACATTTACTTTATTTATACCCACCCTGTTTTCTTTTTCTTTTTTTTCCTTTTTGTGGTGCTGGGGATCAAACCCAGGCCACCCACATGCCAGGCAAGCCCTCTACCACTGAATCACATTCCCAAGTACTATCCACCTCTTTTTGCAAAAGATTTGAGAAGTTTAAGAGACATGAAAAATAAAGTAGTAAATTATAAATGAAAGAAGAAAGTAGACTGGGAGAAGATAAATACTAGTGTTAGGTAGTAGTAATGAGCAATGAAATGCAGACCAATTACACGGCAGGGTCATGGGTTTTCTTTAAATTACCTTTAAGGCCTTTGCCTTTCTTTCTTGAAGTGTTTCTTGATTGGCTCCCTTATTTCCATCTGTTCATTCTCCAGGCATGTGTGCCTGTTATTTTTCTATAAGTTAGTCAATTAACTTCTAAGGCAAATGCAAAGGTTCCCAGTGGAACCTTAAATGAGACCCCATCCTTGACTAACATGTGACCGAAGCCTTGTAAGAGACCCTGAAGCAGAGGACTAAGTGAAGTCATGCCCAGATTCACAACTCGGAGAAATTGTGAGACAACAAATACTGTTTTAAGTCACTCAGTTCATGGTAATACGGTTACACAGGAATAGCTAGCTAGTACAATTAAAGTGTAGGTCAAACACCATTACCCTATGTAAATGTATGATTACACAAATGATATGCCTCTACTTCATGTACAGAGAAACAAGTTGTACCCATTTGTTTACAATAAAAAATAAATAAATAAAAAGATAAAAGAAAATAAAGTGTAGGAAATGTCACATTTCATTATTTTCCTAGGTTAAATTAAATCCATTGAGTCTATTAAGTGGTAATTTAATCTGTAATCTTTCGAAGGCTCTCCTTCATCCTTCTTAAAAGAACCTTACATAATTTGAGAACACCTATAGAGAGCGGTGTGAAGAGAGTCCTTAATTCATTTCCTTGCTGGTGAGATGCACATTGTCCAAGTGATTGATGGAATCCATTCAAATGTGAAGATAACATCTACTCCCTTCTGGCCAAATTCAGCAACTGGGACTTCACTCAAGGGGGAAGGCTGCAGTTTAGTGCTCAGATGCACCCAAAACCATGTCCCTCAAAACTCTTGCTACTTCCAGGCCTGTGAGGAAGCCCAGTGTTGATCCCCACAGCAGGAGGACCTATGACAACCCTTTTTCCTAGAAATCTCTCTAGAAATGAACCCAGCCCCTTCTCTCTTAACTCCAGAAGATTTCCTCCTGAAGGTCAATCCAGCAAGTCTCTAAGACCTTGGATTTCAAAAACAATGTTTTCTTAAATCACTGAAGGGAGCCTGGACCTTACCAAACAGAATACAAAGTCCTAGCTATCCTATTCCAAGAAAGGGGCGGGGTGGGGGGATGATCTCTCATTCTTTTGTGATGACTGCTCAGCAACTAGAAGTCAATTAATTTGTCGCTGAGGTTACTAACCGCACAGTTGGCCAAGACAAGATGAAAATGCATGCTCAATCATGAAGTCCTAATTATTGTGAAAGATTCCATTTCCTCAAGAAAAAGAAGACTAGTTCTAAGTCTTACAGGGAATTTTTCCTTTTAAAAATGAAAGGGCAGCAAAGTCTAAGGTTTGTAAATTATAATCTATTTGGAGCCCAGATGTAGGTGAAGTCCATGCTAGTGTCTCTGGGCTTAGGATAGTTGGGGCACAGGGTACCCACAAACATTTGCAGGTAGGAGAGGACTGGATATGTGGTAGGAACCATTTTGCGAAGGGACTTGAAAACATTGTAAAAAAGATATATTAAAATAAAACCAAAAGTAGATCTTTTTTCCCCAGTGCCAAGGATTGAAACCAGGACCTCACATCTGTCAAGCAGGCGTGAGCTGCACCCTCCAGTTCAACGTAGACATTTATATTTCACAAACTTTAAAAAATAATTTATTCTATTTACCACTATGGTCTTATCTATTGTAGTTTCCGAGACTCTTCTATTTTTTTCCATTTCGGTATATTGGAAAACATTGCAAATTATCTATTAAACCAAATCCAGGTTCTTTCACAGAAATAGGAATTTAATTTTACAGCAGTTAAAAAAAATTCTCTCCCCTTTTTTTCCCCTTCGGCCATTTTCTCTGATAATGCTGTATTATTCCTCCCACTCAAAAGCCAAGAATGACAACTCAACTACTTCCTCCCCCTACATACTTACAGGAAAGAATAGAAACAATTCTGTCAACTCCAGCTGGGGCAGCACAAATTGCAAGGAAGCTTTTCTTAGAATTTTTTATCCTGCATGACTCTCAGTGTAGGTGCTTTCCAACAATTTGGTTTTATTTTTCTTGAATTCTGTTCTTGCTGCAGAAACCCTCAATTGTCTAACACTGGTGGCATTTGGTAATCTTTGCCAAGTTTAATTCCAGTTCAGTTGCTTGGAAGGTTTTAATGACCAAGAAAGAAGGTTTTGTAAACCTCCTTGTTTGGTGCAATGGGAATTTGCTCAGGAAGCATGAGTCAGGCTCCCTCCCTCTCTCTCAGCAAAATAGGTTGATTTATTTCCTTTTGAAGGCAGGACAACAAATATGACCATCATACTTGTCCCCATTCCAGTGCAGCATTACAGGAAGTAGTGTTTGCCTTAGGAAATGTATGCATCTCTGATTGTACTCAGGTCATTTTGGTGGTAGCGAAACTGTTTAATTTTAAAAATTATGCATCTATTTTAATATGTATTAGAACAATATGGCAACATGTTAATTCATAAATTCCATGGATGCTATTGTCTAAGGTTGGGCTAAATAATAACGAAGTCCAAGAAAAATAGGAAGTAAATGATAATATAATTGGCATGCAGATATAGTCAAATCCTAAATAATGGTGTATGAATAGTCAATGTTTTAGAAACACTGTCCATTTAAGATATATTGGGATTCGTCTCAAGATAGAACTATTTTGAATTCACAGTCTTGCTACTGAACAACTGTGTGCTTTAGACAAATTCACAAACCTCTCTAACCATCAATATCTTCACTATATAAGGATAATTCTTACCTTATAGAGTTGTTAAACAAACTTACTTGAATAAAATCTAGTTTTTATAATGAGCATAGGGTGTGCTAATTAAAAGGTAGACACTGATAATTTCTTATCTGATTCTTCTTTGACTGTTCATTGTCATGTATCTTCAATAAAAATCTTGTAGCCATAAAGCAAGTAACTAGCTCTCCTATCCAACAATAGTGTCAGAAAATGCTGGTGCATCTGAGAAGCAGAAAATCTAATGAATAGGGCACTGTTTTAGGAAGAAGGAGATCTGACTTTCTTCTTGAACTTCCTGCAACAAGTGACTTAACTTACAAAACAACCATGAAAGCAAACATGTGACTATCTGCCTTGTGCCTGAAAAAATAAACCATCTCACTCTTTTTCGTGATGTGTGTTTGTTTGTCATGGGGTTGTTTTCAGAATTAAGAGGCTATGATTCAAGTTCAGTTCAGGTCAGCAAACACTTTTTTTTCAGGACTTAATCTGTATCAGGCATAGTGCTAATTCTCTGACATAAAAATTAAAAAGGCAAGGTTTCTGAACTTTACTCATTCAATAAATATGAGGTACTTACTGAGTAGTAGACACTGTGTGAGTCTTGGGTAATCAAACAGAAACACTCATGGAATTATTGAACTCACACTCATGTAATTTATAGTATGGAGATGATTATAGTCAGTGTTGTATTGATAAGGGTTTAGTAATCAGTTCTCAAAAAATAAAAAAATAAAAAAACTAATAAACATGTGCCTTACCATATTTTACTAATAAAGTGTGCATAGCACACAACATACAAATAATAATATATAAAATAATTTTCATTATAAAGTCATTATGATCAAATGAGTCTTATAGAATTATTTCATGTTTTTTTTGCTGAACTCTGGTATCGATAGCCAACCTATGAGTGTGGTTTATCAATGAATGTTGGTTGATATTTTCATTTAAGTTAAAGTATAAGATAAAAGTGAAAAAAAGATAAAGGAAGGGCAGAGCTTTACATGTTTGTCAGTGCCCGAGTGATTCCTTCTCTGAATGCTATAATAGTTCCTTCATTTTTTTGGCTACTCACAGTCTATACATATGCACATGCACTTTTTTTTTTTTTTGGGTGCTGGGGATTGAACCTAGGGCCTTGCGCTTACAAGGCAAGCACTCTACCAACTGAGCTATCTCCCCAGCCCTGCATGTGCACTTTTAAGTGTAATTTGCATCGTTAATATTTTCTCCATCACTTTCTAGACAGCGAAAAGAAAACATTGATTCCTTATATGTAGTATTTTCTTATTTCCATGGTGTCAATATTCCTACTGCTACTTTTAAGCTACAAATATGGCTTCTCTAAACATAGAGTTGGAAGAGATAAGGCACACCATTATTTAATAGTTCCACCATAAATATACAGTAGAGGTAACTAACCTTAAGAATATAGATATTAGTAAGATCACCAAAATAATTAGGAAGGGAAGAGTTTTGGGTATTTATTACCTTTGTCTTTAATATAATTTATTTCATTGTAAGTTGTAATGAACATGATGAGTTTATTTAATTTTTAATAATCTTTTAACAACTGACTCACAAAATTCCTGAAAATAAAACCATCTACTCTTGTGACCCAGTATGAGTTGGATCCAGCACTGATGTTATAAAATCTTGAAATATTAACAATTGTGTGTTTTCTTTTCTGTATTTTTATTTTTTACCAGTAACTCAGAGGTATCCATGTGCCTTAAGAAGAAGTATGACTGCTATAGTGAGAACAAAAACAACAAAAACTAAGATCCAAGTATACACAGTGGGTCCAACACATGCATTCCCCATAAGGTCTTTCTGAAATCCTAGTACACTGACCCCAGAAAAGGCACAAGCTAAGAAGGACCAAGAGAACGAGAAAGGACACAACATAATTACATGGGAGCAGGTTAATAAATGAGAACAAATATTTCAGCCTAGGGAAAAGTCAATTTGAAGAGAGGGGCTGTTAAAATGAAATTTTTTAATTTGTTCTTTTTAATTTAGAATGTATTTTGACATATTATACAAACATGGAGTACAACTTCCCATTCTTGTGGTTGTACATGATGTGGAGTTACACTGGTCATGTTAAAATAAAACTTTAAAAAAAAGAGGGGGAGTAGTAATGATTCTTGCTGTGAAATGAATCACACACACACACACACACACACACACACACACACACAGAGCTAAGGAAGTGGTGGAATGAAAAGATAACATTGGGGAAGATCTCTGAGAAAGTAGAACCAGAAAATAAAAATGAAAGTGAAAAAGAGATGGAAAGCCAAAAAGAAAGTTGAAAGCTTAATTTAGCATCTAAATAATAAAGAAAAGAATAGAGAAAATAAAGGAGAGGTGACTCTCGAATTCAGGAAAATTTCCCTCAACCGGAAGACATGACTTTCTAGAGAGGACCCACAAATGCTCAGCACAATGGACCTAAAAAGATGCACACCAAGGCACCTCATGAGAAATTTCAGTTACTAGGGACAAAAAGGAGTTCCTAACCATTTCCAAAAATGTGTGTGTGGGGTGAAGAGAGCTCAAAGAACTAGAATTACAAAGGAATTGACTCGTTAGCAGCAATGTTTCATGCAAGAAGACAATGGAACAATGTCCAGAACGCCAAGGAAAAGGGCTTCCACCTAGAAGTTCATATTCAGCAACACTTTCATTCAAGGGTGATGACAGGATAAAGACATTTGCAGATGTTCGTGCTCTTAAAATTGTTCTGAACATTCTCAATAACCACTGCAAGATGCACTCCACAAAGCAAAGAAACAAAACAAGAAAGAGGATGCAGAACATAAGACATGCAGCCCAGGGAGAGGAAGGGAATCCCCAGTCAGATCATGAAGAAGATCCCAGATTGACTCCTGTACACATTTCTAGAAAGCTACCTGTTCATGTTGGGACAGGAAAACAGAGGGCTCGAAGAGCGGCATTGTGCCAACATGAATAAATAGAAGAAATGATCTGCTGCAGCTGAACATTACAAGAGAAAAGTTATTAACACTGGAGGAATGCTGTGAGGTAAATTAGTTATAGATGTATAGAAAACTAAGCAAATAATAAAGAGTGATGATTATTCCAGAAAAAAATTACAAGAAAGGAAATGTAATCATTGTTCACTGTCTGGTCGTGTTGAGTTAACCAAGAGTTGTAGAATAATATAATCATACAAGGAATAGAAGAATTTATGAGAATATGTATGTGTTGGGGAATGGGGTGAATTGTAAGACAGCTTAGTCTTCATGCTCCACAGGAGAAAGCCAAGGAAATAAAACAGCAATCTCCAAATAGCAGCAATACAAGAATGTTCCTTTCAACACAAGAATGGCATCAAAATTGTAATGTGTTACACCCTGTGTATGTATAATATGTCAAAATACACCCTACTGTCATGTATGTCTAACAACAACAAAAAAAGAATGTTCTTTAGGAAGACAGAGGCCTGTACCAGCAGAAATAGTTAATATAATAGAAAAAAAATATGTTGCCTTTTAATGGGAATTGGGGGTGGAAAAGAAGGAATGGTATACTGCTTTTTTTAAGAAATTACAAGTTTTATAGAATTATTGACTTTTTTTTTTTTTTTTGCAGTGCTAGGAATTGAACCCAGGGCCTTATGCCTGCAAGGCAAGCACTCTACCAACTGAGCTATATCCCCAACCCGAATTAATGACTTTTAAAACTTTTTACAAATATAAATTATTGTTTTAAAAGAAGGAATAATCAGCATTCATTTTATCATTTTTTCTCAAGTCCTCTTATGAAAATAAATGAAATGCTGTGAGGAAACTGATGGTGTAAAGAAAGTCTCAGACGTGATGGTTATGTAGCCTGAGAGTGATAATTGCCAAACCTGTTACAGAAATAATCATACCCATAAGTATTATGAAGGAAAACCATAGAGAAATGTGGACATATTAATGGGAAACTCAGTCTCATCTGGGGTTTGTGGAGGGTTTTCATACAGAAACTTACGGTTTACTCAAAGAGAAAGGGTGTAAGTAATTTCAACACAAATGCAATACGTAGATAAAAGTCTATAATAGGGTGCTGGGAATACATAAGAGGGACATTGAGCCCACCTGGGTGGATCAGGAAGAACTTGCTGGAGTAAAGAATAGCTAAGGATGTGGAGGAGAGTACTGGAGGATTTAGAACAATAATCATATATTTCAGGAAGGTTTAGAACCTTTACATGCATAGGCCAAAAGTTTTGAGACAAATGTATTTGACTCACTAATTAGAATCATATTTTGTGGCCCTTGAGGCCGGGGTGGGGATTGAACACAGGACCTCACACAGCTAAGCATGCACTGTACCACTGAGCTACATCCCTAGCTCCTTGTTTCTTCTTCCTCTTCCTCTTCCTCCTCCTCCTCTTCTTTCTCCTTCTTCTTCTTTTTTTAACCAGCTGTTTTTCTACTGATTAAGAAAAACGATTTATTTGGGTCCTAGCATATTTTCTTGTAATTGATATCCCTTCTCTTGCCCTGGAGGGAGTATTACAAAATGCTCACCCTAATCCTTTCTCTCTCTCTCTCTCTCTCTCTCTCTCTCTCCCCCACCCCTTTCTCTCTAAACTTTAATGCATTTATTTTAACTCCACTTGTTTTTTACAATGAGAGTATATATTACTGGTAAATACTTAATGCTTTAAATTTACAAGTATATTTACAGAAACTTGAAAGCATTCCAATTAAATGAAAAAAAAGTACAAATTCTTATTTCTTTTTTGTCTTTTCAAAGTATTTAACATTCTCACAACCACCAATACTTTTAACCAAATATGCATAGCTGCAGTCTCTTAAGTTTAACAAGACAGCCACTTCCTAAGTTTAATTATTTTAATAACCTGACTCTTTAAACTACTCTGATTTAACCAAGAGCTGATTGATAAATACACGTGGCCAATAAAGACCACATTCCAGCATTACCATTCTTGTTGCCAGTTATTACCCAGAATTCTCCAGTCTGGCTCCTCAATCATTTATCCAGCAACTTCTGGGCTTTGTCTCCTCTTTCTAGTCATGTGTCTCATCACCTCCTAGATTTGATGACATGTGCCTTCTTCTCTTTGACTCTTGGCTCAGAATCTCACCTTTCCTAGCCCCATGCAGAGATTTCATGGGGCTGGGAAAGGTTACAAAGATGAGATTTCTTTCTACTGACTAAAGTAGTTTAGTCTGTCAGTAGACATTGACTAAAGTTTTTGTAGACATTATTTAGGGTCTGGAAAACTATAGTTCACTAACAGCTCTCTATGCAGTGGTACTGTTGGTGATTCCTTTCTTTTTTTTTTCTTTTTTTTTTTTGCGGTACTGGGGATTGAACCCAGGACTTTGTGCTTATGAGGCAAGCACTCTACCAACTGAGCTATATCCCCAGCCCCTGCTGGTGATTCTTAACTCTTTTTTTCTTGTTCTAATTTTTCTCTAATAGACATAAGAAGAAACAAGAGTAACATAGTAAATTTGTAGGAGGAGCTTCTGCTTTTCTTCCATAGTCAAATTTCATTTTATTTTTTATCTTTGATAAACATGTAATAATTGCATGTATTTATAGGGCATGGTGTGGTATTTCAATACATGTATACAGAGCACATTGATCAACTCAGGGTTATTAACATTTCCATCTTTATCATTTCTTTATATTTGGAGCCTTTTACCTTCTTCTAGTTCTTTACAAAACATATAAAAAGTTATTGTGAACTATAGTCGCCCATTGTTCCTTCTATTTAACTGTGTTTTGGTACCCATTATCAAACCTCCCTCTATCTTCCTTTTCCCTAGACCTTCTTAACCTATCTAGTAGCAAGATTTTTTTCTAACAAAAGACTCTTTGGCAAAAACAAATAAGTACTTTTTAAATTTCTTATACTTCAGTATTTCATTTAATCCTTACAACTATCCAACAAAACTCTAAGATCAATTTTTAAAATTGCATTTGAGAAATAAGGATATAACAGTCACAGGATGTTGATTGAGCCTCTTTTACATATTAGTTCATTTTATTTTGGGGACTAGAATTCAGGATCAGACATACTTTTGAAGCAAATTGAAAATTTGAGGTTGTAGTTTCTTATGGTTACCAAAGTTTGAGCCCCAATTATGTTTTTAATTTGACAATGTTCATAACTCTCCCTGCTCTCTGTGACTACCAATATCATGTTACCCTTCCTGAAGATTAATTTTTCTAACTCTGGACCAAGAGTTAAAGGGAAGAAGGCAAATGTTATCCAACCTTTTCTAAATTAAAAGTTGAGTTTTTTTTAATGTAGCAAAAGTTTTTGTTTTTTTTTTTAATTCAAATATATAAACTCATTTATAGGAAAAATCTTCCAGGATTTAAAAGTCAAAATCTAATAAAGGAATGACCTTTGTTATGGAAAAACAAAGAAAGAAAGAAATCAGGTCTGTTTTGGAAAATCTGGGACATCAAATTGTTAGGCGTAGTATGTGTGCCCCTAGGGACATAGGTCACTTTCAGTATTTGCCAAAGCATTAGATCAGTCAGATACTGGGAAACATTTATAGGCTTGAACAACTGAACTGCTTCTATGTGCTTTAGTGAAAGTTTAAACTCCTCTGGCCCATTTTTTTGAACATACACCTTCAACTATACAGCATCTCTCCCACAGGATATTAGTGAGAGAGCGGTCATCTACTTAGCAGTTGCTCTAGTGCCTGTAGTACTTGTACAGGGTGTACAGTTGTCTTAAGATGGTAAAACTGCACTGATTATAGAGATCTTGAAAAGAGTCTGGGGAAGTAAGAGGAGTTTGTAATCTGAATAGCAAAGACATGAATTATTCAACTGGCTAAAAGTGTGTCAATCTTCTCTGCTTCACAAATATACTGGAAACAAGGGGAAGATCAAACACAGAAGCTCCAAAAGAAAAAAGGAAAAAAGAGAGAAACCAATTTGTTGTAGAATAATCAGAAAATCCAGATAAAATTTTTTTACACAAGGCCCTGGGTTTGATCCCCAGCACCCAAAAAAGAAAAAAAAAAAAAAAATTTTTTTTAAAAACCTGCAACTATTAGCCAGAGAGAATTATCAAAATTTTGAGATATAGCTTTCTAGACTTTATATGCATATATATATAGGTATAATACAATGACTCATTAATACATCTCAACAAATAAGATACTAAAATGTCATGTTATTTACTATATAATATTTTATTGAGTAAATTTATAATTTGCATAGAAAACTTTGGACATTTACAAACTGTTTAAAATGATAAACATTTGACATTTGAAAACTGTTTAAAATGATAAACAGTCTCATAACCAATATCTTTGGAAGCCTTTATTAGCTCTTGAGGATAAACTTCAAGAAGTCCAATTGTAGGGAGTATTGGTCAAGAAGTTTGGTGGCAAGTGACAAAAACTCAACCAGAACAAGCTTCAGGAAAAAGGGGAGATTTATTGACTCACATTCTTTTAACTTTTTTTTTTTTTTTGACTATTGGAGCTTTTGTTCATTTCCTAAAGCAAAACATAGATCTGCTTAAAGAAAGCAATAGGGAATTTTGGAATTTTTAAAAAGCCCTCACCACAGGTAGTTCCTCATACACATATTTTGATTAATACTCAACTGAACAATAGAGGAGGGACCCTCTAGAGATCTCAGCAGCAATCTCCTCTTTTGTATTCTGCCCTGAGAACTCCAGCTATTTTTGCTTCCCCAGAACACTGAGCTTGTTCCTTCAACTCAGAGACCTTGAGAATTCACTTGGATTCCCCTGTTTGTAATACAGTGTGGGAACGATCTCTAGGTAGTAAAGTGAGTCACTCATAGAACACACCTGATCAGTTTCATCTTTCAGGGATCACTGACCTGCACCACCTGATAAGATATTCAGTGTCTGAAAACCACAGTTTTATATATTTTGTCTGGTTTTTAAATTGTTTTATATGGGCCAGTAAATCTGGTCCCTGTCATTCTGTCTTGGTCCAAAGTGAAGTCTCTTAACTCAACAATTAATTTTGGAGTCACTATTTTGTGCCAGACCCTTGGGATCCCTGCTCTTGTGGAGCTCATGACCAAACCACAGAAAGGTTAGAAATAGATCTAGCTCTAAGGACACAGGATTCAGCGTTATAAATGCTACCAGACTTCAGGACTTTTGTATATCTCTTTTCATATCTTACGTCTCTTTCTTCAATGGTTTTAATCTTTTCTTCTATAGATGATCTAAATTCATAAATAGTAAGTACACAGCCAAGGCAACCTGGAATTATGACTTTTTAAGATTAGTCATTTTAGAAAAAAAGTGAATCTCTCTCTCTCTCTCTCTCTCTCTCTCTCTCTCTCTCTCTCTCTCTCTCTCTCTCTTTCTCTCTCTCCCCCCGAGGTTTGGAGATTGAACCTAGGGCCTACCACATGCTAAGAAAGTGGTCTATTACTGAACCACACCCCCAGTCTGTGAATTTCTTTTTCTCAGTTTCTATTTGAAAACTCTCTAGGAAGGAACCAAAACTCCCCTCTCTGAGTGAATTAAACACTGTGCTGGGGGAGTAAGGGACTTAAATTGACACATCCCTGGATCATATGCCTTCTTTTGTGGTCAGGGGTCTGTAATCTAATACCAGACAGAGCCAAAGGGGAATTATCAACAGAGCAGTCATCTCAATTTGTGTTTAGAATTCTAAGTATACTAACTTTAGACACTCCCAAAGTGCTTCGAAATGACTGCAAACTTCAACCCATTAACCCATGGTTAGTGCTAGGTCAAGTGTTTGCCTATTAGTGTGCTTAAAGATGATAATGTAGAAATAACCTTAGTATTTGAATGAATGTAGTACAAATAAACAGTACACTGTAGAAAGAAACTTCTGAGGCTCCAGAGGAACAGAAGAGAGCTCTGAAGAGTAAAGGAACCATTATGAGGTTAGTTTAGAAAACACTATAAAGGAAACTATGATGAATTTTTCTCATTCATGGACCCAGAGCAGGAAATTCTTCTGACATTTAGGCAAACCATGTCACAGTCTGGCCAAGAGAAACCTATTCTCACAGTCATCTTTGGCTAGTTCTCCCACTTTTCAAACTTCCCAGTGAATTAGTTATCAAGTTCTGTCCATTCCACCTTTTGAATTCTTCCACTTCTCTCAACTCTGACTTCTCCTTGCTTAGGACGTTCTCTCATTTTTGGATGATTGCAGGTCTTCAAACTGGCTCCCTGACTCAAGTCTTGTTCCCTATAATGGATCCTGTGTTGGCTGCCCAGCATTCATTTCTGATCCTTCTTGATAGCAGTACCCCAAATTTCCTTTTGGAAACAACCTTATTCTATTATCAACTATGTAATTTGAGTAGAATTTAACCTTGCCCTCTGTTCCAGGCACGGGTTCTGATTATGCTACTTCTTGCTGAATTTCTATTAAATTGGTAAATTTACTAATAAACTTGATGACTACATCTACTCTCTTCACCATACTGATTATTTAAGGCCAATGAGACACCATATAATGTGTATAAGGGCTTCTGGATAGGAAGTTTCCTTGCTCTGAAAAGGGAGTTCTCTCTTCCTGCTCAACATGAACAAGGGAAAGGGAAACTGTTGGCAGCTATCTTGAGATCATGAGGGGAGCCAACCTGATGAAGAAGTAGACAAGGCAGAAATCAAACAAGATAAATGGAAAGAGATGATGTCATAGTTTACCATTCCTCTGAACTTTTCACTTATGAAAGTCAATAAACTTGTCAATTGGTTAAACTGCTTTTGGTTAGATTTTCTATAATCTGTAGCCCAAAGCATTCCAACTTTTCTCTCTTTCAATCCATTTCCCGTTCTGGATTCAGAACTGGTCATGTATGCTCTCAGAGAGAAAGAGAAGAAATTGCTAAACAGTGAAATGAAGGATGGTAGAGATCCACCTCACAATGTTATGGTTTGAATCGGAATGTCTCCCAAAGGCTGGTATATTGAAAGCTTGGTTCTGAATACAGCAATGTTGAGAGGTGAGCCTTTTGGGGAATGATCAGATCATTATGTATCTGATCTCATCAATGACTTTATCCATTTATGGGCTCGTAACTGAATGGACTATTGGGAGGTAATGAAAACAATGAGGCGGAGACTAATTAGAGGAAATATGTCACTGGAGGCATGCCTGGGAAGGGTACATCTTGTCCCTGGCCCCTTTCTCATTCTCCCTGTCTTTCTTTGCTTCCTGGCTGCCATGAGGTTAGCAACTTTGCTCTGACAGGCCCTCCCTGCTTTGAAATTCTGCCTTACTACAAGCCCACAACCAGGGTACAAAATCACTATGGACAAAAAACCCTGAAACCATGGCCAAAATAAATCTTTCCTGCTTTAAATTGGTTTTCTCAAGTATTTTGTCACAGTGACAAAAAGTGTGCTAACACAGAAAATGTCATGAGGATAATGACACATGTAAAGTGCTTAGAACAGTATCTGTTATATTGGAATATAAGCAGTTAGAATAAGACCTGGCACTTAATAAACTCTCAGTCAACGTCTCATCCTCAACTTCAAACCTTACAAAGACTTCCTTGTGTCCTTAAAATCTAAGTGATCTAACATGACCTGTCATGCTGATTTCCCACAAGAGGACTGCTGTCTACCTTCAGGTTCTTGCCCTGCTATTTCTTTTACTTTTTTTTCTGTTTCCTTTTCTCTTTATGAAGTTAACTTCTGTTTCCTTTGGTTCACTATGGAAATGTCGCTTTCTCAGGGATGATTTCCCTAATCTCACAATTTAGGTTATCCTCTTCTGCTATACAATCCTACACTTACCTTTTGCTTGTAATTACTTGGTTATGTTTTGTTTTTAGTACCGGGGATAGAACTCAGGGGCATTCAACTACTGAACCACATCCCCAGCCCTATTTTATTTAGAGACAGGGTCTCACTGAGTTGCTTAGCACCTAGCTTTTGCTGAGACTGACTTTGAACTTGTGATCATCCTGTCTCAGCCTTCTGAGCCACTGAGACAGGTGTGTGCCACTGTGCCCAGCATAATTACTTGTTTTAAATCTGCCTTCTTTTTTAAAATATATGCTCATGGTCCAGTGCAATGGCACGTGCCTGTGATCCCAGTGACTTGGAAAGCGGAGGCAGAAGGATCACAAATTCAAGGCCAGCCTGGGAAACTTGGCGAGACCCCGTCTTAAAATAAAAAACAAAAAGGGCTGGGGATGAGTTCAGTGGTAGAGTGCCCCTGGATTCGATTCCCAGAACCATACACAAATAAATGTGTGTGTGCATGCACCCACCCACCAAGGGTAGTTTTTTTTTTTTTTTTTTTTTTTTTTTTTAATCATATTCACAGCTATATTCTTTGTCCTGCACAGGACCTGAGATAAAATAAACACTGACTGAATTCATAGACCAAGAATGAATTTGGAACTCAGAATCATAGTAAAAGCAAAAAATGTATTTTAACAGAGAATGAGCATTCCAACAAATCTGGCTTAAATGTAACCTAATGATACTGATCTAGGAATCTTGAGCTCAATTCCAATTTAGATAGGTAGGGCTAAGAGAAGAAATGTGAAATCTGACAGCCCAAATAGTATGCCTTTCAATTTTTGACTTTCCTTACTTAATGTGTTTTGTGAACTCCTCCATGCCTAAGCCCATGCATTGTCTACCATTTTGGAATTTTCTTATTTGTATTTCAACAAATGTTTATTCCCTACCTCCTTTATTTATGCATTGCTATAGATATGTGAGATAGGATGAATAAAACACCATCCTATAAGGAATATACAGTCTAGTTAGAGAGAGACATGCGTAAACAAATAAATTACAATACTAATATTGTGATAAATGCTAGAAGAAAATAGTGATTATTGCTTTCTTCAAACATGAATTATTATTAATCAGGAGTCTCTCAGTTGCAAGGGACAGAAATCCGATTTCAAATAGCCTAAGCAGAAAATGAAATCTATTGGTTCATGTAATTAGGAATTTAGGATAGAGGTGAGCTGAAGAACTCAGATAATATTGTTGGGTCTCTGTATCTCTTTCTCGATGTATTTCTTGCTGTTTGGGCTTCCTTTTCTTGTTCCAAAGTCAACTGAAAGTGAATTCTCTGATGCTACCACCTTTATGAGGGAATTGCGTTTCCCCCAGCTCTTGGGTCTGTTGGCTGCTGAATGGCTCAAAGTTAAGTCTCCCTCTTCGAATTGTTCTTAGACAAAGGGAGCACCTCACCCAAAGTTATATCCCTTCTCTTTAGGTAGCGTTCATCCAAAGCAGGCTAGTAAGGAGTACTAAGGTCGGATCTCTTGTCTTGATTTGGGGTACAGCTGAAGGGCCAGCCCAGATTTAGAGTTACCCATGGAATTAGGCAAGGGATCTGAGGAACTTGAGGTCTGACTGATGGCAGAACAGTTTTGTGGAGAAGAGAGTTGAGTTTATTTTTTTCATTTCAGAAATATGAGAAAGAAATAGAGCAAGGTAAAGAGTAGGAAGTACAAGCCCTGCCTGGTGGTGCAGCGTAACCTCGGCAGCCAGACAGGCTGAGGCAGGAGGATCTTGAGTTCAAAGTCAGGCTCAGCAACTTGGCAAGGTCCTAAGCAACTCAGCGAGACCCTGTCTCAAAATAAAATGTAAGAGAAAGCTGGGGATATGGCACAGTGGTTAAGTACCCCTGGATTCAATCCCTGATACCAAAAAAAAAAAAAAGAGTAGAAAATACAAAATGAAACAAAAACAAAAACAAAAACTGTAAAGACTGTTTCAACTGATGAAGGATCAAGACCCTTGCTCTGTAACCACACTCTGGGACTCTGTGAGAGCTACATCAATTGCTTGGGTGCAAGTGGGATGTGGTGTGTGTGTGTGAGCAAGAGAAAGAGAAAGAGAAACCAGTGAAGAGACTGAGCTTAGGATGGAATGGAACCATAGAGCACAGGAATATTTAGGAGTTTAGAGACATAGTTCTGAGATCGTAAGTCCTAGACTTTGCACAAATAGCAGGTAGAGCTGTAAGCGCTGTAGAGTCTAAGGTGTAGCTAGTGAATATGGCTACATTTGCCATAGCAACAAATATCTTGGTGAATAAAGTATAATTTCTCCAAATTATTTGAGGAACTAGTAATAAAACTAATTTGAGGAACTAGTAGTAAAATTAATCAATGCCATTAAAGGACAGTGTAACAAAGTAAAGGTAAAATGCTGTGGGTAGAGCGAGGACCTCAACAATGAATTGACTTTTACAATAATTTTACTTATTTGTTTGTTTGTTTTTATGGTGCTGAGGATCGAACTCAGTGCCTCACACATGCTAGGTAAGTGCTCTTATCACCCAGCTCCATCCCGGCCCTAATTGATGTATTAAAAAAAAAAAAAACAACAGATTTTAATAAGTTATTATGGAGTTTTATAATATAGACAAAAACAAAGAGATTAAGTTAAATCTGAAGCTACTAAAAGGAAACGAAATAGGAAGAAAAACTGGAAGCTAATTATATGTGAAAATTTTTAAAACAAATATGTTCATCCATTCGTCAGAGCAGATAGAAATAATAGAACTTCTAAGCTCCAACTAATAGTGTACCTCTGTTTTATTAACTAAAAAACAAATGAAAAAAAGTTAAAAATTAAAAGAAAGACCCTATCAGCTGAAGAGGTACCTCTGTATATGGATTTATTACTGTGGATATTAAATCTGAGGAGAAAATAGACGAGTGAATTAAATTATTCCTGAAGAGTCATGTCTGTCCCTCTTTTGAGGTTTTGTGATAGTGTGACTTGACCTGTAAAAGTAAAAATCTGAACTGAAAATAAAATAGCAAATTAAAGAGAGCCATCTACTGGTGGTTTATTGAAAACGTCTATGTCAAATATCCTCTCATACACAATACCGTGAACGACTCTCTGGATAAATTTAATCTACCCAAACTTCAAACTACATTTTGTATGAAGGAGGATATATTTAATGTAATGTTACAATTTGTAATACAGATATCAGATATCCACATTTAAAAATTATTATTTGAAATTTGGCTTATTTTGGGGGACTGATGATGTAGCTCAGTGGTAGAGCACTCGCTTAGCAGGCAGAAGCCCTGGGTTCAAACCCTGAACTGCAAGTAATAAATAACTCTCTGTTACCCTAAGAATTGTGATGGCAATATGTGAAATATTTAATAAAGTGATCATATAAAAGCACTAATTTATGTACTTTTATGATTCTTGTAATCTTCATAACACCCTATAAGATAAATACTACTCATTTTGCAGATGAGGAAACTGAGCACAGACAAATTAGGTATCTTGCCCAAAGTCAAACAGTTAATAAACTTTCCCCTTCAGATCAAGAACTATTGATCATAGACACTATTCTTGCCACTTTTATTCAAAATTATATGAGAAGTTCTAGCCAGGGCAATTAGGTAAGATACAGAAATAGAAGATACCCATATAGGAAAGGAAAAAATAGAATTATCTATTTGCAGATAAATATGACCATATATACAGAAAATAAATATTGGGAATTTGCAAACAACTATTAGAATTAATAAATAAGTATAGTCAAGGTGGTAGGATTCAGGATCAATATGCAACAATCAATTGTTTTGGTAAACACTAGCAATGAGTAATCCAAAAATGAAACTAAGAAATAATTCCATCTATAGTATCACCAAAAATAATAAAATAGGGGCTGGGGATATAGCTCAGTTGGTAGAGTGCTTGCTGTGTCACAAGCACAAGGCCCTGGGTTCAAATCCGCAGCAACACACACACACACACACACACACACACACACACAAATAATAATAATAAAATAGGAATAACTTTAACAAAAGTTATGAAAGATATCTACATCAAAAACTATAGGGGCTGGGGTGATAGCTCACTCGGTAGAGTGCTTGCCTTGCAAGCACAAGGCCCTGGGTTCGATCCCTAGCACTCAAAAAAAAAAAAAAAAAAAAAAAAACTATAAAAATCATTGAAAAAATTAGAGAAGATGTAAATAAATGAAAAACATTTGTTGAATTGGAAGACTTAATATCATTAGGTTGGCAATACTCCCCAAATCCCAAAATTGAGTTACAAACTTTTTTTTTTAATTTGTCTTTTAATTTTTTACAGACTGCATTTTGATTCATTGTACACAAATGGGGTACATCATTTCGTTTCTATGGTTGTGCATCATGCAGATTCATACCATTCGTGCAATCATACACGTACATCTGTCTCACTCCACCATTTTTCATACCCCCTCCCTCTCATTTCCCTCTACATAATCCAAAGTTCCCCCATTCTTCTCTTACCTCCCCCCCCCCCCATTGTATATCATTCTCCACTTATCAGGGAAAACATTCGACCTTTGGTTTTTTGGGCTTGGCTTATTTCATTTAGCATGATATTCTCCAATTCCATCCATTTATTAGCAAATGCCATAATATTATTATTCTTCATGGCTGAATAGTATTCCATTGTGTATATATAGCAGTTTCTTTATCCATTCATCTATTGAAGGGCATCTAGATTGGTTCCACAATCTGGCTATTGTGAACTGAGCAGCTATAAACATTGATGTGGCTGTGTTACGGTAGTTTGCTGATTTTAAGTCCTTTGGGTATAAACCAAGGAGTGGGATAACTGGGTCAAAAGGTGGGTCCATTCCAAATGTTCTGAGGATTCTCCATACTGCTTTCCAGAGTGGCTGCACCAATTTGCAACTCCACCAGCAATGTAAAAGTGTGCATTTTCCCCCACATCCATGCCAACATCTATTATTGTTTGTGTTCTTGATAATTGCCATTCTAATTGGAGTAAGATGAAATCTTAGAGTTGTTTTAATTTGCATTTCTCTAATTACTAGAGATGTAAAACACTTTTTTCATATATTTATTAATCACCTGTATGTCTTCTTCTGTAAAGTGTCTGTCCAGTTCCTTGGCCCATTTATTGATTGGGTTCTTTGTATTTTTGGTGTAAAGTTTTGTAAGTTCTTTATAAATTTTGGAGATGAGTGCTCTATCTGAAGTGCATGTGGAAAAGATTTTCTCCCACTCTGTAGGCTCTCTCTTCACATTCTTGATTATATCCTTTGCTGAGAAAAAACTTTTTAGTTTGAGTCCATCCCATTTATTGATTCTTGCTTTGATTTCTTGTGCTTTGGGAGTCTTGTTGAGGAAATCTGATCCTAAGCCAACATGATGAAGATTCAGGCCTACTTTGTTTTCTATTAGGTGCGGGGTCTCTGGTCTAATTCCTATGTCTTTGATTCATTTTGAGTTAAGTTTTTTCAGGGTGAGAGATAGAGGTTTAATTTCATTTTACTGCATATGGATTTCCAGTTTTGCCAGCACCATTTGTTGAACAGGCTATCTTTTCTCCATTGTATGTTTTTGTCTCCTTTGTCTAGTATGAGGTGACTAGACATACTAGACACCTAGTAGTGTGGTTTTGTCTCCGTGTCTTCTATCCTGTACCATTGGTCTGCCTGTCTATTTTGGTGCCAATACCATGCTGTTTTTGTTACTATTGCTCTGTAGTATAGTTTAATGTCTGGTATTGTGATACCTCCTGTTTCACTTTTTCTACTCAGGATTGTTTTGGCTATTCAAAGTCTCTTGTTCTTCCAGATGAAGTTCATGATTGCTTTCTCTGTTTCTATGAGGAATGTCATTGCTATTTTAACTGGAATTGCATTGAATCTGTATAGCGCCTATCGCGCTCCCTCTGCCCGCAGAGAGAGACACGACAAACGTCTGAAGCTTTGGAAGTTTATTGCGTACAGTCTTCCTTTCTTTCCTTCTTATCTATCCCTTTCTCTCGTTCTCTTTCCCCCTCCTGCACTTCACTCTTCTCCCGCTCGGCTCTCGCCTGCTCCGGCCGCTTCGTTTCTCCCGCTCGGCTCACGCCCGCTTGCACGCCTCTACTCCCAGCTTCTACTCCTACTCTCAGTTTCTTCTCTCTTTTCTTTCTCTTGCTCTCTTTCCCTCCGCTTAACTCTCGCCTGCTCTGGCCGCTCCGCTTCTCCGTTTCTACCCCTACTCTCAGCCTCTTCTCTCAGCTTCTGCTCTCAGCTTCTGCTCTCAGCTTCTGCCCTCAGCTTCTGCCCTCAGCTTCTGCTCCTACCCCCAGCTTCTTCTCTTAGCTTCTTCTCTTAGCCTCTGCTCCCAGCTTCTGCTCCCACTCCCAGCTTCTTCTTCTCCTAGCTTCCGCCCACTCCCAGCTTCTTCTTCTCCCAGCTTCTTCTTCAGCTTCCCCTTACTCTCCCACCCACCAGGCTTATATACACTTCAACCAATCAGGGGAGAGCACACGAGGTAAACGCGCGGACAGCTGCAGGTGTAGAATAGGTAAACGAGGGGGCATGCTCTAATCACCTCGTTAACTAGACAATCATTGGAATTCGCTGGTTGTTTACTGTATAGCTGGCCACTTTTGGCTCAGCGTCAGGCGCCATCTTGACCGTGCCTAAGGCTGGGGGTCCTGGAAACCCCGACAAGCGCCTTTGGTAGAATGGCCATTTTGACAATGTTAATTCTGCCTATCCAAGAATATGGGAGATCTTTCCATCTTCAAAGGTTTTCTTCAATTTCCTTCTTTAATGTTCTGTAGTTTTCATTGTAGAGGTCTTTCACCTCTTGTTAGATTAATTCTCAAGTATTTTATTTTATTTTATTTTTTTGAGGCTACTGTGAATGGAGTGGTTTTCCTAATTTTCAGAGGATTCATCACTTATGAATAGAAATGCATTAGATTTACACGTATTGATTTTATATCCTGCTACTTTGCTGAATTAACTTATTAGTTCTAGAAGTTTTCTAGTGGAGTTTTTTGGATCTTCTAAATATAGGATCATGTTATCAGCAAATAGTGACAGTTTTAGTTCTTCTTTTCCTATCTGTATCTCTTTAATTTCTTTGGTCTGTCTAATTGCTCTGGCAAGTGTATCAAGGATGATGTTGAATAGAAGTGGTGAAAGAGGGCATCCCTGCCTTGTTCCAGTTTAGAGGGAATGCTTTCAGTTTTTCTCCATTAAGAATGATGTTGGCTGTGGTCTTAGCATAGATAGCCTTTACAACATTGAGGTATGTTCCTACTATTCCTATTTTATCTAGTGTTTTAAGCGTGAAGGGGTGCTGTATTTTATCAAACGCTTTCTCAGCATCTATTGAAATAATCATGTGATTCTTAACTTTAAGTCTATTGATATGATGAATTACATTTATCGATTTCTGGATGTTGAACCAACCTTGCATCCCTGGGATAAACCCCACTTGATCATGGTGCACTATCTTTTTAATATATCTTTGTATGTGATTGCCAGTATTTTGTTAAGGATTTTTGCATCTGTGTTCATCAGGGATATTGGTCTGAATTTTTCTTTCCTTGATGTGTCTTTGTCTAGTTTTGGTATCAGAGTGATACTTGCCTCATAGAATGAATTTGAGGGCTGGGGAGATAGCTCAGCTGGTAGAATGCTTACCTCTCAAGCTCAAGGCCCTGGGTTCAAATCCCCAGCACTGCAAAAAAAAAAAAAAAAAAAAAAAAAAAAAAAGAATGAATTTGGGAGGGTTCCCTCCTTTTCTATTTCCTGGAATACTTTGAGGAGTATTGGTATCAGTTCTTATTTAAAGGTCTTGTAGAATTCGACTGAGAATCTATCTGGTCCTGGGCTTTTCTTGGTTGGTATGCTTTTGATGACTTCTATTTTGGTGCTTGAAATTGATCTGTTTAGATTGTGTACATCTTCCTGACTCAGTTTGGGAGGATCATATGTCTCTAAAAATTTGTCGATGTCTTCGAGATTTTCTATTTTGTTGGAGTATAGATTTTCAAAGTAGCTTCTAATTATGTTATGTATTTCAATGGTGCCTGTTGTGATCTTTCCTTTTTCATCACAAATTGTAGTAATTTGAGTTTTCTCTCTCCTTCTCTTCGTTAGTGTGGCTAGGGGTTTATCAATTTTGTCTACTTTTTCAAAGAACCAACTTTTTGTTTTGTCAATTTTTTGAATTATTTCTCTTGTTTCAATTTCATTGATTTCAGCTCTGATTTTAATTAGTTTCCTGTCTTCTACTATTTTTGCTGTTGATCTGTTCTTCTTTTTCTAGGGCTTTGAGATGTAATGTTAGGTAATTTAGTTGTTGACTTTTTATTTTTTTAATGTATGAGCTCAATGCAATGAACTTTCCTCTTAGTACTGCTTTCAGAGTGTCCCAGAGATTTTGATATGTTGTGTCATTGTTCTCATTTACCTCTAAGAATTTTTTAATTTCTTCCCTGATATCTTCTGTTATCATTGCATCATTCAATATCATATTATTTACTCTCCAGGTGTATGAGTAGTTTTTGTTTGTTATTTTATCGTTCATTTCTAATTGCATTCCATTATGGTCTGATAGGATACAGGGTAGGATCTCTATTTTTTTGTATTTACTAATGGCTTCTTTGTGGCATAGCATATGGTCTATTTTGGAGAAGGATCCATGAGCTGCTGAGAAGAAAGTATATTCGCTCATGATGGATGAAATACTCTGTAAATATTCATTCAGTCTATATCATTGATTGTATTATTTAGTTCTATAGTTTCTTTGTTCAGTTTTGTTTGGAGGATCTATCCAGTGGTGACAGCGGTGTGTTAAAGTTCCCCACTATTAATGTGTTTTGATTTATTTGATTCTTAAAATTGAGAAGGGCTTGTTTGATATACATGGGTACTCCATTGTTTGGGGCATAAATATTTAAAATTGTTATATCTTGCTGTTTTATGCTTCCCTTAAGCAATATGAAATGTCCTTCTTTATCCCTTCTGACTAACTTAGGTTTGAAATCCACTTTATCTGATATGAGGATGGAGACCCCTGCTTTTTTACGGGGTCCATGTGCATGGTATGGTTTTCCCCATCCTTTCACCTTTAGTCTGTGGATGTCTTTTTCTATGAGTCTCTTGAAGGCAGTGTATTGTTGGGTCCTTCTTTTTAATCCAATCTGGCAGTCTATGTCTTTTGATTATTGAGTTTAGGCCATTGACATTCAGAGTTATTATTGTGATATGATTTGTATTCCTGGTCATTTTGGCTTATTTTTGGTTTTTAACTTGACTTGATTTCTCCTTTGATTGGCTTTTCCTTTAGGGTAATTCCTCCCTTTGCTGAGTTGTATTGTTGCTTTTCACTTCCTCCTCATGAAATATTTTGCTGACAATGTTCTGTAGGGCAGGCTTTCTATTTGTAAATTCTTTTAACTTTTGTTTATCATGGAAAGATTTTATTTCATTGTCAAATCTGAAGGTTAGCTTTGCTGGGTATAGGATTTTTGGTTGGCATCCGTGTTCTTTCAGAGCTTGAAATAGATTGTTCCAGACCCTTCTTGCTTTTAGAGTCTGGGCCGAGAAATCTGCTGATATCTGTATTGGTTTCCCCTTATATGTAATCCAATGCTTTTCTCTCACAGTCTTTAAAATCCTATCTTAATTTTGTATGTGAGGTATTTTCATTATAATGTATCTTGGTGTGGATCTGTTGTAATTTTGTGCACCTGGTGTTCTGTAAGCCTCTTGTATTTGATTTTCCATTTTATTTTTCAGGTTTGGGAAATTTCCTGATATTATTTTGTTGAACAGGTTGTTCATGCCTTTGTTTTGTATATCTGTATCTTCCTCAATCCCAGTAATTTTTTTTTTTTTTTTTTTTTTTTTTTTTTTGTGGTGCTGGGGATTGAATCCAGGGCCTTGTGCTTGCAAGGCAAGCACTCTACCAACTGAACTATCTCCCCAGCCCACCCAATAATTCTTAAATTCGGTCTTTTCATGATATCCCATATTTCTTGAAGGTTCCATTCATGACTTCTTAACATCATCTCTGTTTGTTCAACTTTATTTTCAAGATTAAATATTTTATCTTCATTGTCTGAGATTCTGTCTTCCATGAAGTCTATTCTGTTGGTGATGCTTTCTATTGAGTTTTTAATTTGATTTATCGTTTCTTTTTAAGTATTTCTGTTTTTTTTTTTTCCAGAATCTCTATCTCTTTATTGAAGTGTTCTTTTGCTTCCTGCATTTGCTCTTTAAACTGTTGATTGGCATGGTCATGCATTGCCTGCATTTGCTCTCTTATCTCATCTTTTGCTTCACAGATCATTTTAATTATGCAGATTCTAAACTCTTTTTCTGTCATTTCTACTGCCATGCTGTCATTGGATTCTATCACAATAGCATCTTGGTTTGTTAGGGACACTTTCTTCCCCTGTTTTTTCATATTGTTTCTATATATTCCCCTCTAGCAGTGAAGATCAGAAATACTGAAGTTCCCCCCCTACAGGCTTATTGTGACCCTGCAGTTTTCCACTACCTCTCCTTTGAAGGGGAAATCAATACAAATAGCACCTAACACAGAGAAAATGCAGCCCTGAACCAGATAGCCCCTATAAAGACTTTAGCATTATTAAAATAAACAGGATCAGTTCCATTACTATTTACAGTATTTCTAGTTGTGAACAAGAGGATGGGGAAGGGTGTAGGATGTAAGTGAGTAAATAGAGGTACCTGTCAAAGGGCCTCCAGTCTCCTGTAGGTGTCTCAGGAAGGGAACCGCCCTTCCAATGATGATGGCTATGCCCTCAGGAATAATTCAAAATGCCTGCACCAGCCTCCAAAGAAGCTGGGGCGTCTCAGAGGGTGTACTGAGTCAGCATGGAGGCAGGGGAAGTGTCCCTCAGCAGTAGGGGGCAGGCGGGCAGGCTCAGCTACCAGCCTCCATACTCAGTGTGGGAGGGCGGGCGGGCTTGGCAATGGCATCTGACCTCGGTGTGGGGGGCCGAGTTACAAACTTAATGCAATTCCTATTAAAATTTAAACTGGCTGTTTTTTTTTTTTTTTTTGCAGATATTGGCAAGATCATCCAAAACCTCATATGGAAATGCAGGGAATTCAGAATAGCCAAAACTATTCAACCTCCCATATGCGGGTAAAAAGCCAAAATGGTCTTGAGAAGGAAGAGCAAGTTCAAAGGGCTCACATTTTCCCCACTGCAAAGCTACAAAAATCAAGACAGTGTGGTACTGGCAGAAGGACAGACATTTATATCCACATACTAAAATTGCAAGTCCAGAAATACTTCTATAATTCATAGGCAAGTGATTTTCAACAAGGATGCCTACATAGTTTGGTGAGGAAAGAATAATTTTTTCAAAAAATGATATTGGGGCCACTGGCTATCCACATGAAATAGAAAGAAGTCTCACCTCCTTACCATATGCCAATGGAACTCAAAATGGACTAAAGATCTAAATGTAAGCGCTAAAGTGATAATGCTTTATCTTCCTACCTTGAACAAAAATTCGTATAATGACATAGTAAAAAATTTTTCAAATTTATGGTTTACATGATTGAATGTCATGAAAAATGTCAAAATGATTGAGCTAAATTATTATTGTGCATGTCTGTGTATCCTGTAATGGACTGGCAATATTTAGGTCAGTAATAAAAGAAAGCTATACATAATTTATAAATGATTGCATGCTGTATTAGTTTTCTGTGGTTGTCATAACAACATAACACAAAGTAAGTGACTTAAACAACAGAGTTTTTTTGTCTCCTAGTTCTGGAGCCTGGGATCAAGGCCTCTATAGGCCATTCCAGCTCCTTCAGAGGGAGCATGGTCTTTTTTCTAGCTTCTTGATATTTCCTTGCTTTGTGGAAACACAATTCAAATTGCCACACGGAGTTCTCCCTAGATACATGGCTCTGTCTCCAAATTTCCCCTTTTATAAGGGCACTAGTCATATTGGATTAGCAGACCACCCTATTCCAGTAACCTCACCTTAACTAATTATATCTATAATTAATTACTCTATTTCCAATTATGGTCACATTCTGAGATACTGGGAATTAGAGTTTCAGCATGATTTTTTTTTTTTTTTCTTCTTTTTGGTGCTGGGAATTGGATTCAGGGCCTCAGGCACACTGAGTACAAGTCTTACCATGAGCTATACCCCAGCCCTAACATGAATATTAGGGGAGAACACAATTCAACCCCTAACACATGCTTAATCAACAGGACTAATTTTCTTGCCTTCATTTCAGCAAATTGCTCTAAACAAGATTTTCACATAAATTGTGTTCTGTTTTATAATGGCCTAAAGGATTAAAACATAAAGACTGCTTGCCACAGTCACCATAGACAATTGTTGCAAATACCTTGCTAATTCATGAGTGCCTCCAAACCACAAATTAGAATATGAAAAGTAGCAGGAAAGTAGGTGTTTGGTTCTAATGGGAAATGATTCTTAGCTATGTGAGAATCTATTACATTCATGCTATCTGAGGGGACTGTTTGATGAGTTTATTAATTATAATTGGGGGCCATTTCTTTTATTTGTTCTAATTAGTTATACATGACAGTAGAATGCATTTTATACTTAACTAAATGGAATATAACTTCTCATTCTTCTGGTTGTACGTGATGTATAATCACACTAGTCGTGTAATCATATATGTACATAGGGTAATAATGTCCAATTCATTTTACTATCCTTCCTACTTCCATATCCCCTCCCATCCCCTCAGTCCCCTCTGTACAACCCAAAGTTCCTTCATTCTTCCCTACCCCACCCCCCCATTATGGATCAGCATCTGTTCATCAGAGAAAACATTCTTCAGCCTATGGTTTTTTGGGATTGGCTTATTTTGCTTAGCATGATGTTCTCCAGCTATATCCATTTCCCTGAAAATGCCATAATTTCATTCTTCTTTAAGGCTGAGTAATAATATTCCATTGTGCATATGTACCACAGTTTCTTTATCCATTCATCTGTTGAAGGGCATCTAGTTTGGTTCTATAGTTTGATTATTGTGAATTGAGCTGCTATAAACATTGATGTGGCTGTGTCACTGTAGTATGCTGATTTTAAGTCTTTTGGGTGTAAACTGAGGAATGGGATAGCTGGGTCAAATGATGGTTCCATTCCAAGTTTTCTCAGGAATCTCCATACGGCTTTCCATAGTTGTTGGCATCAGATCTGCTATTATTCTCCCTCCCCCACACCATTTTACAACCCAGATTGTCAGTCTGTGAATATCCCAGCCAGCAATTGGTCCACTCGTCAGTCTGCAAACATTCTCGGCAGTCATTGGTCCACTCATCAGCCTGTGAACATCCTAGCCAATCATTGGTCCAGGTTGCCAGCCTGGGAAAATTCTCATCAGTCATTAGTCTGTTATTAGCCTGCGAACTACTTAAGAATAGCTCCCCCACCATTTTCTCTCTCTCTCCTCCTCACTTTCATGCTTTCTCCTTCTGGCTTTCCCTCTCTCTCTCTTGCGTGTGCACACACTCTCTCTCTTTTCTTTCATTCTCTCTCTCTCTCTCCCTGCAGGGAGACACTCTGCCTGTTTTCTTAAAGTCTCTTGCGTGAGTTTTTGCATCTGAAGTGGTTTCTGGGTGTTTCAATAGTGGTTGCACCAATTTTCAGTCCACTCAGCAATGTATGAGTGTACTTTTTCCCTCACATCCTTGCCAAAATTTATTGTTCTTTGTATTCTTGATAATTGCCATTCTGACTGGAGTGAGATAAAATCTTGGAGTAATTTTTATTTGCATTTCTCTAGTGACTAGAGATATTAAACATGTTTTCATGTATTTGTTGATTGATTGTATTTCTTCTTCTGTGAAGTGTCTGTTCAGTTCCTTATCCCATTTATTGGTTGAGTTTTTTTTTGTTTTTTTTTTTTTGTTTTTTTTTTTGGTGTTAAGTTTTTTGAGTTTTTTATATACCCCGGAGATTAGTCCTCTATCTAAGGTAAGTATGGTTAAGAATCTTCCCATTCTATGGGCTCTCTCTTCATGTTATTGATTGTTTCCTTTGCTGAAAAGAAGCTTTTTAGTTTGAGTCCATCACATTTATTGATTCTTGATTTTACTTCTTGAGCATTAGGAGTCGTTAAGGAAGTCAGTTTGTAAGCTGAAATGGTAGAGATTTGGACCTATTTTTTCTTCTTTAGAAATAGACATCTGTTCTAGTGCCTAAGTCTTTGATCCACTTTGAATTGATTTTTGTGCAGGATGAGAGATAGGGGTTTAATTTCATTTTGTTACATATGGACTTCCATTTTTCAATATGTGGCCATTTTAAAATAGCAAAACCACCAAGAAAAAGCACAGGAATGTGAAAAACATGACATTAAATACACTGCAAAAGGGGAACTTAGTCACAATATGAGAACTGAAAGAAGAAAGCAAAGCCTGGTCCTTTGTTGCCTCATTTGAGAATATGCACAAGACACTCAATTTTTTCACAGCTCTGTACATGCAAAAGTCTGCAAATTATATGGAAAGAACCAAGAATATTGATTTTGAGGTTGCAAACAATCTTTAGCAAGTAGATGAATTTGTACAAACAAAATCTGTGAACAATGAGAATCAACTGTAGTTAAACTTATCTGAATGAATATATCATCAACTCAGACCACCACAATATTCCTATTATGCTTAAGTTGTGGTCATGATCCATAGTTAACAAACACAGGAGACAACAATTTATCAAGAGTTAGATAGCAAATGTGAGAACTTAGAAATCCAAGAATATCTGGAAATACAATTATTCAATAGAGAATGTGAAATAAGGATTTTGAAAGTCATTTTGAAAATAAAAGAAACAAAGGAGAGAAAAACAAGATTATTTTAAAAGACCAGGTAGGTTTGAAGAAGACCCAACAGAACTTCTAGAAATCAAAATATAGTCAATATAATTTAAAAAATCAATTGAAAGTTTAAACAGTGGACTAGACAATTGAAAAAATAATTAGTGTATTTGAAAGTGGGTTGGAAAAAATAAAATACTTGGGAATCAATCTAACAAAAGAGTGAAAGACCTCTACAATGAGAACTACAGAACACTAAAGAAAGAAATTAAAGAAAACCTTAGAAGATGGAAAGATCTCCCATGTTCTTGGATAGGAAGAATTAATATTGTCAAAATGGCCATACTACCAAAAGTGCCATACAGATTCAATGCAATTCCAATTAAAATCCCAATGATGTACCTTACAGAAATAGAGCAAGCAACCATGAAATTCATCTGGAGGAATAAGAAACCCAGAACAGCTAAAGCAATCCTTAGCAGGAAGAGTGAAGCAGGGGGTATCGCAATACCAGAACTTCAACTATACTACAAAGCAATAGTAACAAAAATGGCATGGTATTGGCACCAAAATAGACAGGTAGATCAATGGTACAGAATAGAGGACACAGACACAAACCCAAATAAATACAATTTTCTCATACTAGGCAAAGGGGCCAAAAATACACAATGGGGAAAAGATAGCCTCTTCAACAAATGGTGCTGGGAAAACTGGAAATCCATATGCAACAGAATGAAACTAAACCCCTATCTCTCACCCTGCACAAAACTCAACTCTAAATGGATCAAGGACCTTGGAATCAGACCAGAGACCCTTCATCTTATAGAAGAAAAAGTAGGTCCAAATCTCCAACTTGTCAGCTTAGGATCAGACTTCCTTAACAGGACTCCCATAGCACAAGAAATAAAAGCAAGAATCAATAACTGGGATAGATTCAAACTAAAAAGCTTTCTCTCAGCAAAGGAAACTATCAGCAATGTGAAGAGAGAATCTACAGAGTGGGAGAAAATCTTTGCCACTCATACTTCAGATAGAGCACTAATCTTCAGAATCTATAAAGAACTCAAAAAACTCTACACCAAGAACACAAATAACCCAATCAACAAATGGGCTAAGGAAATAAATAGACACTTCACAGAAGAAGATCTACAAGTAATCAACAGATATATGAAAAAATGTTTAACATCTTTAGTAATAAGAGAAATGCAAATCAAAACTACCCTAAGATTCCATCGCACCCCAATTAGAGTGGTGATTATCAAGAATACAAGCAACAATAGGTGTTGGCGAGGATGTGGGGAGAAAGGTATACTCATACATTGCTGGTGGGGTTGCAAATTAGTGCAGTCACTCTGGAAAGCAGTGTGGAGATTCCTTGGAAAACTTGGAATAGAACCACCATTTGACCCAGCTATCCCACTCCTTGGTCTATACCCAAAGGATTTAAACTCATCATACTACAGAGATACAGCCACAACAATGTTCATCGCTGCTCAATTGATGAATGGATAAAGAAACGTAGCATATATGCACAATGGAATATTACTCAGACATAAAGAATGATAAAATTATGGCATTTGCAGGCAAATGGATGAAATTGGAGAATATCATGCTAAGTGAGATAAGTCAATGTCAAAAAAACCAAAGGATGAATGATCTTGCTGATAAGCAGATGATGATAATGGGTGGTGGGAGGGAGGCAAGAATGGAGGAAGGAGGGACTGTATAGAGGGAAAAGAGGGGTGGGAGGGGTGGGGGGAAGGAAAAAATAACAGAATGAATCAATCACTATTACCCTTTGTAAATGTAAGATTACACAAATGGTATGCCTCTACTTCCTGTACAGAGAAACAAGATGTATCCCATTTGTTTAATAAATGTTTATTTAATAAAAATAAATTTAAAAAAAGAAAGTAAATTGGAAGAAATGGCCAACTTTGATCAATGCAGAAATCAAAATAACAAATCACAAGATAATATAAACTGAAGTCATAATCTTTCCATATACATTCATATATGCATGTACACATATGTATTATAGCAAGAATAAAATATTTGGCTTAATTATCTTGATAATTTATTTTCAACATTTTCATGTTAATAATTACACTTCTAAAATGTAAATTTAATTGGCTGTATTATATTCCATTGGCATGTTATAATTTAGTCATTCCTTATATTGATTATTTCAATGGTTTCCAAATTTGTGATTTAATAAATATTGCTATACTGCATAGTTTTGTACATGTTTTCTGGATTGTTTATTTATGCAGAATAAATTTTTAGACATGCTATACTTAAGGTATGCCATCCATTTTTTAAACACATACTAAGGTATAAACACATTAATACATATTGTCATCTGACTCTTAGGGAAATTTTACCAATTTACATTTTATTCAATGTTGTGTTAAAGTATCCATTTCCATATCTCTCTTCAATGGTGGGTGGGGTATTAGTGTCAGTCTTAAATTGTACTGGATATGAAATGACATCTTTTTGCTTTAAAGATCATTAAGTACTGCCAAGGTCATAAGCATCTTTTCATCATTCAAACACGGTAGCAAGGGATGGTGACTCTAAGAATACTCATCAAGTTGCCATTTTACTGGATTTATCAGGCTCAAAGCCTGATCTTCAAATCCTTATAGGTTTGAAAGTGTGTTTTCCCCCTTAACAAACAGAAAGTCAAATACTAGGTTTATGGAGACCAAAAGAACCATTAAAATGGTGATTTGTTAGTTTTAATGAGAAAGGAAGTTGTAAAGAATTGTAGATGGTCAGTGAAGGAAGATAACTCTTTTACAATCTTTAAATGTAGCAGACTGGAAAGAGTCATGGAGGTAGCTAAAAGCTGGCGAGGGATGAATAGACTTTTCTGGAGGCTTTCATTCATTGAATCAATAAATATGTGCCCAACGTAAATTATAAATATGTGCCCAACGTCAATTATAAATATATGCCCAATGTCAATTGTTAGCTTACTACTATAAATTATATCATAAAGACCAAAACTTATGTTTATAAATTTAGTATTAATTTTGAATGTTACTGTTTTTACATTTAAAAATGAAGAACAGTATATTATTTAACCAATGTTTATTCTTTGCAAAAAGATTGAAACCTTACTTGGCTATGATCTCACTTCAGAGTATTGTAACAGCTTATATAGATTTATGTGGAAGTTCTTAGGCCATTATCCATCTCGTTTTAAACAAAATCATCTAGAAAACAACATCATTGTTTAAAATCCATGATTTTAAAGCACAGAATCACTACAAAGGCTTTAAGTGGTTATGAATATGTTAACGAATGCTAATTTCCACCAATTTTTTTACTATTGTGTGGACAGTATGCAGTTCTCCTTTGCAGTATTCAAAGTGTAATGTACAAAGCTGCTCTCCCTGCCCTTTCCGTTGCAGCCATTTCCCCGCCTCCCAACTACTGTCAGTCTGTGAACATCCTAGCTAGCTATTGGTTCATCAGTCAGCTTGCAAGTATCCTTCTCCGTTATTGGTCCCCTGTTAGCCCGGCAGAATTCAACTACTTCAGGGTAGCTACCCCGCCATCTTTTCTCTTGCTTTTTCTCTCCTACTCACTTACTTTCTTTCTCCTCCTCACTTTCCACTCTCTCTTGCGCACGCCCTTTCTCTTTCCCTTTCTTTTCCTCTCATTTTCTCTCTTACCCTGCAGGGAGACACTCTGTTTGCTTAATAAACTCCCTTATGTGATTTCCCGTGGTTTTCGTGGGATTTCCTTACAGAAAGGAATAGTTTCCTTAGATCATCATCTACTTTTCTGAAATAGCATATTCTTATATTCAGAGAGAGATACTGTATTATGTCATAATTCCAAATAAATGCTATGAATTACAGTTAGTTTACTTTAGAACAATAATTACTACAATGCATTTAATATCTGTTACACACTTGGAGCCTTTAAATATATTATCTCATTTTATCCTTTTAGTAACTTTTCAAAGTTCTAGGAATCACATGCAGATCCAAAATGTTCAGCAGAAGATAGGCCCCACTTTTTTTCCCCAGGTGGTTAAAATTGTGGTTAAATACATATGACATGAAATTTACCATTTTAATAATTCTAAAATGTATAGCTCAGTGGCCTTTAGTAAATTCATGATGTTGTGTAACCATCACCACTACCTATTTCTGGAATGTTTTCATTACCCCACAAAGAAATCCATTAAACAATTATTCTTTAAAAAATTTTTTAAAAATTTGTTCTAATTAGTTATACATGACAGTGGAATGCATTTTGACACATCCTACCTAAATGGAGTATAACTTCTCATTCTTCTGGTTGTATAAACAACTATTCTTTATTCACTCCTCTCCCTGGTCCCTGAAAACCACTAGTCTTCTGTCTCTATAGATTTGCCTTTTCTGGATATTTTATATACATGGAATCATACAACATGTTGTCTATTGTAAAGGGCTTTTATATAGCATGATGTTTTAAAGGTTCATCCATGTTGTAGTCTGTATCAGTACTGCATCCCTTTTTATAGCTGAGTAACATTTCATCATAAGAATATATCACATTTTCATTATCTATTCATCTGTTGATGAGTATTTGGGTGAGATCCACTTTTCTGGAATAATGCTGCAATGAACAGAGCCATAAAAGTAGCCGAGTCCCTCTTTTCAATTCTTTTGGGTGTATATACAGGAATGGAATTATTAGGCCATATGGTTATCTATGTTTAACTTTTTGAGAAATTACCAAACTATCTTCCACAGCGACTTCACCAGTTTAGATTCCCATCACCAATGAACAAGGGTTTCAATTTCTCCACATCCTCATCAATACTTTTTCCTCTGTTTCGGAAGTAGGGAGGATCAAACCCAAGTTATTGCCAAATCCAACTCATGAATATTTACATGTATAAAGTAAGAAATCATGAAGGTTTCTTCTAAGAGGCTTAACTTGTATATTTAAGACTTTGATAAAATTTTAATTTTCGTATAGTGGTGTAAGAGTCCAACTGAAGAGACTATGCTCTTGATATACGGTGTTATTTTTCCTTCCAGTTCCTCCCAATTCTCCATTTTCTTCTCTTTATTCTTCTTCCAGTACTGGGGATTAACCTGGGAGTGATGTGCCACGGAGTGATCTCCCACTTCCCAACCCTTTTCTTTCTTTTTTTCTTTTTTTTTTTTTTTTGAGACAGGGTCTTGTGAGGTTGCCCAGGCTGGTCTGGAATTTGAGATCCTCCTGCCTTAGTAGCTGGGGTCACAGGTGTATGCCCCTGATTTTTTAGGTAGATCACAACACATGCCTTGTGATGGGGACTGAGGGTGAGTATCACTCTCCTGGACCCATGAGAAGGAAGGATGAGTTCCAATATAGAAGGACAGGAGCATTTGTAAATAAGTCAGTTAAACTCTGGGCTGCCAATACTCATCAAAGGAATACACATACAGGCTAGCATGAAGCTCAGATCTATACAGGATTTCTATTATGAAATTTCCAGGCTAGCAAATACTTCTCTATGTTCCTGACATCCTTGGTTGTCATTTTCTTTTGTGTTCTCACCTGTGCTTTAATTTTATTCCTCCAAAAATATTTCCATCCCTTCTTTGATGCCCTGATTCTTTCTCCTCAGAGAATTTTGGCTGTGTCTCCTTCTTTTAAAAAATACTGACTCTCCCCTGAAGATACGGTCTTTGCAACCTTCTTGAATTTATGCTTTGTTGTCTTTCCAGGCCTCATTTATTCACGAATACTGGGTCCAGAAATGGGTTCAGTTCTCTCTTCATTCTTCAATGCTACATCAAAAGCAGTATTCCAATGTGCTTAGATAAAAACCCTATTTCTTTGAAGGATTCCATGACATTTGCACCACTGTTCCTACCATACCTCATCTTTGTCATCCTTTGACTTCCTGGTTACTAGCTTAGATTTCCACCCACATGGTTGGTAATCTTATCTATGTCTATGGCAATCTTAACCATGTCTATGGTTTCAACTGTCATTTAAAGGCGATGTGTCTCAAAGCTATATATTCAGCCCAACTCTTCCTCTTAAGCTCCATATACAACAGCCTGCTGGGAATAGCCATCTGACAGCTTTTAAACACTTCTAACTCAACATGTAGAAAAGTAAAAAGCCAGAAACCTGGAAGTCTCCCTTGATTCCTTCTCTCACTCCCACCTCCTCTTTCTTTTCTTTTTTTAAAAATTTTTTTAAGTCATCAATGGACTTTTTTTTTTATTTATTTTTTATTTATTTTTTATTTTTATTTTTTTTTACGTTTACATAGGGTAATGATGTTTATTATATTTTTCCCCTCCCCCCAACCCCTCCCACCCCTCCCACCCCTCTTTTCCCTCTACACAGTCCTTCTTTCCTTCATTCTTACCGCTCTCCTTAGCCTAACTCTAAACCTAACCCTAAACCTAATGCTAGCCCGTCCCACCCCCCATTATATGTCCTCATCCGCTTATCAGCGAGATCATTCGTCCTTTAGTTTTTTGAGATTGGCTTATCTCACTTAGCATGATATTCTCCAATTTCGACCATTTGCCTACAAATGCCATAATTTTATCATTCTTCATTGCGGAGTAATATTCCATTGTATAAATATGCCAAGTTTCTTTATCCATTCATCAACTGAAGGGCATCTAGGTTGGTTCCACAATCTGGCTATGGTGAATTGAGCAGCAATGAACATTGATGTGGCTGTATCTCTGTAGTATGCTGATTTTAAGTCCTTTGGGTATAGGCCAAGGAGTGGGATAGCTGGGTCAAATGGTGTTTCCATTCCAAGCTTTCTGAGGAATCTCCACACTGCTTTCCAGAGTGGTTGCACTAATTTGCAACCCCACCAGCAATGTATGAGTGTTCCTTTTTCACCACATCCTCGCCAACACCTATTGTTGCTTGTATTCTTGATAATCGCCATTCTAATTGGGGTGAGATGAAATCTTAGGGTAGTTTTGATTTGCATTTCCCTTATTACTAGGGATGTTGAACATTTTTTCATATATCTGGTGATTACTTGTACATCTTCTTCTGTGAAGTGTCTGTTCATTTCCTTAGCCCATTTGTTGATTGGATTATTTGTATTCTTCGTGTAGAGTTTTTTGACATCAATGGACTTTTTAAAAAATTTTTTATATGTGGTGCTGGGGATCGAACCCAGTGCCTCACACCTGCTAGGCAAGTGCTCTACCACTGAGCCACCACTAAGCCACAACCCCAGCTCCTCCCACCTCCTCTTGATTCTGTTATCTTATCTCCAACTAGTATTTTACTCTTATTCGTGTTGCACTTCAGACCTCCCATTAAAAAAGAAACTAAATTTAAAAAATGATCTCCTAACTTGCCTTGCCAACGTAATCCATTCTTTCTACTGCAATCAGTAACCTGAAATGTAATCTGATTATGTCACTCTCTAAGTGGTTCCCTTCATGTTCAGGTTAAAGTTCAAGGTCCATATCATAGTACATAATACCTCCATTCTATCTTTCCAGACTTATGTCATATCATTCTCCAATCTGTGGTTGTGTTCCAGCTATAATGAACTCATTGGTTATCTTAAACTGGTTGACTCTCCCTCTTCTGAAGCTATTTCTTATTTTTATCATTTAAGTCATTTCAGGAACCTCCTCCTCTGGGACCACTCAATTTGAGAGAAACAAACCTTTCTTGTTCTCTTAATACATTGTATATAACTCTATAACAGCATTTATCACACTGTATTGTGGGGCCATAAGCTTTATATCTGAATTCTCTTCATATTCCCAGAACAACTGTGGGTGTTTAGTAAACATTAGTTGCTTCAAAGAGATTTTGTGCCGCATTTCATGCCTAAGGTTTTCTTTGTAGCACTTGCTGAAGCATGACAATGAAAGGAAAAGGAAGTTAGAATAATATTCATAAAGGATACAATGTGAATTCACTGAAGATGTTTTCAAAAATCATAGGGATCCTGTGTTTATTTGCATGCTGAGGTGAAGGGGGCAGTAGAGACAGAGATGGAAGATATAAAAGGGGGGATAGAAGTAAGGTCACTTGGAAGGGAGAAAAAGTTTTCACCAAGTGTTCTTTAAAATAATTTTTTAGTCTTTAGGAATCTGCAAGTTATTCATCTCATCAAGGCTCAGTTCAACTTACCATAATATAATATTTCCAATGAAGCATTCAAGCTACACATTTACTTATTAAATAGAACTATTCATCTTTCCTGAGTCCAGGAGGAGGATGGATAAGAAGTATACTTTGTAGAAGTTAATGATTAAAAGTTTACTTATAAAAATCTTGCACTGTATCACTATCAATGTTACTAGAATGACTGGCATGCTATTAAAGTATACCAGTATGCCTAGAATAAAATGATATTTAGAATCACACACATGCATGCGTGTGTGCATGTATGCGTGTGCACGTGCACAGATAAAGAGAGAGAGAGAGAAGAGAAAGGGTAAAAAATTGCTTAGTGTAAATGATTATTGAATGTAACATTCTGATTAATAAAATATTCTGGTTATAGCAGTTATTATAAAACCTGAATTACTATTTTTTTTAAAAGCTCAGGTATTAGAAATAACTTACATTAAAACACATAAACATGAATGAGAAGGGAGTTTCTGGTCCTCTGTCACCACTGAGAACTCCCATAAACACTAACAGTTACTCTGTTTGAACACACTATTTATTCTGTTTAAAGTACTGTTTTTAGCACTGAGAGTGACACAGATGTTTAAGATGCAGCTCTTGACTTTTTGAAGGCATGTTAGCTATTATAGATTTCCAATTAACCAAATTCCAAGTGATTAAGTTAATGGTCAGATATATTTTACTTTCCCATTCTGCTAAAGCTCTTCCACTTTTCTTTTTTCTTTAAATCTTTCCTAATTATCAAAACTATCTGTGCTTCAGAAACAGTTCAGAGTGCTTTGCCCCTAGGAGTACTCGTCATTTATTTGTCAAACTTTTAACAGTTTGACCAGTATTAACTCTGGTGTAGTTGGCAGTTGACTGAATTGGAAAGTCCGCGATTAGAGGACTTTAGAGGAGAGAATAGTGCCGAATACTTCAGCTGCAAGAATCTCTAAAAATATAATGTCTGTTACATGAATTATGGACTCTTTAAATGCTCTTCCATATTCATTTGTACAACTGGTCATTGAGACAGCTTTAGAAATATGTTTATCAAATATTTAGCATACTTTAAAGGCTTCCTTAATAACATCACTAATAAGTGGAAGCAATTTTGTGTTTGTCTTCAATAAACACTTATGAATATCAGATAACCTAACTATAATTTATTAACACTACCTTTGAATCACTCCAGTGAAAATGTTCCCTCAATGCATTCGTATTGTTTTGCTGCACAAGTATGGAAAGCGGCAGATTGTTTTCAATGATCATAGATTTTAAATATTTACTTGCTAGTGCTGCATAATTTATCACACTGGAGTTGGAAATCAGTTTGTATGGTAGCTGATGCTATGTCAGTGTTATAGAATATAAGGTCCCTCTGTGACTTTCATGTAAAGTTGTAAAAATGAAAGGTATTCTACTCTCCTTTTCTTAATATTTTTAGTTGTAGATGAATAAGATACCTTTATTTTATTTATTTTTATGTGCTGCTGAGGATCAAACCCATGCCTCAGACGTGTGAGGCAAGTGCTCTACCACTGAGTTACAACCCCAGCTCTCTACTACTCCCTTTTTCTAACCAATTAAAATTTGTTTTGCTATAAATCCATGGAAACCTGATACTTATGTTATTCACACAACTTAATTTTGTATATTACCACAAAATTATTTTATGAATCCAAGCATTGTTTGTCATGGCCTGTTAATGTAACTAATGAAAAAATGCATTTTTGTCATCCAATTATTTATGGAAGTTATAAAAAGTCATCCAGATGGCTTGTAGATGCATGTTACCTCTCCTAAATATCACAAAAAGTTCCGTATTTCCATATATAGAACCACAAGCTATGTAAATAGGCAAGGAGACAGTTACTTTGTTTGCTTACTCTAATAAATGTTACATTTATTATTTTATACTCTGGTTATTTGGTTGCCCCACCACATGAATGAAACATAAATAACTCTAGTTAATCTAGTTTCCTGTTTTTGTGAGAATAATAATTAAAATAAACAAATTCACATTTAAAAATGCAAAACAATGGTTCAAGTTTAATCTAGAATTTTTCAATTTTGCATTTTGGAAGTTTTTCATTCCCATGTGGCTTCATAGTTCTGATGTACAGCCTGTAATTTTTTTTTTTTTCACTTTGAGCTTCTACTATAATTTCCTACTTATTTTAGGAGAATATCTGGCAGTTGTTGCTCCCACAGAATCTGCAAAACCATAAATTATCTTTTTCCTATGATTTAGCAATTCCCTTAACATCTTTAAAAGAGAGGCCTCTACGAGACTATTCTGTTTCAATCCTTTAAAAGAAACTGAAGGTGAAAAATGAGTGCGCATATACCTAGGAGTTTCACAGGTACCTAACCTAGACTCTTAACTATAGCTTGGCTTGGAGTACCCTAGTAACAGGTTAAGACAATACTGGTATTTTAATAACAAGGTGGCTTGGTTGGAGGTCTACATTGTCACAGGCAGTGAGGAATAAGGAGCGCCGTGCATGCTGGGTCTTGTAGTTCTTGAGCCAAAGGTAAGCGTGATGTTGCATGGCATGCTGGTAGTTGAAGTCCAATTGTTCAACAGGCACTTATGACAGCCGTAGTAAGGTTTAGTCTGTCAGACAGACGCTGCTTACAGATACCCTCTTTCGGTTGCACTTGTCGTATGGGCGATCAGCGGTTGCCATGGGAGGCAAACAGGTGGGAAGGAGGGATCCGTAGGAAGCAAGCCGAGCGCAGGCCAGTGGATTGCCGCTCCGTGGCGCCCTTCGCCAGGCTTTGCCCCGGAAGTGGCTGATCCACGGGCTTGCGGGAGAGGCTGTTCCTCTTACTACGGTGGCCGCGCGGCCGCGGGACTTGTGGCTGCGGCGCCGAGGTCCGAACGTCTGCGTGCGGCTACTTTTGTGGAGGCTGTTGCTAGAGCTGGAGCGCTTCCCGGGTTGGTGGCTCCTGCACATTTGTACAGTTCTCCAGTCCTTCTCTTTCGGTGAGGGGTCGGCTTGAGGCGAGGGGAGTCGAGAAGGTTGGGGCTTAGTGTTTCTGACCCCCGAATGGCAGGGTTTTTTTTTGGGGGGGCCTTGCCCTCCGCGGAGACCCTGTGATCAGCAGTTGGGTTCTCCGAGGCTTTGGCGCCTCCCTCCTCTCTGCTTTCCAGTGTCATTTGTCTTCTGACTCCTCCTCGCCCTGTCTGGGGTTCCAAAAGATAAACCGTAAGCCTTCCTATGGGCAGCTCTCTTTGATTGCCGTCTTCTTAGGTGTTCCAGGCACCACCTTGTGCCCTGAGCTGTCCCATCTATTCGGCCCCTTCTCTATGCCAGTGATCTCTCGGGCCTGTTTCTCTCTGGGCAAAACAAAAACAAAAACAAATAAAAAATCCGAATCTTTAAGATCTCCTTTTCTCATTTCTCTTCCCTTTCCCCTTTTGTGGTCTTTGTCACTGCTTCAAACTGTAACACATTACCTTTGGATATGCTGATGCCTTTCTGAATATTAACGTTCACTAATTTTATTTGGTTTTCGCTTTTGAGATTGGAGGTTCAGAATACATTCTTAACATATGGTGAATTATAACGGCTAACTCAGAATGACTTATCCAATTTATTTTTATTATTATTTTTTGGCTTACATTTTCGTTTTATATTTTTTCCTACTTGTCCGTTACTACCCTAGACTTGAGGAGAATACCTTGTCCTACACCTTTTTATATTTAAATTACCTAGATGGGAATTTTCCGTTTTCCATACTGTATGTGTCAATGAATTTTTTCTGCAACGATTTTGTGTCAGTTGATAGCAGACAGATGCACAGGGAGTGATCTTTCCTTCTTGCTTGTAATTTGTAATTAGATTATGAGTCATTGGAAGTACCTAGAGGGACTGGAAAGACTTTAAAGGTAAAATCTGTGTCTTCTGAGTTTCAAATTGATAAAGCTTTTTTCCTAAACAGTGAAGGGTTTCTAATTAGTCATATACTCTGATGTTATATTGAATTATCAATTCACTTGCTATACAATTTTGAGAACTGTTTTAAGTTAAAAAGTGGGCAACATAAGAAGTTGTATAATTCAGTAAGAAGTTTTAAAGCTACTTATTTGATGCTCTTTTTCTGTAAAATGGGATGCAAATATGTTGAAGTTATTTGTGATAATTCTTTTGAAGTATTTCTAGATAATTTGCTAGCTTTGGTAAAGGGCTTTGAGTAGTATTTGCTAGTGTTTCCTAGACAAAAATTTTGTCCCTTTCTTTCTGAGGCTAATGTAACCCAAATGAGTTTACAACTTCTATTCTTATTATTGCATTGTTGATTTTTTATAGTAAGATTATCATTCTTCTTTGACAATACAATCTATACTTGTCCATAAAATTAAAATTAATACTTAATTATCAGTGTGGGATTATTCCTAATTAATCTGAAATGGTTTCAGCCATGCTCAAAATTTGGGGCTAAAGGTATATTTCAGAATTAATTAACTCATGGAACTCCTTAGTGGAAAAACTTGAGAAGTTAGACATTATTCAATTTTTAAAATTTTCCTTAGATTCCTGAGTTTCAGATTGATACTTTTTTGATATTTTGTTAATTTACTAGGCAGTTATCAAATTCTTACACTTCAATGCAGTCATCAAAACGTTCCCTGATGGGGATATAGCTCAGTCGGTAGAGTGCTTGCCTTGCAAGCTCCAGGCCCTGGGTTCGATCCCCAGCACCGCAAAAAAAAAAAAAAAGTTCCTTGATAAGTGTTCTCTTGTCCTTATCTCTATATCAGATGCTTTTGAAGTATTATCTCCATTAATTGTAAATTCAGTGAGCCACTGAATATTATTTACATTTAGCAAAAGAACAAACTGAAACTCGAAGAGTTTAAGTCATTTGGTCCAGTTCTTTTTGATCCTCACTGTACCATAGTTGCAAAGATTTGTTCTGTACCCTGGAATATATAAAGAGCATTAATTCTTTGATCTTGCTTTGTAACTTTATGTACCAGATACTCTGCTAGGTGCAGGTGATAGAGCAGTGAACAAAAGACACAAACTCTTAGGGGTTTATAGTCTAGCAGGATATATGAAGTGTAAACTTTGCCTAAGGAAGCAGAAAGTATAGCTAATAAGTGTTAGATTTTATGCATTTTAGAATGTTAAAGTTGAAAAGAGAGATTAACTAGGGAAGGTTTCATGAAGATGAAATTTAACCTGGAATTTCAATAAGTGGGCAGCAATTTTGTAGGTGGGAATAGGGAGGAAAGTAATTCCAGACAGAAGCATAAAACGAACTAAATTCCTAAGGCTAAATTGTAGGGGAAAGAGATTGGAGAGAGGGGCAAGTAGAAACCTGCTTTCTGTCTTCAGTTTTCTTGTACATACTAAGTGCACTGTGTTGGTTGAATTTGAAAAAAAAAAAAAGTTTAAGCAAACGAAGTCATGGCACAGCTCAGATGAAGGGTAATGAGAAATTAGATCTAGACTGATTATATTGAAAATGGAATAAAGGAATGGATTGGTGAAAGAGGTAGGTTCTGTTAATTATTGAATGTTTAGGAATGGGATAGTGGCCAAGGAAGAAGAAAAGGTAGATTACCAGATTTAAATGAGTGAGCCTCCAGGTGAATTGTGAATCATAAGATTAAAAAAAATTCCAAAAAACATTATTATTTTTATGATTCAGTAAGAGAAAAAATAGTCAATTAAACAGATTAAGATTATTAATAGTAAGATCAATTTTAATTCCAGAGTTAAATATAAAATTCTGTGATGGAGAATTTATGTCTTAAGGTGCTTCTTATAATTATTGATGAACCTATACCACTTTATTCCTATTTTGGGGGACTATTTGTAACTAAAATTGTAGTCTCTGACACACATTCAATCATTTAGCATTTATTTATTAATTAGGCACTTTTCTAGGCCACAATGATGTAGTAGTGAGTAAATATAGTTTCTACCTTCATAGAATTTACTGTAATATTGGAAGCAGATGTAAATCAGATACTCAAAGAAATTTAACCTTACAATTACATTAAGTAATATGAAAAAGTATTTGATATTATTTATTCAGAGGAAGAACTTATCAAGGGGAGAAGATTCAGAGACCAGTTAGGAGACTGTTGGAGTAGTCCAATGAGAGATGGTATTAATCTAGAGAAGGTAATGGTAAACTGGTAAAGATAGTTAGAAATGAATGGATTCCAGAGATGTTTGGGAAGTACATTAGATATGAAGGGTGAAGAGAGGAAGATGTCATTGGCTACCCCTAGGTTTTTGTCTTATTTAACTTGATGGATTGTGGTGAAATGCACTGAGAATATTGAAAGAGGGCCAGGTTTAGGGGGTCATGCTTTGTGTATTAATATTATTTTATTGTGGCAGTAGTGTTCAAGGTTAATTTCTTAGTTATTTTTCCCTTTTGTGTCATTGTTTCAGTTCAGTATATTTGAGCAATGGTAAATATGTATTAAGGTTTTTGTTTCCCCTTGAATGAGGGAGGATGAAGTTCTAGATGAAAGCATCTGGAAAAATGTTGCTGTCTATTTTGAACCCATGTGTAGCATTTAAAAACCATACATACCAATAGGTACTGAGTAATACAGTTAAATATCATTATTTTAGTTGGGATTTGGCAGTAAACTGGTTAAATTCTAACTTCACTTACTTGGTGTGGATGTAAATATAAATGTGCGTTAGGAAAAAACACATGCTTTTGATTTTTCTTTGAAGTGTCTCAAGTATGTAATTTTTGATATCTATTGAATCAATACAATCAGTTAAATTTTACATTTCATAGTGAAGTGACAGAATATAGTGTATAGAATAAAGACCATGGGCTTTGGAGTCAGCCTACTTGAATTCAAGATCTCTTGGCATTTTCTAGCAGTATGACCTTACAGAAGTTATATAGTCTTTCCAAGCTTTTGTTGTTTTATTTATAAGTTGAGGATAATAATAATGCTTGCCTTCTCCTTGTTGTAAGGACTAAATGAGATGATATATGTTTATGGGTTAACAAAATTCTTGATACAGAATTTAAATGATTATTATTATTATCATAGCAATACTGAGTGTGAGATCATCTGGACGTTTGTGACAATATTTTAGTTTTAGGACTCTATAAAATAAAGCTTAATTTGAGAAAAAATTTGGTAGTTGTATTTGTATTGGGAAAATATATAAGATAGTTTTGTTTATTCACTAGATGAGTCAGCACACATCACCTTTCAGGGAATTCTCAGCAGAGATTATGTTTAGTCTACAGCTGTCATGGAAAATTGATGGTGGATTGGTTTGGGATTACTCATTATTTGTTAGAATTATTACCTTTATTTTTAGCCATTCCTTTTCTGAATTTTATATACTCTTTTTAGCCCTTCCGGGTTGGGTGAAGAAATGGTTAGGCTTTATAAAGTCTGATATATTGTTCTAAAGTCAACTTAACTTCCACCTTACTTTTTCCCTCCAACTTTTTTTTTTTTACAGTTTCAAACACATAATAAAGTTTGAAAGAGTTAGTACTGCAAATATACATACTGTGCATACCCTTCACCTGGATTCATTAGTTAATACCGTGCCTCATTTGGGCTCACGCTTGCTGTTACACAAGTGTCTCTGTATTTAAATATACCCATATACTTTTTTTTCCTACTGAACTATTTGAAAGTAAGGTGGAGACAGTGGCACTTCACCCCACAGTACTTCATCATGCATATTCTTTTTTTGGGGAAAAGATTTTCTCCCACTCTGTAGGCTCTTTTTTCACATTATTGATTGTTTCCTTTGCTGAGAAAAAACTTTTTAGTTTGAATTTATCCCATTTATTGATTCTTGCTTTTACTTCTTGTGCTATGGGAGTCTTATTAAGGAAGTCTGGTCCTAAGCCAATGTGATGGAGATCTGGGCCTACTTTTTCTTCTATTTGGTGGAGGGTCTCAGTCTAATTCCTAGATCCTTGATCCGTTTTGAGTTGAGTGTGAGAGGGGTTTAATTTCATTTTACTGCATATGGATTTCCAGTTTTGCCAGCACCATTTGTTGAAGAGGCTATCTTTTTTCTCCATTGTAAGTTTTTGGCCCCTTTGTCTATTGTGAGGTTACTGTACTTATGTGGATATGTCTCTGTGTCTTCTATCCTGTACCATTGGTCTACCTGTCTGTTTTGGTGCCGGTATCCTGTTGTTTTTGTTACTGTTGCTCTATAGTAGAGTTTAAGGTCTGGTATAGTGCTGCCTCCTGCTTCACTCTTCCTGCTCAGATTGCTTTGGCTATCCTGGGTCTTTTGTTCAACATGAATTTCGTGATTGCTTTTTCTGTTTCTATGAGAAATGTCATAGGGATTTTAACTGGAATTGTGTTAAATCTGTATAGTGCCTTTGGAAGTATGGCCATTTTGATAATATTAATTCTACCATCATGCATATTCTAAGAACTGGGATATTCTCCTACATCACTAACTCCTTTAGCATACTCAAATAATTTAACTTTCATATGAATATCTTACATACAGTACATATTAAGAATTAGATTTTTCCAAATATCCCAATAATGTGTTTAAAATATACCAAATTCAGTTGGAGATCATGAATTACCTTTCACTGTCATGTCTGTGTTTAGAGCATTCTCCACCTTCTCCCTCCCTGCTCCCTTCATTCTCTCCTTACTTCCTTCTTTTCTTACCTTTAAAGACATTGTTATTGGTCAGGCACAGCGGCACATGTCCCAGCTACTTGAGAGGTTGAGGCAGGAGGGTCACAAGTTTGAGACCAGTTTGAGCAAATAAGCTGCACCCTTTCTCAAAATATATAATTTTTAAAAGGGTTGTGGACGTAGGTCAGTGGTAGAGTGGTCCTGGATTAAATCCCCAATACCACCCCCACATTCTCATTTTTTAAGAGTTCAGACCAACTGTTTTGTAGACTGCTTCACAAAATTGATGTTTGTTTCTTCACAGTTAATTTCAGGTTAAATAGTTTTTTCCACTCCTATCTAGGTAATGTTATGAACTTTCCATTTCATCATGACATTGGGAATAATATAATGACAGTTTGTTCCATCATTGATGATGTTAAGTTCCATTAGTTAGTTTAGCCTGATTTTCTATATTCTAAGTATCATTTCCTTTTTGTTTTTAATAATTAATCCATGGGGAATGATATTTTGAGATCATGTGAGTATTGTTTTCCAGAGGATTTTTTTTTCCTACCCAGTAGTTTTAGCCAGTGATAATTCTTGCTTCTTGCTTGGATTAATCATTGCATTGGTAGTTGCCAAATAGTGAGTTCCCAAATTTGGTTAATTGCAATCCCTTCAAACTAGTTTCTGTGGCTTTTGGATGTGTCCCCATTTATCCGTAGGCATTTTTTTTTTTTCTTCTTCTTCTTTTTTTTTACTCTTTTGTACAATATAATGTTCCAGGCTCTTCTGTTCCATTCCCTACTTGAGATCTGGAATCATCCATTTTATGATGGAGTCCTGGTTCATTTTAGTGCAAACAGATGCTTAGATTCCAAGATCTGGACATTGAATATGCTCATTGCTACTGGATATCATTACTTCTCAACCCTTTAAATGAACAGACACATAAAAAAATTCACCAATTCTTCCTCCCCTAATTCATATTGCTATCTTCTATTTCTCACAGGAGGAATTTGGATTCTCAATATCATCAATGTATTTAATCATTTAGTTTATCTTGTAATCACATAAAATACTAGATCATTACTGCCTTCAACAACAAATGCACCAAGTAAAGATTTCTTTGCCTTAATAATTTTTTGTCCTGGGAATATATTACTCTAAAGGTATATACAGTAGGTACTCAAAATTAATTAATTATTTTTTCTGTGTGATTATGTTATCAATTTAAAATATAGTTAGGTTTTTACTAAACTACTCTTTAACAAGCTTTGTAAAATCAGTTGTTCATAAAGATACTAAAGTAAACGTAACAATTTAAAACTTTATCATATAGTTACAGGGAACTCTAGAACAGTTACATCATCTGAAGAATATGCAGCTTTAACCTTCATAAGGATTTCAATTTGTGGCTCCATTTTCCAACTGATATATTATTTAAAATTAGGAATGACAAGTGACATCAAACGAATCGATTTGTAAGCCCAAACAATTGTGTTTGTGAACACTTTAAACAATGGACTTCTATTGACTATGATACAATTCAGCACTAATCTTTAACAATAACATAATTGTTGAGAATACTTATTCCTAACTGATATGTCTAGTGTTTTCCCGTATTTATTTTCAGAATAGAAAGATTTGTTATTTGTATGTCCTTGTTCCTTGTATTTGGAGAAAGCCATTTGTGATTGCTTTACCCTATGATATTACCCTGTGATTTATGTGTGATTATTCTCATTGGAAGGGGGAATTATTTTTCTTTTGTAATACTTTATATCTCTATTGTGAGATGTAACCACATTCAGCTGTATTATGGTACTTATAAATATCTTGCTTATTAGAATGCCAGGTTAATGAGGGCAGGAACTAAGTTTTATCTCCCTTAGTGATCACTTTATCTCCCTTAGTACCTTGTAGAAGTAGCTACTCAAATATTTGATGAAAAAAATGTGATATTTTATGTTTAAATGTCATGTAGTGTTATTAGCCTCAACAATAAGGATGTGCCTTTGTCTTGGCAGGAGTAACTAATGGAGTGGATTTGGGAAAGATCTTAATCATATTTACCTGTTACCAAATTGTAAGTCACTGTCTTAAACTGCATCTCTACATTTCTAATCCCCTTATGTTACCCTGACTGAATCCTTATACCACCCTTTTATAGTCTTCTGACGAACTGAAGGAAGTGGGGGTATTTGATGTGGAAAAGAGAAGACTAGGGAGGAGGGGTATTGGGAAGTGGTTATAAAATATCAGCTGGGCTGTCAAATGGAATAAGGATTAATTTCCAAGGATACAAGCAGACTACTTGGTGGAAAATATAGGGAGAATTTTGGTTTCATGTAACATATTTCTAGCAAGTGTAGTTGTTTAAAATTAGTAGGTATCAGCTAGTTAATGTGAATACTCTAGAAAACTTCTGTTAGTAGAGAATAAACAGTTTAACATTATCAGGTTTTTACACTTAAAACTGCATATTCAGTTTAGTACAGTACTCATTAGATACTGAGCTCCTTCTTCTAGATGTGTTTAGTCAGAGGCTGAGAGAGTGCAGCTGGTGAGGATGTTGCAAAGGTCTCATTACTATGTGTTAACCATGGGTAGTGATTAGTGAATCTGAACCAGAGAACGGATCAGATTTCTTGGGATGAGAGTGATATTTTTTCAATCTTTTTAATTTACACATTTTTCTTTTACTCCTCCTCTCCATCCAAGCTCTGGTAGATTGAAGTGTATTGTATGGGACTGATGGTCAAGGACTACTGTTAATACTTAAATAGTTATTAGATGCTTTGTAAGTTCACTTCCAGTTCAGAGATTCTGCATCCTTCATCTGTTAATTGTATTTTGTTGATTAAGTTGTTTGACTTCCTGTGTTACTGCTTATCTATAGACTGCATATTTAACAGCTTGAAAAGTTGTGTTTTAAAGTGTGGAGGCTCCAAACATTCACAGATACCTCAGACTCATCAGAGGTTACTAAGATCCTGACATAATTAGCATTTATTTATCAAGTGATAGTAAATATTATGTTCTTCTTAGAGATAAGATTAAAGCTTAAGACAAGATTGTCTTTGGACAGTCTAGGTATTATTTAATAATTCTTACTGCCATCTTCAAATAAATGATTGAGGTCATTTCAACTCCTTATATCCCATTTAGGTTGATTATGATGATGACTTTGCACAGCCTGTGAACATGGAATATGCAATGCTGCACAGGTCCAGGTTGTTGGCTGCAAGTCAGGTGTGAGGGTAAGTGTGTGTCTGCTCAACACTTAGTTTCTTTTCTCTGTATTTTACCTTTAAGATTTAAGAGAGGGCTGGGGTTTTGGCTCAGTGGTAGCGTGCTTGCCTAGCATGAGTGAGGCCCTGGTTTTGATCATCAGCACCACATAAAAATAAAAAAAATAAAGGTATTATGTCCACTTACAACTAAAAAATATTAAAAAAAATGATTTAAGAGAACACTTAAATTCTATGTTTTATTTAGATCATCTTTATAAAGTAACTGTGCATTGGTATAATGTTTTTAACTGGTGGATATGATCCTGAGATGCCCTAAGAATAAGATGTATCCTTGGGACTATCTTATTAGTCTCTTTGCTATCAGTCCTTTGTCCTTTTTTATAAAACCTTGTTTTGAACTTGCACGTTTTACCTTTGTTGTGTTGCTGTTCTTTTTCTGAATCTTTTGTCTTCATTTCTTCCTGTCCTCTATGTTGCCTATTAGCTCTAAAAAGAGAGAGTCTTCACAATTATTACCGTTGCTTTCCCTTTCTCATATCTGTATCCCTCCTCTGCTGCTTTTTTTTTTTCCCCCAAGTATGCTGGGTCTTTAGGAGTCTTTTTAGGAGGATTTACAAACTGAACATTTTTTAGAGTATGACTTTAGTGCATGAAGGTAAAAGAGGAAATAGAAGTGGGGACAATATTAATGTTTCTGTAAATAAAAAGCCGAGACAGAAGAAATTAGAGCAAAGATGATAGCTGATAAGGGATTGATTGATATTTGATATGAAAAATAAAAGCAGGTAGAAAAGGTTATAGTAGATGAAAAACTTAGAGCAGACCTCACAGTTCATTTTATTTGATGGTATAGCTAAAAGCACATCAAAAATTCAAAATCAATATCTATATTTCATCTTGCTACAGAATACCGTTTGAGGAAGATGCCCAGCATATGCAGATATTGGAAGTTTGCAGTATTTTCATCCACTGCACAATGTGACCCAGGTCCTTTCTATTTAATCACTCCGTAAGGTTCTACCAGGAACTATGACTTTAAATCCTCAGTGAATAAAATATTCTAACTGTTGCCAGATGGGAGAGGCTGATTGTCTTCATCTGCCCTGCATGGACATTGATTTGAGTACCTTTTACACTTATTAGTTTATAATTTATCAACTATCTTAATGCGTAGTTGTGGTTAAAAAGATAACTTTGAAAATGGCACCTGTGTCTCAACTGATGATTTACACATCAAGTGTTGATACTTTGCTTTCCAAAAAGAACTCTGCTTAGTCATCATTCTGCTCTTCACATCATTAACAATCAAGAATAATTCTCACTTTGTCTTTTTTTTTTCTTTCTTTTTTTTTTTTGGGGTGGGTACCAGGGATTGAACTCAGGGGCACTCAACCACTGAGCTACCTCCCCAGCCCTATTTTGTATTTTATTTAGAGACAGGGTCTCACTGAGTTTTCTTAGTGCCTCACTTTTGCTGAGGCTGGCTTAGAACTCAAGATCCTCCTGTCTCAGACTCCTGAGCCTCTGGGATTACTGGTGTGTGCCATGGCACCCAGCCCCTTAGTTTTCTATGTTTACTAAGATAGTTTTCTCCTCTTTAATGTGATTATCCCATTGTTAAAAAAGGATTTGTGAGAATTTAAACAGTGAACAAAAATACAGAGATGGTAGGTGGTAAGATTCGTTGTAGTATGTATTAGTAAAGAACAGCCACTTGAAAAAAGATTTAGTAAGTCTGTAAAGTGTAAAAAGTAAACCATAAACACCTTCTAAAAAGTAATTTGGAAATTGTGGAAAATGTTATTTTAATGCTTTTCCAGACTGAGGTGCTGATGATACTACACAGAAAAAACAGAAATTTTAGCATTACATGATCACGGGGACAGTCAAACCAGGTATTTTGGGTACTAGCGGGATTGGAATATACTAGATAATGGCAAAATCAGCTTTACCATATACTTTCTATAGTCTCACGAGGTTGCCCAGCCTGGTCTTGAACTCCTGGTCCTAGTCTCTAGAATAATTGGAACTATAGGTGTGTGCCACTGTGCCTGACTTTAGATAAATGAATATTCATTTACTTTTAAATTTTTTAAAAGCTAGAAAAGTTTTTGGAAAGGGATTTGTGGGTGAAGATAGTTCAGAATTTTTGCAGTTGTGACTGTTATCTTGAACTGCATTGTGATAGCCTCATTTGTAGGGTTTTATTTTTTTTTTTTGCTTATTTGCAGTTAAAATATAAATATTTGTTTCGCTTTTCCTTGGCTTATCTCACACAAATATATAGAAAATATTTTAATAAACTGAATTCTTTTTCCTTTTTCCAAATCTTGCCACGTATATTTTAATGTGAATAAAAAATTGTGAGTTAACAAATGATATCTTCTAAGTGATTTTATTTAGCTAAAGTTGCCCTGGGGAATTAAATAAGGAAGTTAAGTTTCCACTTGACTAAATAGCTGAACCTGATGTCTTTGAGAACTATAGAAATAGAATTGTATTAAAAGAAAAAAATAAATAAATAAATAAATAAAAGTCTTCAAATCATTTTTATTCTTTTTTTATATATTATTATTGTATACAAATGGGATACATGTTTTTTCTCTATTTGTACATGGAGTCAAGGCATACCATTTGTGTAATCATAAATTTACATAGGGCAATGATGTTTGATTCATTATTTTTTTTCCCTTCCCCCCACCTCCCACCCCTCTTTTCCCTCTATACAGTCCTTCTTTCCTCCATTCTTACAACCCTCCTTATCCCTAACCCTAAACCTAACCCTAACCCTAACGCTAACCCCTCCCACCCCCCATTATATGTCCTCATCCACTTATCAGTGAGATCATTCGTCCTTTAGTTTTTTGAGATTGGCTTATCTCACTTAGCGTGATATTCTCCAATTTCATCCATTGCCTGCAAATGCCATAATTTTATCATTCTTCATTGTGGAGTAATATTCCATTGTATATATATGCCACAGTTTCTTTATCCATTCATCAACTGAAGGGCATCTAGGTTGGTTCCACAATCTGGCTATGGTGAATTGAGCAGCAATGAACATTGATGTGGCTGTATCTCTGTAGTATGCTGATTGTAAGTCCTTTGGGTATAGGCCAAGGAATGGGATAGCTGGGTCAAATGGTGGTTACATTCCAAGCTTTCTGAGGAATCTCCATACTGCTTTCCAGAGTGGCTGCACTAATTTGCAACCTCATCAGCAACGTATGAGTGTACCTTTTCTCCCACATCCTCGCCAACACCTATTGTTGCTTGTGTTCTTGATAATCGCCATTCTAATTGGGGTGAGATTTGATTTTGATTTGCATTTCTCTTATTACTAGAGATGTTGAACATTTTTTCATATATCTGTTGATTGCTTGTAGATCTTCTTCTGTGAAGTGTCTGTTCATTTCCTCAGCCCATTTGTTGATTGGATTATTTGTATTCTTGGTGTAGAGTTTTTTGAGTTCTTTATATATTCTGGAAATTAGTGCTCTATCTGAAGTATGAGTGGCAAAGATATTCTCCCACTCTGTAGGCTCTCTCTTCACATTACTGAGAGTTTCCTTTGTCGTTTTTATTCTTTAATTTATGAACTGTTTAGAAATTTTGTAATAGAATGCCTTAACTATAAAACTTTTAGCTGAGCAATTTTGGTTATTTTGTTAAGAGTTTAACATAACCTGGGTACATTTATAATTTTGGGTATTAATTTTTCATTTGAGCAATTTATTTTTTAATAGTTATTTAAAAGAGACTCAATGTAAACATTTAAATAATAAAGAGAACAACAAGAAGAAAGTCAAAATAGAGGTTTTATTTCATAGCAATTTCCACTTTGGACTTTATGGACTTTTGGTACATTAGTGACTTTAACACTTTAAATATGTAATGAGTATCAAATTTTTTTCCTTTTTGATGGATTGTAACTCAGTCTTGTTCATGCTTTTTAAAATTCATTTACAGAAGTTTTCATTTTTATGTAACTGCATTTTCTTTTCTGATTTCTGGTTTTGTATACCATGCTTAAAACTGCTTTTGCTTTCCCAAGATTATTTAAACATTCTTAATCTGTTATTTCCTTGGAGTATGTACACATATTCTCTGTGTTTGAATTTGTATTTAAATCTTTAGTTTATTTAGAATTCATAATGTGTGAGGTGGTAATGGAATTTTATTTTTAAACTGACTAGCTTTATTATTCTAATGTTATTCATTAAATTAACCATCTTTTCTCAGTATTGTGAAGTATCTCCCATGTCAGGTCTTAAATTCTCAAATATGCTTGGGTTTATTTCTGTATTCCCTATTATGCTTTATTTGGTGTTATCCTGTGCTAATAGGAATAATAAGTTTAAATAGTATTAAAGTTTGATTACTGTAGCTTTATAATGAGTTTTAGTATGAAGTAAGACAAATCTTCCGATTAGGCATTTTGTTTATTCCTTTATAAAGTTTCTCAGTTTGTAATACTTTCCAACATGGTTCTAGGGATCACTTTTTAAAATAATCTCCAGTTGCTCAGAAGTAGAGTTTTAGAAATTGCCATTTAAATTTTTGTTATAGAAATAAAATGGGCTTCAATCTTTAGGAAATAATGGAATTCAATATTAGTCATATGAAAAGTAACTATACTGAATTTTTAAAAAAATGTTTTAGTTGTAGGTGGACATAAAAATAAAGGTATTATGGGATTGAACCCAGGGCTTTGAGCATACTAGGTGAGCAAGATACCACTGAACCACAACCCCAGCCCCTGAATTGTTAAAATAGTAACAGGTTATCTTTAGTTTGACCCAGTGCTGATAATTTTGTTATCCTTAATTATTCTATATAACAATGACAATAAAAATATTCTTATGGAATACTTTTATTCCAAAGATGTTTCAAAAACATTTCAAATGTTTCACATTTGGGGATAAAGTTATTCTAAGTAATTAAGTAGCTAGTGTTTCAACTAAACATAACAATAAAAGAACAATTCAGCAGTTTATTCCACTCTAAATTCATTGAGGTCAGGACACTTGTCTCATTAATTTATGTATCATAGCATCTTACTTTGCTTATTTATTTAGGAGTCATTCTGTAAATGCAGGCTTTCCCTATACAAAATGCCCAGTTACTCATCATTTTCATTTCCCCCAACCCCTTTAGTGCATCTTGACTTCTTTTTTTTTCTATTTCTTTTTAATATTTGGATGGGGGAGTCTGCATCCTAGTAATATCTCACAAAGCTAAGCCTAGGCTCTATGAGTAGCAGATAACACTAGAATCACAGTAAGCAAGTAAATACCAGGGATTTACTTTATTCTATATGTGAAAGGGAATTGGTGAATGAGACAAGCTTCAGGGAGATTGCATAGTAGAGGGTCAACAATAAAATAAGGAGGTCATTTAGACAGAAATGACTAAGAAATAATGAAGTCTTTAAGGAGTGGTAGAGAAAATGAAAAGGAGGAAACAGATTTTACAGACATTGTATAGTTTAAAAAATAAAAATAGGACTTGGATGTGAAAAGGATATAAAGGGTAAGAGAATACAGGGAATGTGAGATGATCCCGACTTGAGTCTGTTGGGAAGTTGATGCTAATTACAGAAACAGAATGTGAGACAAGGGGCAGGTTTTAAAAGAAAGCTTATGAATTTACTTACTTATTTTGATGTGTTCAACTTGATACATTCCTGAGACATACGAATGTAAAATCCAGCTGAGAAGTGAACATTAGGTCTGTAGTCAAAGAACTCAAAGGAATGATTGATAACTGCCAAAGAAATATGAGTGGAAATACTGATGGAAAAGGAAAGCAAAGAGTGTTAGAACTATTGGACAGTCTTTAGGAACTGTCTTTTTGGGTTCTGCCTAAAACTGTGTTTAGTAGTAGATGTAAGTAAATCTAATGCATTTAGAAATGGAGAATAGAAGTTAGTGGAGGAGCCTAACAAGAATTGTCAGATGGGGAGATTATGGTGCCATGACGGCCAAGCTAGAGAATTTACAAGGGAGTTGTGAGTATTGCAGCTACAGTGGATTTAGGGGTGGGCTCACTGGTTTTCCATGGCCCCATTCTGTAAGTGTCACTGCAGCACTGTTGATGAAATACAATATCCTTACACTTGAGACTTTGCTTAGTGTGCTATATATTTGTAGTAGGAGAGAAGACATTGATAAACTATTTGTTTAGGGAGCCAGAATCATGCATCCTGACTTCTTTACTCTGCTAAGGACTTAGTATTACTGGTTTCTGGTGCTAGACATTGTTGGAGCCAGAGTCTTTCCTGTGGCCTACTTTCTTTCTGACTTAGGAAAAAAAAATACATGTGTGCACATTTTCTTACTTAAAATATTTGGATTTAGAGGATTCAAGGTTGGTGACTTTAAAAACATAATCTTTTTTAAATTCTAAAAGTAATACATTTTCTTTACATAAGATTTGGAAAATGTGGAAATTATGATATAAAAATAACCACACAGAGAAACTATTAACATTTTGGTGAACTTCTTTTGAACGTACCATCCACCCCACCTCTGCCTGTGTGGTCTGATAGTGTTTCTCCACTTTCACAAACTCTTGGGAGACATTTTTAAAGGATATGTAATCCATCATGTGGATGCACTTTATATAATTCACATATTTTATAAACTCTTCTCTTTGCTTTTCTGGATTTTGCAAAATATGTGGGCAGTTTTCTTGAGGGAAATTTTCCTTTATTTTATTTGTAAGTTAAAAACCGTTCTAATTCTGGTGAGAGTACTACTAGTAATATACCTATATTTCATTAATTTATCAGTTCACTGGTTCATTTAATAAATATTTTTGAGAACCAGTTCTATGCCAGTCAGAATTTAAGGACACTTAAAAAATTTATTGTCTAGTGTATAAATAAATAAGTAATTATAGTACTGTGTGATGAGTGCTGTGATAGAGGAGGACAGAAGACCCTGTGAGAGCTAAGAGGAGGGCATCTGTCTTAGTTTTAGGTTTGGGGAAGGTAGTCAGGGAAATCTTCACCAATCTTACCAGAGGAGGTGAAACTTAAGCTGGGTCTTATGAACTCGTGACAGTAAGGTAATCAAACAGTGAGGGTGAGCAGGAAGGTATTAAGGGTAGAAGGAACAGCACTTGCAGAGACATCAAACAGCATATCAAAGTTCAAGAAGCTTAATTTTAAAAAATGGCTTCAGCATATGGTACATGTGAGGGATTGGTAAGAGAGGAAGCCAAGCTAAGTGGATATGGATAGAGTTACTTCATGAAGAGCCTTAAATAGCCTCCTTAAATACCAGGAACATGCTAAGTGCTGGGATTGTAAACATGAACAAGACAAAGCCTTGAGGAATGTATTTATAGCTCTAATTCTTGTTTATACATCAGCAGTTGGCAGATTAATATTTTCAGCTTAGACATCTCCTTTGAGCCCCAAATCTACGTAACCAACTGCTTAGTTAACATCTCTAGAATATATCTAGAACGTCAGCTGCATGAGAGCAGGTATTTCATTACCTTTGTTCTCTGCTGTATCTACAGTGCCTAGAACAATATGTGGTTAAATTTGTTGACCAAGTAAATGAATGGTTTTCTATTTGTATCTTTCAGAGATATCTCAAATTCCGCATATTTCAAATCAAATTCATGATCTTTTCCCTGCCCCTCTCTTAATGTTCTCTATTTCAGTGACAGGCATCATATGCCTGGGTGTATCTTTGACGTGTTCTAGTTCTTTACTTTCCCCATCCATTATATCAAGAAGATTTACTGAATTTTTGATGCATTTCTTCATGTATCCACTTGTGTCCCCCTTTACTGCCACTGAAACAGAGAGCCCTGAGCTTCCTCACACTAAGAATGAAAATAGGCACTACTGATATATTTTCTGGCTGATAAGCACAGCCTGACTAAACCTATATAAACATGTATATCATCTGATTTTCATTTCTATAAATTATAACCGCTTTTGTGGGACTGATGGAGAAGCAGTACAGCTGCTGTTTCCCAAACTGCATCCTTTTCCCTTTCCCATTGTTTGCTTATTTCTCATGTGGACCAGTGGCAGAGTCCATCCAGCTGGGTTCCAGGCAGGTTTCAGGCTGGGCTGAAGATATCCTGCTGGTGAAGCTTCTGTCATCTTTAAATATTCTCCATGCTGCTATTAGAATAAAACAAACACAAAACAATTCTGATATTTGTGTTTGAAACCACTTTCCTAGGATAAAGAACAAAATTCTTAACCTGGTCTATAAAGCCTTGTGTGTTCCCTCCCGTTCCTGCATCTTGTGCCACTTTTTTGGAGTTTCTGTATTATAAGCACATTTGTTTTTAAATTCTTCATGTTTTCTCCTGTCTTAGAACTATAATTTATGATTAGTAGCTTTTAATATATATTATAAAATAGAAGACCTATAATTAGAAAAACTGATATATCAATATTTTTCTTAACTTTTAATATATATAAAATGTTTTCAGTTGTTGATGGACCTTTATTTTTATTTGTTTATATGTGGTGCTGAGAATCAAACCCAGTGCCTCACACATGCTAGGCAAGCACTCTACCACTGAGCCACAACCCCAGCCCCATGTATCAGTATTTTTGAGTAGCTAGCCCTAAAAAAGTAACGTTCTGTGCAACATTCATTTCTTGAAAAGTAAACTGTCTGTGAATTACTGCAAATAAGCACAAGCATTTTCAGTTATAATTTGTTCTTCATTCAGTTTGTATCTCACATCTCAATTTTCCCCCTGATCATAGTTGTGAAACACACACTTATGAACTATATTTATTCTTATTTTAAAGTACGAAAACATTTTCTTTTGTAAATTTAAGCCATTCTATTTTTTTTAATGCTTTAATATTGAGATAGGAAGAAATTAAATGTCATAATTAAAAAAAACAAAACAATTAAACTTTAAATGAAAGTAGCAATGTTAGTGGAAGTCTCCTTTCCTAAATATAGTCAACATTTTTAAAATAAGATTTCAAATCACCTTTTCTAATTATAAATAAAATAAATCTCAGGTGTTCTTATAAGTATAAAAGCTGAGCTGTGTTACTAAGGTAATTTTTATTGTATTCAGTGAGTGTTTAGTTTTGTGTGATAATTTTCTTGTTACATATTTGGTATTGAATGTTTTATATAGTTAAAATATTTATGGAGTATGTGCTATAAGATTTTTGTTTATAAATGAGAATTTGATCTTCAATTTTTGTCTGTAAAATGAGAAATTAGTTTGCTCATTTTACTTCAGATTATATTTAATCACTTAAGTAACTTTATCCTATAATATGTACTGATTACTTATTTTTCCTTAACTTTTTTCCTTTAAGTCAGTTCTACAGAAGAATGCAATCAAGTAATGGCTTTTTCTTAGAATTTGAATATGGAGGCCACAGGAACAGATGAAGTTGACAAGCTAAAAACTAAATTTATATCAGCTTGGAACAACATGAAATATAGTAAGTATTATGACTAAAGAATTATATAAATCCAAGAAGTATTTGAAGATAATGTATCTTTTTCCTTAATTTTTGTAAGGAATGTAGATAAGAATTTCCCGAAGAAAGAGCCAAATATCATGAACATTGCTTAGAAACTGAAACATACTGTGCAGTCCCTTTTTCCCCTCCCTCCCGATTTTGATGGAGTATATTGATATCCTCATGGATGTATACTTTTTTTTTTTTGGTATCTAGGATTGAACTCAGGGGTCCTTAATCACTGAGCCACATCCCCAGCCCTTTTTTGTATTTATTTAGAGACAGGGTCTCACTGAGTTGCTTAGGGCCTTGCTAATTTGCTGGGGTTGGCTTTGAACTCATGCTCCTCCTGCCTCAGCCTCCTGAAGTGCTGGGATTATAGGCACCACCGCATCCAGCGGATATATACTGTTTTAACGTCCCATAGCAGAAAGAAATTTATTCAGGTGATAATGACTCAATTCTTTAGATTCAGTTTCAGGCAGCCTCATTTCTGAACCAGGAAGGTAACCAAAATTGACTTCTGAACATACAGAACAGATAGTATTAGGTTTGTACAGTGATTCTGCTGAGTTTTTTCTCTAAATGTACCTACCCTGTAGCCACTATTTTCAAACAAGTTACTCTTGGCAAACAAATACTAAGGATAATATGTTTTTGGTACCAGGGATTGAACCCTGGGGTGCTTTACCACTGAGTCATATCTGCAGTCTTTAAAAAAAATACTTTATTTAGAGACAGTGTTTTGCTATGTTGCTTAAGGCCTCACTGAGTTGCCCTGATTGCCTTTGAACTCATGCTTCTCCTGCCTCAGTCTCTTGAGCCGCTCATGTGGTTATTATTGAAACCCATGTCAGGTTAGAAACAAATTGGAGAAGAAGAAGCCCTCAAATATGGAGAAGTACTCAGGCAGAACTAATTTCTACAGGAAGTTCATATTTTTAAAACAGGAATGATAAAAAAAATCTAGTAAATGGTCTTAATAATATAACTACAGATAAAACATAATTGGCATTTGGCTTCTGGTCCACTAGAAGTAATCAACTAGCTATATATAGAGAGTTATAATTTGGCAATAACATGATATTGCATTTTGAAAATTTTGAACATTAATTTTTAAAAAATAAATATATATTTTGTGTACTAAAAGGGTACATTTTTTATTTTTATTTATTTTTCGTGGTCTTGGAGATCAAAGTCAGGTCCTTGCACATACTAAATGTATTCTACCACTGAGCTGTTCCCTCAGCCCTAGTTCATATATATTTTTTAATTAATTAATTAATTTTAAAAATTTATTTTTATTGTAAACAAATGAGATACATGTTGTTTCTATTTGTACATGAAGTGAAGGCATACCATTTGTGTAATCATACATTTACATAGGGTAATGGTGTTTGATTCATTCTGTTATTTTTTCCTCTCCCCCCACCCTTCCCACCCCTCCCACCTCTCTTTTCCCTCTATACAGTCCCTCCTTCCTCCATTTTTTCCCCCTTCCACCCCCCATTATGTGTTATCATCTACTTATCAGCGAGATCATTCGTCCTTTGGTTTTTTGAGATTGGCTTATCTCCCTTAGCATGATATTCTCCAATTTCATCCATTTACCTGCAAATGCCATAATTTTATTATTCTTTATGGCTGAGTAATATTCCATTGTATACGTATACACCACAGTTCTTTATCCATTCATCAACTGAAGGACATCTAGGTTGGTTCCACAATCTGGCTATTGTGAACTGAGCAGCTATGAACATTGATGTGGCTGCATCTCTGTAGTATGCTGATTTGAAGTCCTTTGGGTATAGGCCAAGGAGTGGGATAGTGGGTCAAATGGTGGTTCCATTCTAAGCTTTCTGAGGAATCTCCACACTGCTTTCGAGTGGTTGCACTAATTTGCAACCCCACCAGCAATGTATGAGTGTACCTTTTTTCCCCACATCCTTTCCAACACCTATTGTTGCTTGTATTCTTGATAATTGCCATTCTAATTGGGGTGAGATAGAATCATGGGGTAGTTTTGATTTGCATTTCTCTTATTACTAGAGATGTGGAACATTTTTTCATATGTTTGTTGACTGCTTGTAGGTCTTCTTCTGTGAAGTGTCTGTTCATTTCCTTAGCCCATTTGTCGATTGGGTTATTTGTATTCTTGGTGTAGAGTTTTTTGAGTTCTTTATATATTCTGGAGATTAGTGCTGTATCTGAAGTATGATTGGCAAAGATTTTCTCCCACTCTGTAGGCTCTCTCTTCACATTGCTGATAGTTTCCTTTGCTGAGAGAAAGCTTTTTAGTTTGAATCTATCCCAGTTATTGATTCTTGCTTTTATTTCTTGTGCTATGGGAGTCCTGTTAAGGAAGTCTGATCCTAAGCTGACATGTTGAAGATTTGGACCTCCTTTTTCTTCTATAAGATGAAGGGTCTCTGGTCTGATTCCAAGGTCCTTGATCCATTTAGAGTTGATTTTGTGCAGGGTGAGAGATAGGGGTTTAGTTTCATTCTGTTACATATGGATTTCCAGTTTTCCCTGCACCATTTATTGAAGAGGCTATCTTTTCCCCATTGTGTATTTTTGGCCCCTTTGCCTAGTATGAGAAAATTGTATTTATTGGGGTTTGTGTCTGTGTCCTCTATTCTGTACCATTGATCTTCCTGTCTATTTTGGTACCAATACCATGCCGTTTTTGTTACTATTGCTTTGTAGTATAGTTGAAGGTCTGGTATTGTGATACCCCCTGCTTCACTCTTCCTGCTAAGGATTGCTTTAGCTGTTCTGGGTTTCTTATTCTTCCAGATGAATTTCATGACTGCTTGCTCTATTTCTGTAAGGTAAATCATCGGGAATTTTTTTTTTTTTTTTTTTTTTTTTGGTGCTGGGGATTGAACCCAGGGCATTGTGCTTGCAAGGCAAGCACTCTACCAACTGAGCTATATCCCCAGCCCTATCATCAGGATTTTAATTGGAATTGCATTGAAAATTGCATTGAATCTGTATAGCACTTTTGGTAGTATGGCCATTTTGACAATATTAATTCTGCCTATCCAAGAACATGGGAGATCTTTCCTTCTTCTAAGGTTTTCTTTAATTTCTTTCTTTAGTGTTCTGTAGTTCTCATTGTAGAGGTCTTTCACCTCTTTTGTTAGATTTATTCCCAAGTATTTTATTTTTTTGAGGCTGTTGCAAATGGAGTTGTTTTCCTCATTTCCCTTTCAGATGTTTCATTGCTTGGGTATAAAAATGCTTTAGATTTATGCGTGTTGATTTTATAGCCTGCTGTTTGCTGAATTCATTGATGAGGTCTAGAAGTTTTCTGGAGGAGTGTTTTGGGTCCTCTAAATGTAGAATCATGTCATCAACAAATAGTGACAGGTTAAGTTCCTCTTTTCCTATTCGTATCCCTTTAATTTCTTTAGTCTGTCTAACTAGTTCATATTTTTAATATGTCAGCTTACAAAATGTACTTCTTGACTCTTAATTTGACTATTCTGAATATGTCATATAAATGAAATAATATAGCTTGTGACTTATTGTGTCTGGCTTCTGTCACTTAGCATAATATTTTCAAGGTTTATCTTTATATTATAGTGTATATGTGTTAGTACTTCTTTTTTTTTTTTCTTTTGGTACCGGGGATTGAACTCAGCGGCACTTGACCACTGAGCCACATCCCCAGGCCTATTTTGTGTTTTATTTAGAGACAGATTCTCACTGAGTTGCTTAATGCCTTGCTTTTGCTGAGGCTGGCTTTGAACTCGAGATCCTCCTGACTCAGCCTCCTGAGCCACCATGCCTGGCTAGTACTTCATTTTTTATATGACTTGTTAATGTTTCATTGTATGGCTAAGCATTTTGTTTACCTTTTATCAGTTGATACACATTAGGTTGTTTCTGTTTTTTTTTTTTTTTTTTTGGCTACTGTGAATAGTGTTGCTGTGAACAGGTTTTTGTGTGAACATATCTTTTTCATTCTCTTGGGTATATATTTAGCAGTGGAATTGATGGGTCACACGTTAACTCTGACAGTTTAACTTTCGAAGGAACTGCCAAAATATTTTCCAGAGTGTACCATTTTAAATTCCCTTCAGTAAGGTTTGAGGCAACACTTGTTATTGTCCATCCTACTGCAGTGAATGTGAGGTGGAATCTCACTATGGGTTTATTTACCTTTCCCTGATGATTAATAATGATGAACATATTTTCATGACTACTTGACTAATAGTCTGTCTTCTTTGGATAAATGTCTATTTATGTACTTTGCCCATTTTGTAATTGGGTTATTTGTAATTTTATAATCGAGTTGATATAAATCTCTTAGCAAATATATGATTTACAAATATTTTCTCCCATTCTTGAGTTGTCCTTTTAATTTTTTGATAGTGTCCACTGAAGTGCAAAATTTTAATTTTGTTGAAGTCTAATTTTTCTTGTCTTTGGTTGCTTGTGCTTTTGATGTCATGACAAATCAACTATTGCTAAGTCAAATCATGAAAATTTATATTCATGTTTCCTTCTGAGAATTTTATTATTTTAACTTACATTTAGGATTTAAATCAATTTTGAGTTAATGTTTACATGTGGTAAAAGATAGAGGTCCAACTTTATTCTTTTGTATGTGGCTATTTAGTTTTCTCATCATCATTTGTTGCAAAAACTATCTTTTCTCAGTTGAATGATCTTGCCACCTTTGTCTAAAATCAACTGACCATAGATGTATCGATTTATTTCCGGACTGTCAGTTCTGTATCATTTATCTCTACATCTGTCTTTATGCCAGTACCTGACTATCATGATTACTATTGCTTTGTAGTAGTGTGAAATTGGAAAGTGAGTCTTCCAACTTTTTTTCCCTTTTTAAGATTGTTTGGTTATTCTGGCTTATTTGCATTTCATTATGAACTTTATGATCATTTTGTCAATTTCCGAAAGACAACCAGCTGGGATTCTGATAGGTATTTCATCAAATCTGTAGATCAATTTGAGGAGTATTGCTATGTTAGCAAAATTAAGTCATCCAGTCTATGGACATAAATGTCTTTTCAATTGTTTAAGTCTTTTAAAATTTACTTCAGTGATATTTTATAGTTTTCAGTTACAAGTCTTGCACTGTTTTTGTTAGAGCTGTCTTTTCTTTTTGATGCTATTGTAAAATGAATTGTTTTCTTAATTTCATTTTGGATTGTTCACTGTGGTATTTAGAAAAACTGGTTTTTGTAATTTGATCTTGTATCCTATAACCTTGAAGAACTTCTTTATGAGTACTACTAGTTTTTTTCGTTTTGTGGATTTTTTAAGGTATTCTAGAGGGAAGATCCTATCTGCAGATAGAGACTTAGATTTAATCTTTAATGAGTAGGTTATGTGATGACTTCATTTGTAAGGTTTGAAAACTGTAATACAGAAACTCATTAACATTGCAGCAGTATCCTAGGAATTGTTGTTTAACCAGTCACACACACATATGTATAAAAAAGTTTTAATTTAATAATGTGTCACTTTCTTTGTCTACATATTTAAGTGTGTGTAGTAAAATTATGGATATCTCACATCTCTGAAGAACAGATTGTTCCAGGTAACTAAGTGTTCTAGATAGCTTTTTGTTCTGGAATAATATTTTAATTTTTATTGATGGAACTCATTTTAAAATGTTTTATGTATTTTACATCCTCAGTGTTTGTATAGCATGGGGAAGTATAGGAAAGACTGGTGTTGATTGAATACTCATTGGACTTTGTAATAGGTGGGTTTTGTCCCTTGTCATTTAAATCTCACATCTCTCTGATATTCTGTGTTAGTCAGATTTTTCTTGCTGTGACAAAATACCTGAGAATCAATTTCAAGAGAGGAAAGATTTATTTTGGCTCACAGTTTCAGAGGTAGTCCTAGGGGGTCAGCTGGTTCCATTGCTTTCTGGCTTCTGGCTAGTAGAATATCATGGTGGGGAGCATGTGGCAGGGGAGGCTGCTCACCTTAAAGCATCCAGGAAGCAAAAAGAGAGAGAAGAGGTTGGGAGTTCCAGTATTCCACTCAAGGGCATATCTCCAATGACCTAACTTCCTTTGAATAGGCCCTACTTCCTCTCAGTTCCACTACTTTCTAGTAGGCCATCAGCTTGGGACCAAGCCTTTGGAGGACGATGATTCCATCCATAACATATTCTTCTTTTTTTTTGCGGTACCGGGGATCGAACTCAGGGCCTTGTACTTGCAAGGCAAGCACTCTACCAGCTGAGCTATCTCCCCAGCCCTCATATTCTTCTTTAAAATATAAATTTAGAAAATGAGATTAAGCAACATGTTCAAGGCCATCTATCTGGGTGAATCTGGAAAACAGATTTCAAACCCAACCTCTGTGTATTTTCTGAATATAGTGTACATAATTTAAGATTATTTTTATCAAAGTCAGGATGGTGTTATCATGGTGATGGAACTAGAAGTGAATAACAAGATATAAAATGCACTGGATTATACTTTCTTGAAAAAAACACTTTTTGCTTCTCCCCCCTTTTTGCATGACTTTATGATTTTTATAAATTTGATTTCCTCTTTAAAAAATTAGTATTAATACTGAGGTCAGTATTGATAATTATTATTGTGGGTATCAGTATTGATAATTATTATTCTGGGTGTTTCTTATTCTCCAGAAAATTATTATCATGTTTACTATTTCTGCCTGTTTTGTCCTGTGTACATCTTTTAAAGCCTTATTTGTAATATTCATATTGGTGATTTAATGGACTATAGGCTTTTTTTTTTTTTTAAATAAGATTCTTTTTCTGGTAGGTGATCTCTAAAGATGACCCTCAGTGAGGCACATCTTGTGTTGTCACTTTTTCTGATTGAATCTGGTCTGGCTTTTGTTGCACATTAGTTAGTAGAATGAAATGGAAGTGATGGCTGTGTTAATTCCATGCCTAGCCATTAAAAGTGTCTTCCACTTGCTCTGTTTTGGAGCTCTGAACTGTCAAGTAATCAGTTCCGTATCCTGGAGAAATCACAGAGAGCCCACATGAAGAGGAGAGTCTTTTTTTTTTTTTTAATTTATTTTTTTAATTATTGTACACAAATGGGATACATGTTGTTTCTCTATTTGTACATGGCGTAAAGGCATACCATTTGTGTAATCATAAATTTACATAGGGTAATGTTTGATTCATTCTGTTATTTTTTTCCCTTCCCCCCACCCCTCCCACCCCTCTTTTCCCTCTATACAGTCCTTCCTTCCTCCATTCTTGCCCCCCTCTCTAAACCTAACTCTAACCCTAACACTAACTCTTCCCACCCCCCATTATGTGTCCTCATCCACTTATTAGCGATATCATTCTTCCTTTGGTTTTTTGAGATTGGCTTATCTCACTTAGCATGATATTCTCCAGTTTCATCCATTTGCCTGCAAATGCCATAATTTTATCATTCTTTATGGCAGAGTAATATTCCATTGTATATATATATATATATATATACCACATTTTCTTTATCCATTCATCAATTGAAGGACATCTAGGTTGGTTCCACAATCTGGCTATTGTGAACTGAGCAGCTATGAACATTGATGTGGCTGTATCTCTGTAATATGCTGATTTTAAATCCTTTGGGTATAGACCAAGGAGTGGGATAGCTGGGTCAAATGGTGGTTCCATTCCAAGTTTTCTAAGGAATCTCCACACTGCTTTCCAGAGTGGCTGCACTAATTTGCAGCCCCACCAGCAATGTAAGAGTGTACCTTTCTCCCCACATCCTCGCCAACACCTGTTGTTGCTTGTATTCTTGATAATTGCCATTCTAATTGGGGTGAGATGGAATCTTAGGGTGGTTTTGATTTGCATTTCTCTTATTACTAGAGATGTTGAACATTTTTCCATATGTTTGTTGATTGCTTGTATATCTTCTTCTGTGAAGTGTCTATTCATTTCCTTAGCCCATTTGTCAGTTGGATTATTTACATTCTTGGTGTAGAGTTTTTTGAGTTCTTTATAGATTCTGGAGATTAGCGCTCTATCTGAAGTATGATTGGCAAAGATTTTCTCCCACTCTGTAGGCTCTTTCTTCGCATTGCTGATAGTTTCCTTTGCTGAGAGAAAGCTTTTTAGTTTGAATCTATCCCAGTTATTAATTCTTGCTTTTATTTCTTGTGCTATGGGAGTCCTGTTGAGGAAGTCTGGTCCTAAGCCGACATGTTGAAGCTCTGGACCTACTTTTTCTTCTATAAGATGCAAGGTCTCTGGTCTGATTCCGAGATCCTTAATCCATTTTGAGTTTAGTTTCGTGCATGGTGAGAGATATGGGTTTAGTTTCATTCTGTTGCATATGGATTTCCAATTCTCCCAGCACCATTTGTTGAAGAGGCTATCTTTTCTCCATTGCATATTTTTGGCCCCTTTGTCTAGTATGAGAAAATTGTATTTATTTGGGTTTGTGTCTGTGTTCTCTATTCTGTACCATTGATCCACCTTTCTATTTTGGTACCAATACCATGCCGTTTTTGTTACTATTGCTTTGTAGTAGAGTTGAAGATCTGGTATTGCGATACCCCCTGCTTCACTCTTTCTGCCAAGGATTGCTTTAGCTATTCTGGGTTTTTTATTCTTCCAGATGAATTTCATAATTTCTTGCTCTATTTCTGTAAGGTACATCATTGGGATTTTAATTGGAATTGCATTGAATCTGTATAGCACTTTTGGTAGTATGGCCATTTTGACAATTTTAATTCTTCCTATCCAAGAACATGGGAGATCTTTCCATCTTCTAAGGTTTTCTTGAATTTCTTTCTTTAGTGTTCTGTAGTTCTCATTGTAGAGGTCTTTCACCTCTTTTGTGAGATTGATTCCCAAGTATTTTATTTTTTTTGAAGCTATTGTGAATGGGGTAGTTTTCCTAATTTCTCTTTCTGAAGATTCATCGCTTATGTATAGAAATGCCTTAGATTTATGTGCATTGATCTTATATCCCGCTACTTTACTGAATTCACTTATGAGATCTAACAGTTTTCTGGTGGAATTTCCTGGTTCCTCTAAGTATACAATCATATCATCAGCAAATAGGGATAGTTTGAGTTCTTCTTTTCCTATTCGTATCCCTTTAATTTCTTTGGTCTGTCTAATTGCTCTGGCTAGAGTTTCAAGGATGATATTGAATAGAAGTGGTGAAAGAGGGCATCCCTGCCTTGTTCCAGTTTTTAGAGGGAATGCTTTCAGTTTTTCACCATTTAGAATAATATTAGCCATGGGCTTAGCGTAGATGGCCTTTACAATGTTAAGGAATGTTCCCACTATCCCTATTTTTCTAGTGTTTTGAGCATGAAGGGGTGCTGTATTTTATCAAATGCTTTTTCTGCATCTATCAAAATAATCATGTGATTCTTGACTTTAAGTCTATTGATATGGTGAATTACATTTATTGATTTCCTGATGTTGAACCAACCTTGCATCCCTGGGATGAAACCCACTTGATCATGGTGCACTATCTTTTTAATATGTTTTTGTATGCGATTTGCTAAAATTTTGTTGAGAATTTTTGCGTCGATGTTCATTAAGGATACTGGTCTGAAATTTTCTTTCCTCGATGTGTCTCTGTCTGGTTTAGGTATCAGGGTAATATTGGCTTCATAGAATGAGTTTGGGAGGGTTCCCTCCTCTTCTATTTTATGGAATACTTTGAGAAGTATTGGAATGAGCTCTTCTTTAAAGGTTTTGTAGAACTCGGCTGAGAACCCATCTGGTCCTGGACTTTTCTTTGTTGGTAGGCTTTTGATGACTTCTTCTATTTCCTTATTTGAAATTGGTCTATTTAAATTGTGTATGTCCTCCTCGTTCAGTTTAGGCAATTCATATGTCTCTAGAAACCTGTTGATGTCTTTGAAGTTTTCTATTTTGTTGGAGTATAGATTTTCAGAATAGCTTCTAATTATGTTTTGTATTTCAGTCTTGTCTGTTGTGATATTTCCTTGTTCATTCCGAATTTTAGTGATTTGGGTTTTCTCTGGTCTTCTCTTTGTTAGTGTGGCTAAAGGTTTATCAATTTTGTTTATTTTTTCGAAGAACCAACTATTTATTTTGTCAATTTTTTGTATTGTTTCTTTTGTTTCAATTTCGTTGATTTCAGCTCTGAGTTTAACTATTTCCTGTCTTCTACTACTTTTGGTGTTGGTCTGTTCTTCTTTTTCTAGGACTTTGAGCTGTAGTGTTAGGTCGTTTATTTTTTGAGTTTTACTTCTTTTATTAAATGCGCTCCATGAAATAAATCTTCCTCTAAGTACTGCTTTCATAGTGTCCCAGAGATTTTGATATGATGTTTCTTTGTTCTCGTTTACCTCTAAGAATTTTTTAATTTCCTTGCTAATATCTTCTGTTATCCATTCATCATATAATAGCATATTGTTCAATCTCCAGGTGTTGGAGTAGTTTCTGTTTTTTACTCTTTCATTAATTTGTAACTTCAATCCATTATGATCTGATAGAATACAAGGTAGTGTCTCTATCTTCTTGTATTTGCTGACATTAGCTTTGTGGCATAATATATGGTCTATTTTAGAGAAGGATCCATGTGCTGCTGAGAAGAAAGTGTATTCGCTCTTGGTTGGATGGTATATTCTATAAATGTCTGTTAAGTCTAAATTATTGATTGTGTTATTGAGATCTATGGTTTCTTTGTTCAATTTTTGTTTGGAAGATCTGTCCAGTGGTGAGAGAGGCGTGTTAAAATCACCTAGTATTATTGTGTTATGGTCTATTTGGTTTCTAAAATTGAGAAGGATTTGTTTAACATACATGGATGAGCCACTGTTTGGGGCATAGATGTTTATGATTGTTATGTCTTGCTGATTTATGCTTCCCTTAAGCAGTATGAAATGTCCTTCCTTATCCCTTCTGACTGACATTGGCTTGAAGTCCACATTATCTGAAATGAGGATGGATACTCCAGCTTTTTTGCTGAGTCCATGTGCATGGTATGTTTTTCCCCATCCTTTCACCTTTAGTCTATGGGTATCTCTTTCTATGAGGTGAGTCTCTTGCAGGCAACATATTGTTGGATCTTTCTTTTTAATCCAATCTGCCAGTCTATGTCTTTTGATTGATGAATTCAGGCCATTAACATTCAGGGTTATTATTGAGATATGATTTGTATTCCCGGTCATTTGGTTCATTTTTTAAATTTTATTTATTTATTTATTTATTTTTTGACACATCTTGGTTCCTCCTTTATTTGACAGTTCCTTTAGGATAATTCCTCCCTTTGCTGATTTGCTTCTTTGTTTTTTAATTCTTCCTCATGAAATATTTTGCCGAGAATGTTCTGTAATGCTGGCTTTCTTTTTGTAAATTCTTTTAGCTTTTGTTTATCATGGAATGATTTTATTTCATCGTCAAATTTGAAGGTAAGTTTTTCTGGGTATAAGATTCTTGGTTGGCATCCATTTTCTTTCAGAGCTTGAAAAATGTTGTTCCAGGCCCTTCTAGCTTTTAGGGTCTGGATTGAAAAATCTGCTGATATCCGTATTGGTTTCCCCCTGAATGTAATTTGGTTCTTTTCTCTCACAGCCTTGAAGATTCTGTCTTTATTTTGTATGTTAGGTATTTTCATTATAATGTGCCTTGGTGTGGGTCTGTTGTAATTTTGTGTATTTGGAGTCCTATAAGCCTCTTGAACTTGATTTTCCATTTCATTCTTCAGATTTGGGAAATTTTCTGATATTATTTCATTGAATAGATTGTTCATTCCTTTGGTTTGTTTCTCTAAGCCTTCCTCAATCCCAATAATTCTCAAATTTGGCCTTTTCATGATATCCCGTAGTTCTTGCAGATTTTGTTCATGATTTCTTACCATCTTCTCTGTTTGTTCAACTTTGTTTTCGAGGTTAAATATTTTGTCTTCAATATAAGAGGAGAGTCTTTGTATAGCTTGTATAGCTTTGTATAGTGTTTTAGTCATCTTTTTTGCTGCTGTGACTTAAAGACCTGACCAGAACAATTTTAGGGAAGAAAAGTTTATTTGAGGACTCACAGTTTCAGAGGTCTTAGTCCATAGAAGGCCAGCTCCATTCCTTGGGGCTTGAGGTGAGGCCTAACATCACAGCAGAAGAGTGTGGCAGTGGGAAGCAGCTCACATGATGACCAGGAAGCAGGGAGAGAGACTCCACTCTCCAGATACAAAATACATACCCCATATCCGCACCTCTAATGAAACACTTTCTCCAGCCACACCCCCCTGCCTCCAGTTACCACTCTGTTAATTCCAAAAGGGATTAATTCACTGATTAGGGTAAGGGTATAACCCAGTCATTTCTCCTCCAAACCTTACACTGTCTCACACGTGAGCTTTTGGGGGACACCTCACATCCAAACCATAACACATAGTCAGTATAGGAGACTAAGTGACCCAGTTGACATCTCCATCTAATTTCATTATGTTAGAGGCTAGGCAAGTCCAGGAAGAATGACTCAGTTAAGCCCACGAGAAATAAGAAAAAAGAAGTTGTTTCAGGTTACTAAGTTTGGAGTGGTTTATTAAACAGGAATAGACACCTAACACTGACCTAGCTCCTCTCTGAATTTTTTTTGGGGGGGCACGGAAACTGACATAAAGTGAGATAAGTATATAATTTGAAGGGCAAACCCTTCAAATGCACCAGTGAAACAAAAATCTAGTCAATATATAGAAAGTTTCCTTCATCCCAGAGAATTTCCTTCACCCCAGAGTTCCTTCTAGTCACTTCCTGCTCATCATGGGCAGTTACTGCTGGGCATCAGATTATTGAATGGAAGGTTTGCCATGTCCTGATTTGCTGAATATATGTGCTTTTCTTGTTTAGTTTTTAATTAGTTTTCATTTAGAAATAATTTGTCTCTGTTCCACCTACCCGTTGCTATAGGTAGAGATACAGAGGTGAAAGAAAGATTAGGGAATAGTATTAAAAAATTTTTAAACATGAGAAGTTCTAATGAATATATTTTAATATGTGTAAGAAGAACTTATACCTAAGAATACTTTTTATTCATACCTTCTTTCGGCATGCCCTAGGCTCTGTTCTCCATTGGCTCTGTTTTTTTAATATCCTTTATTTTTCCACCTCTGCTCCACAGTATCTTGATTTAGCATCAATGAACTGGGACAGAGAAGAGTAGTGAAATTCTTATAATGGTTTTATAAAGACAGAATGAAACGTGGCCAACTAAATAACAGAAAAAATACATCCTATGGGTTAGTTATTGACATGATAGACTGATTCAGCTCAGACATGCCTGTGGAAAAAGAGAGAAAAATGGGGTCTTATGGGAAGTCCTGATTCCTCTTATGTATCTAACTGCATGGAGTATTAAAGGAAGTCAGTCTGTGATGAGGCGTTGGCCCCTGCCAGGGTCAGCACAGGACTAGAAGAGTGAGAGGGAATAGGAACTCCCTGATTGATGGTTGAACTATAAAGTCCTGTACTCCCGTTCTCTTGTGAAATGTGGACTTTTGCAGTCCTTCAGGTTCTGACCAGATTCCCATCTTTTCCTTTTTTGAGGAAGGACTGGTAGGTGATTGGGAAATAGGTAGAGAGAATTAATCAGGGGCAGAAAGGGAGAAGTTTCTCCTTAGGTGGTTTTTTTTTTTTTTTTTTTTTTTTAATTTGAGCTTGCTTTTATTAAGTTCTTAAGATTTGCTTTGAAAATACTGCCTTTTTGGGAAAGACAGTTACTACCGTTTTGGGGATTAGGATCATTCCAGTAAGATACTAAGCATAGTATTAAAAGATGATATATGTAGAGCATCTAGCCTGATTCCTGGAATATAATAGATAAATACCAATTTTGCACGAGAGTTTAAAGAAGGGGGAAAGGAAAAAATGGGTTGGAAGAGCAAGTTTGAGCCAGAAGAATGAGTAAGATTTAGATGGGCTGACGCTGGGGAGAGCTTTTTTTGTCAGATGATAGCATGAACCGAATAGCAAAGCCCACTTTGAGTAGAGGTGAAGAAATAGGATTATAAAGATGATTTGTCTCTGGAAAGTCTTTACTATAAATGAGAAGTTCATAATAAATCTATTAAATAATGAGTAACTGAGTATGTTTTTGGAACTGAGGAGTTACCTAATCAAAGCTGAGTCATAGGGAGTTTAATTTGGCTATGATATGTTGCATTTGTTAGAATAGGGAAACGCTTATCACACAAACTATTTTGGTGAGTCTTGGAGTAATCCGAGTGAGGCTTGATGAAACCTAATGAGTGTATTTGACCTCCCATTCTCTCTTACATTTAAATTAAGAGACTGACTTTTTTTTAATTTTAATTTTAATTTTAATTATTTTTTGACATTTTTCTTTTTTTTTTTTTGCGGTGCTGGAGATTGAACCCAGGGACATTTTTATTTTAAATAAATATTTTTATTTATTTGCAAAGCACTGTGGAGATCACGCTCATAAAAATCACTACCTTATAGCAAGTCGGTTAGCTCTAAAGGCTGATTGTCTTCATAGACCTGATTTGACTCCCAATTCCAGATTCTTTATATTGAAATAATCTTGTATTACTACCGTTTAAGCTACCATTAGCAGTCAGGAATTTAATATATTTAAGAATATTCAGCAATGTAGCAGGCAAGTTCTTTCTTCAGGAAATTCAGAATTGTTAATGGAATCGTAAAAAGCCAAAAAGGGTACTGCCTTATACCAAGGTTTTTTTGTTTGTTTGGGTTTTGTTTTGTTTTGTTTTTTCTGTACTGAGAATTGAATCCAGCGCCTTGCACATGCTTAGGAAAGCTCTCTGCCACTGAACTACATCCCCAGGCCAGGATATTACCTTTTAGATGCTGATAGTTTAGTAAGAAAAAAAAATTGGAAGAATTAGAGTTTGCAACATAAGTTAGGGGTTGAGGTTTGGGAGGTCAAAGAGTGAGATGAGTTGTCTGAAAGCTTTGTGTACAACATGGAGACGTTCTCATCTGGTCAAAATAAAGAAGTTATAACAAATTTCCCTAGGAACCTTCAGGGATCCACTTTTATCATGAGCACTAGGCTACCATGTGCTTTTTTTTTTTTTTCCTCCTAAATTACTTCTGGGAATATGCAAATAATTTCAGGTCTTTTAATTATCTAGGATGAAAGGAAATGCAAAAAATTGATCACATATTGTTGTCTTGGGGATAGGAGGTTAGTTTTGGGGAAGTTAGTGTTGTGGAAGTAAGAGCAGAATTTGAATCATTGGAATTTTGTACTTTAAAAACATTGTGATCAGACAAAATAAATTAAAAGTTTTTTTCTTATATTCTTTAAGGGTATGAAATGTGGTTAAAAGACCTTTTTATTCAAAAGTAATATATGACTTGTATAATATTTGTCCAGATATTTTGCAGCTCTTGCAAAAAATGCACATTCATAAGTGATAATTGATGACTTGAAATTAACTAAAAGAAAATACTGCTAGACTCTTGGTTTGACTTTTTTTTTTTTTCATTTAGGTTGGGTTTTGAAAACAAAGACATATTTTAGTAGAAATTCCCCAGTATTATTGCTTGGAAAATGTTACCATTTTAAATATGAAGGTAAGTGCTAAATTTGTAAACCACTTAGAAATCTTTGAAGAATTCGTTGTTAAACTGTTTTTATTATTTTATTTTCATATTACTCTATTTATGGCATATTTCTGTTAAATACCTTCATTTTATATAATACATAATATATTACCATATGGTTTGGTTCCAGTGAACACCTTCAAGATAAGGATCATGCTGCCTTTTGTTATATCTCTCATAGTTTTAGATATTCAGTATGAATACTATATAAATATTTGAATTGATGTATTAACATTTTTTGTCAGATTATCTAGTAACTTTAAAGTATACAATAATAATGAAAGTTTTCACTTTTTTTTTTTTATTACTCAAGATAAAGAGATTCAGTATATAAAAATAAAAGGATCAATTCATCAGGAAGATGTGACAATTTCACATTTGTATGTATGTGACATAGGCCATAGTGTATAAGCAAATTATGACAAAACAGAAGGTGAGATTGAAAAACACATTGCATTTTTAAACATATCCAAGAGCTTTAAAGTATCTATTAGATATCATTATTTGATAGATCAAATAGTCCAAAAAGGAAAAAAGGAAGAAAGTTCAAAATCAGAATATGGAGGGTCACATATATTGAGAAAGTTTGAGCTAATGGACACATACATAGCATACTGTATAAAAAAACCAAAGAAACATAACATGCTTTTCAAAGGCATATGTAATATTTATAAAAATTACAGATGTACTCAAACATAAAGTAAAAGTCAACAATGTACAAAGCATAGGTATTCTACAAACATGAACAGTTCAACTATTATAGCCAGTAGACATACTGTTAAGTTTTCACCTTAGTTAACCTAAAAATGATAATTTTTTCAATTTTTAAGGATGCTTCAATATCTCAAGTTGACTTTATTTGATGTTTCTGAATTTTTACATATACTCATCTTTTCAATAATAACCTTATAAAAATTTATTCCACTACTGAGTTCTGGGTACCATGCTAGGCTCTTTGGAAAATATCTTTAATTCTTAGAAGCCTAAAGGTAGACTTTAGTGTCCCTACCTTATGAATGTGAAGGCAGAAGCTTAGAGAAGCTAAATAATTTATCCAAAGTTTACATGGTAGTAAAGCTGAAATTTAAGCCAAGACTGTATATCTCTAACACTGTGTTCTTTTTTACTGTGTGTCTGTCTTGACTTTGTATGTTTGAATCTGTGTGTGTGTGTGTGTGTGTGTGTGTGTGTGTGTGTCTGTCTCTAAGAGAGACAGAAAACAATGGGTTTGAACATTGTTGTCAAGGTTTACTCACTTGAGGTTGACCTATTTTGGCATATCATTTGTCATCAATTTTCTAAAACCTTATGAATGCCTTGTAATAATAGCAGTTAATATTTATCAAGTAATGATAATGACCAGGCAGCATTCTAAGTAATTTATATGTATTAACTCATTCAGTCATCAAAATAGTGTTTACAGATTAGGAGGAAGTTGATAAAGAAGGTATGTATTTTAAGTAAATAGAATGACATGATGAAAGCAATAGTAATATTATAGGTTACATTTAGGAAACAGATGTCCACTTTAGCTGAGGTGAAGAAGAAGAGTTAAGAGAAATGCATATATATGTATTACTTTATTATATATATATATATTTTTTTTTTTCTTTTTTTAACAGGCAGAGGATAGCCATAGCAGTATGAGAAACAGTATTAAGTGTATGGGCTTTGAAGTCAAACTTATCTTGGTTTAAGTCTTGACTCTTTGTTTTTCAGTTGTTACTTTAGGCAAGGTATTTGATCTCCCTAAGTATTAATGATACCTGTTTCATAGGTGTTTAGTCATGTGTTTGGTATGAGTAAGCATTCTAAATGATATCATGATATAAGGAATTTATAAAAAATATGATTAGAATTTTTAGAACTTTTTAAAAATTTTATTTGTTCTTTTTAGATATATATGTCAGTAGAATGTATTTTGGAATATTATACATTCATGGAGTATAACTTATTCTAACTAGGATCCTATATATATATATATATTTTTTTTGTGGTGCTGGGGATTGAACCCAGGGCCTTGTGCTTGCAAGGCAAGCACTCTACCAACTGAGCTATATCCCCAGCCCTAGGATCATATTCTTGTGGTTGTACATGATGTGGAGTTATACTGGTTGTGTGTTCAAATACAAGGACAGCTGGGTTGGGGTTGGGCTCAGTGGTATGGTACTTGCCTAATATGTGTGAGGCATTGGATTCAGTCCTCAGTACCACGCTAAAAAAATAAATAAAATAAAGTTTTTATGTCCATCTACAACTAAAAATATTTTTTAAAAAAGCCAAGTGCAAGGATAGGAAAGTTATGTCTGATTAATTCTGTCTTTCCTATTCTCTCCCCTCTCCCTTCACTTCATTCCCCTTTGTCTAATCCAGCGGACTTCTATTCTTTTCCTCCTCGCCCTCCCTTGTTGTGGGTTAGCATCCACATATCAGAGAGGACATTCGGCCTTTGGTTTTTTTGGGACTGACTGTTTTTCACTTAGCATGGATAGTCTCTGGTTCTGTCCATTTACCTGCAAATACCGATATTTTATTCTTCTTTATGGCTTAGTATTTCCATTGTGTATATATACCATGTTTTCTTTATCCATGCATATGTTGAACCACACCTAGGTTAGTTCCATAACTTACCTGTTGCAAATTGAGCTGGTATAAACATTGATGTGACTGCATCACTGTAATATACTGATATTAAGTCCTTTGGTTATAAACCTAAGAGTGGGATAACTGGGTCATGTGGTGGTTCCATTCCTGATATTTTGAGGAATCACCATACTGCTTTCTATAGTAGTTACACCAATTTGCAGTCCTACCAGCAATGCATAAGTGAACCTTTTTCCCCACATCCTCACTAACACTTATTGTTGCTTGTATTCTTGATAATTGCCATTCTGACGGGGATAAGATGGAATCTCAGCATAGTTTTGATTTGCAATTCTTTAATTACTAGATATTTTTTCACATATTCTTGACTATTCATATTTCTTCTTCTGTGAAGTACCTGTTCAGTTCCTTAGCCCATTTATTGATTATTCTTATCTCTTTTTGGTATTAAATTTTTTGAGTTTTTGTACATCCTGGAGATTAATGCTCTGTATGAGGTACTGGTGGTAAAGATTTTCTCCCACTCTGTTGCTCTCTGTTCATGTTATCGATTGTTTCCTTTTCTGTGAAGAAGCTTTTTAATTTGATAACATCCCATTTATTGATTCTTGATTTTACTTCTTGCACTTTAGGAGTCTTATTGAAGAAGTTGGTTCCCAAGCCAACATGGTGAAAGTTGGGCCTACTTTTTCTTCTGTTAGGTGCAGGGTCTCTCATCTAATGTGTAGGTCCTTGATCTGCTTTGAGATGAGTTTTGGGTAGCCTGAGAGATAGGGGTTCAATTTCATTCTGCTATATACAGATTTCCAGTTTTCTCAGCACCATTTGTTGAATAGGCTATCTTTCCTCCAATGTATGTTTCTGGCACCTTTGTCTAGTATGAGATATCTGTATTTTAAAAAAAATATTAAACAATTCAGTATTTTAAAAATTTTTAGTAGTAGGTGGACACAATACCCTTATTTTACTTATTTTTCTGTGGTGCTGAGAATCAAATCCAGTGCCTCACACGTGCTGGGCAAGTGCTCTACTGGTGAGCCACAATCACAGCCCTGAGATATCTGTATTAAAGTTGGTATGACTGTATGTCTTCTGTTCTGTTCCACTGGCCTTCATGTCTGTTTTTGTGCCAATACCATGCCATTTTTGTTACTTTAGCTCTGTAGTATAATTTAAGGTCTGCTGTTGTGATGCTTCCTGTGTCACTTTTCTCACTAAGGATTGGTTTGGTATTCTATGAAGAACATCATTGGAATTTTAATAGGAATCTTATTAAATCTGTATAGTGCTTTTGGTAGTACGGCCATTTTGACAATGTTGATTCTGCCTAAGAACATGGGAGCGCTTTTCATCTTCTGAGGTCTTCTTCCATGTCTTTTTATAGTGTTCTATAATTTTCATTATAGAGATGTTTCACCTCTTTTGTTAAGATTGATTCCCAATTTTTTTTTTTTTGAGACTATAGTTAATGGAATAGTTTTCCTGATTTCTCTTTCAGTTGATTCGTCTTTGGTGTACAAGAATGCAACTGGTTTATGGGTATTAATTTTATATCCTGCTACTTTGTTGAATTCATTTATGAGTTCTAAAAGCTTTCTGGTGGAGTTTTTAATTTTTTTGATCTTCTAAATTTAGAATCATGTCATGGACAGTTGGGGATAATTTGAGCTCTTCTTTTCCTATTTGTATCCCTTTAATTTCTTTCTTTTGTCTAATTGCTCTAGCTAGGGTTTCAAGGACTGTGTTGAATAGGAGTGGTGAAAGAGGGCATTCCTGTCTTGGTCCAGTTTTTAGAGGGAATGAGAACTTTCAACCCCAATTCTACTCCTCTGAGAAGGCAGAGGAACTGGAGTTTGAGTTAATAATTGATCACACCTATAAGATGAAGACTTCATAAAAATCCTTGAAGCACAGGGTTTGGAGAGTGGGTTAGTGAACACATACGTCTGCTGCTGGGAGGTTAGTGTACCTCTGCCCCACAGTGACATAAGCTCTTATACTCAGGATCTTTTTGGAGCTCACTCTTTGTACTTTTTCATCTGTATTCATTATCATATCTTTTATAATAAACCAGCAAGGGCTGGGGTTGTAGCTTCGTGGTAGAGGGCCTATCCAGCATGTACCAGGCCTGGGTTCAATCCCCAATACCACCAAAAAAATAAAAACAAAAGATAAAAATACCCTAACAAACTAGCAAAAATTAAACCTTTATGATATTTGTGATAAAGCAGAAATATAGACTATTACAGAATTATAGAGAAAGATTGTGTTAGTCAGCGTTCCATGATTCTGATGTAGATACCTGAGATAAACAACCTAAAAGGAGGGACTGGGGTTGTGTATGAGGCACTGGGTTTGATTCTCAGTACCACATATAAATAATGAATAAATAAAGGTCTGTCAACATCTGGAAAAAAAAACCCAATTGTTTAAATAAATAAATGAAGCATTTGTGGACTTTTTAAAAAACAAAACAAAACAAAACAAAACAAAACAATAACCTAGAAGGAAGAAAGACTTTGGCTCATGGTTTAAGAGGTTTGAGTCCTTGGTGACTTGGCTGTATTGTTTCTGGGCCTGTGGTAAGGCAGAACATCATGACAGGGAGCACATGGTGGAGCAAAGCTGGTCACCTGGAGAGCGATAGGGAGGGACTGTCCTGAGACAAAATATACCTTTCAAGGGTGGTGTGACATATTCATTTCAACTAGGCCCCACCTCCTAAGTTTGTGCCATCTCTCAGTTGCTCATTAGGCTATGAATACACCAATGGATTAATCCATAGATGAGGTTAGAGCCCTTATAATCCAGTCACCTCTGAACACTTGCACTAGGGATCAAGCCTTCAATACTTAAGCTTTTGAGGGACATTCAAAACATAATAGATATCAAATTGGAAAGGGTGCTGTTTGATGCAAATAAGCTGGCGGTCCACTTCAAAATTGCTTAAACAATGAGGGGACTTATTATAATATAAAAAACACTTATTTTTTGTTATTTTAATAATTTTGCAAATTAAAAAATTAAAGGTATGAATCATAACAAGATAAAAACTTAAATATACATTTTCAAAAGAAGGAATAAAATTATACCAACATAAGAAATACAACATTATGAGTAACTTTTAAATCTTTTTGTACTTCTCTATTCTATTCCTCCTTATTTCAAAAAAATTCTCACTGTCTTGAAGTGGCCTTGATTATTTAGTATTTTGTTTTTTAAAACATCTTTGTAAATGGAATCAAGTTATAGTTTGTTTCTCTGACTTGTTCTTTAGTCAACTTTTTCACTGATGTAACCAAAAGACCTGAAAAGAACAATTAGAGGAGAAAAAGTTTTATTTGGGGGCTCATAGTTTCAGAGGTCTCAGTCTATAGGTGGCCAACTCCATTGCCCTGGGCCTGAGCTGAGGCAGCACATCAAGGTGGAAGGGTGTGGCGGAGGAAAGTGGCTCAGGATATGGTACCAAGAAGGAGGGGTGGGGAGGGAGAGAGTGAACATGCCCCGCTTACCACAGACAAAATTTATACCCAGAGGCAAGCCCTTATGACCCACTTCCTCCAGTCACACCTTACCTGTTTACAGTTACCACTTAGTTAATCTCCGTTAGGGAATTAATTCGTTGATTACATTAAGAACATGACCCAGTCATTTCACTGCTGAACTTTCTTGCATTGTCTCACACATGAGCTTTTGAGGAACACCTCATATCTAAACCATAACAACTTGTTTATGGCTTTCACAGTTCTATTTTTGAGTTCTGTTCATGTTGTTATATAGTTCTACTTTATTTTTACTGCTGTGTAATATTTCATAGTATGAATTGTCCCAATTATTCATTCTACCATTGACAGATATTTGATTGTTTTTAGTATTTGTCCATTATAAATATATGTACTATATTCTTATTGTAGAAATACTGTGCCCTCAGAATATTTTGAAATACAGCATTTGCTATTTACTTAAAATGTCTGCATGCGGAAAGCAGTGAGGGGAATTGACCATTAGCTAGAAGAATATCTTATTTCTGTTTTTTTTTTTTAATCCATTTTATGGATTATCTTTTTTTAAGGAGTATAACTCCAAACCACCCTGTTATAGTTTTCTAGAAGTTGTTTTGATATTCACGGGGTTGGCGAGGCCCTTATACTCAAAGGCACACCACTTTGGAAAGCACATCCTCTGCACAGTCCAGAGTTCCTTCATTCTTCCCTACCAGTCCCCCCTACCCTACTATGGATCAGCATCCATTTATCAGAGAAAACATTTGACCTTTGGTTTCTTGGGATTGGCTTATTTCACTTTGCATGCTATTCTCTAGTTTCATCCATTTACCTGCAAATGCCATAATTTCATTCTTCAAGGTTGAGTAATATTCCATTGTATATATATACCACAGTTTCTTTTTCCATTCATCTGTTGAAGGGCATCTAGGTTGGTTCCATAATTTTGCTATTGTGAATTGAGTTGCTATAAACATTCATGTTGCTGTGTAACTGAAGTATGCTGCGTTTAAGTCCTTTGGGTATAAACTGAGGAGTGGGATAGCTGGGTCAAATGGTGGTTCCATTCCAAGTTTTCTTAGGAATCTCCACACTACTTTCCAAAGTAGTTGCACTAATCTGCAGTCCCACCAACAATGTATGAGTGTACCTTTTCCCCCACATCCTTGCCAACACTAATTATGGCTTTTATTCTTGAAAATTGCCATTCCGACTGGAGCGAGATGAAATCTTGGTTTTGATTTGCATTTCTCTATTTGCAAGAGATGAAGAACATTTTTCCTATGTTTGTTGATCCTATATTTCCTATGTTCCTTGTTGTATTTTTTCTTCTGTGAAGTGTCTGTTCAGTTCCTTAGCCCATTTATTGATTGAGTTATTTGGTTTTTTTTTTTTTGGTGTTAAGTTTTTTGACTTCTTTATATTCTTGGAGATTAGTGCTCTATCTGAGGTGAGTGTGGTAAAGATTTTTTTCCCATTCTATAGACTCTCTCTTCATGTTATTGATTGTTTCCTTTGCTAAGAAAAAGTTTTTTAGTTTGAATCCATCCTGTTTATTGATCCTTGATTTTATTTCTTGCGCTTTAGGAGCCTTATTGAGGAAGTCAAGTCCTAAGCCACTGTGATAAATATTTGGGTCTACTTTTTCTTCTATTAGGCCCAGTGTATGGTCTCTGTTCTAGTGCCTAAGTCTTTTTTTTTTTTTTTTTTAAGTTGTAGATGGACACGGTACCTTTATTTTATTTTTTTATGTGGTGCTAATGTTCGAACCCAGTACCTCACACATGTAAGGCAAGTGCTCTACCACTGAACTACATCCCCAGCCCATGCCTAAGTCTTTGACCCACTTTGAATTGATTTTTGGGCGGGGTGAGAGATGGAGGTTTAATTTCATTTTGTTACATGTGGATTTCCAATTTTCCCAGGACCTTTTGTTAAAGAGACTCTCTTTCATCCAACGTATGTTTTTGGCACCTTTTTCTAGTATGACATAACTCTATTATGTGGGTTTGTCTCTCTGTGTCTTCTGTTTTGTACCATGTCTATTTTGGTGCCAGTACCGTGCTGTTTTTGTTACTATTGCTCTGTAGTAGTTTAATGTCTGGTATTGTGATGCCTTCTGCTTCACTCTTCTTGCTAAGGATTGCTTTGGCTATTCTGTATCTCTTATTTTTCCAAATGAATTTCATGATTGCTTTTTCTAGTTCTGTGAAGAATGTCATTGGGATTTTAATAGCAATTGCATTAAATTTATATAACACTTTTGATAGTATGGCCATTTTGACAGTGTTAATTCTGCCTGTCTATCTTCTAAGATATTCTTCCATTTCTTTCTTCAGTGTTCCAAAGTTTTCATTGTAGAGGTGTTTCACCTCTTTCGTTAGATTGATTCCCAAGTATTTTATTATTTTTGAGACTAATGTGAATGGGGTAGTTTTCCTAATTTCTCTTGTAGTGAATTCATTGCTTATGCATAGGAATGCATTTAATTTTTTGGTATTGATTTTATATCCTGCTACTTTGCTGAATTCATTTATGAGTTTTAGAAATTTTCTGGTGGAACTTTTTAGATCTTCTGAATATAGAATCATGTCATGGGCAAATAGTGATAGTTTGAGTACTTCTTTTCCTGTTTGTATCCCTGTCATTTCTTTTGTCTGTCTGATAGCTCTGGCTAGAGTTTCAAGGACGATGTTGAATAAGAGTGGTGAAAGAGGGCATTCATATCTTGTTCCAGTTTTTAGAGGGAATGCTTTCAATTTTTCTTCCATTTAGAATGATGTTGGCCTTGGGCTTAGCATAGATAGCTTTTACAGTGTTTTCTAGTGTTTTGAACTTGAAGAGGTGCTGTATTTTGTCAAATGCTTTTTTCTGCATCTATTAAGATAATCCTATGGTTCTTGTCTTTAAGTCTGTTGATGTCAAGTATCACATGTACTGATTTCTGTATGTTGAACCAACCTTGCATCCCTAGGATGAATCCCACTTGATTGTGGTGCACTATCTTTTTAATATGTGCTTCTATGTGATTTGCCAGAATTTTATTGAGAATTTTTGCATGTATGTTCATGAGGGATATTGGTCTGAATTTTTCTTTCCTTGATGTGTCTTTGTCTGGTTTTGATATAAGGGTGATACTAGCCTCATTGAATGAGTTTGGAAGAATTCCCTCCTTTTTTATCTCATGGAATAAATTGAGGAGTATTGGTGTTAATTGTTTTTTAAAGGTCTTGTAGAACTTGGCTGGGAATCCATCTGATCATGGGCTTTTCTTGGTTGGTAGGCTTTTGATGGCGTCTTCTATTTCATTGCTTCAAATTGATCTGTTTAAATTGTGTATGTCTTCCTGTTTCAGTGTGGGTAGATCGTATGTCTCTAGAAATTTGTTAATGTCTTTGAGATTTTCTATTTTATTTGAGTATAAATTTTCAACATAGGTTCTAATCTTCTGGTGTTTCAGTAGTGTCCATCTTAATATTTCCTTTTCATAACAAATTTTAGTAATTTGAGTTTTCTTTCTTCCTCTGCGTTAGTGTAGCTAAGGGTTTATCAATTTTATTTATATTTTCAAAGAACTAACTTTTCGTTTTGTCAACTTTTTGAGTTGTTTCTTTTGTTTTGATTTCATCTCTGATTTTAATGATTTCCTGTCTTCTGCCTTTGGTTATTTTTTCTTCTTTTTCTAGGACTTTGAGATGTAATGTTAGGTCATTGATTTGTTCACTTTTTATTCTTTTAATGTATGAACTTAATGCAATGAACTTTCCTCTTAACACTACCTTCATGCCCCAGAGATTTTGGTATGTTGTATTGGTGTTCTCATTTACCTCTAAGTATTTTTTATTTCATATCTGATTTCTTCTTTTATCCATTCATCATTCAATAGCATACTATTTATTCTCCAGGTGTTGGAGTAGATTGTATTTTTTATTTTATTGTTGATTTATAGTTTCATTTCATTATGGTCTGATAGAATGCAGGGTAGTATGTCTATTTTTTTATATTTCTGAGAGTTGCTTTGTGGCATAACATATGGTCTGTTTTAGAGAAGGATCCATGTGCGACTGAAAAGAAAGTGTATTCGCTTGATGATGGATGAAATACTCTATATATGTCTTGTTAAGTCTAAATCATTGATTGTATTATTTCATTCTATAGTTTGTTTGGTTTTTGTTTTGAAGATCTAGCCAGTGGTGAGAGAGGTATGTTAAAGTCACCCATTATTACTGTGTTCTGGTTTCTATTTGATTCTTGAAATTGAGAAGGGTTTGTTTGGTGTATGTGAATGTTCCATTGTTTGGGGCATATATATTTACGATCGTTATGTCTTGTTGATGTATGATTCCTTCAAACAGTATGAAATGTCCTTCTTATCCCTTCTGACTAACTTTGGTTTGAAGTCCACTTTGTCTGATATAAGGACGGAAACCCCTGCTTGTTTACGCAATTCATGTGAGTGATACGTATTTTCCCAACCTTTCACCTTCAATCTGTGGATGTCTTTTCCTAGGAGGTAGTCTCTTGAAGACAGCATATTGTGGAGTCTTTTTTTTTTTTTTTTTAATCCAATCTGCCAGTCTGTCTTTTAATTGATGCATTTAGGCCATTAACATTCAGGGTTATTATTGAGATATGATTTATATTCCTGGTCATTTTGGTTTATTTTTAGTTTCTCCTTTGATTGACCTTTCTTTTAGTATAGTTCTTCCCTTTGCTGGATTTTTTTTTTTTTCATTTCCTCCTCATGGAATATTTTGCTGAGAATGTTCTGTAACTCAGGCTTTCTAGTTGTGAATTCTTTTAACTTTTATTTATCATGGATTTTTTTTTTTTTTTTTTTTTTTTTTTTTGCGGTACTGGGGATTGAACCCAGGGCCTTAGAGCTATATCCCCAACTTCTGATGGCTTTTATTTCATCTTCAAATCTGAAGCTTAATTTTGCTAGATATAAAATTTTCAGTTGGCATCCATTCTCTTTCAGAGCTTGATATATTATTGCAGGACCACCTGGCCTTGAGGGTGTGGGTTGAGAAATCAGCTGAAATCCATAGTGGTTTCCCCCACATATAATTTGATTTTTTTTCCCTTTCCAGTGTTTAAATATTTTATTATCATTCTTTATGTTAGTCATTTTCATTATAATGTGCCTTGGTGTGGGTTTGCTCTAATTTTGTAAATGTGGGGTCTTGTATACCTCTTGTAGTTAATTTTCCATTTCATTATTTAGATTTGGGAAGTTTTCTGATATTATGTTATTGAAAAGATTGTGTATTCCTTTGGTTTTTATCTGTACACCTTCATCTGTTCTGATAAATCTTAAATTTGGTCTTTTCATGTTATCCCATATTTCTTGGAAGTTCTGTTCATGGTTTCTTACTATCTTCTCTGTTCAGTCAACTTTATCTTCTAGAGTATATATTTTGTCTTCATTGTCTGAGGTTCTGTCTTCTAAGTGGTCTAGTCTGTTGGTGATACTTTCCATTAAATTTTTAATTTGGTTTATTATTTCCTTCATTTTGAGGATTTCTGCTTGATTCCTTTTTATACTCTCTGCCTCTTTACTGAAGTGATCTTTCACTTCCTGTAATTTCTCTATATATCATCCTTTATTTTAAAGATCAATCTATATATTTTCTAAACTCCTTCTCTGACATTTCTTCTACTGTGTTGTCTGTGGATTCTATTGTTGGAACATCTTGGTTTGTTTGAGGTACTTTGTTCCTTTGTTTTTTTCATGTTGTTTGTGTCTTCTCATCTAGTGGTATGGATCTAGTACAGTATAGTTTTACCCTGTAGTCTTATAGTGTCCCTGAAGGCTTCCAGTCCCTTACCTTTAAGGGGGAGACCAATATTAACAACACCCAATGCAAACAATATACAACCTTAAACCGAGTGACTCCTATTAAGGAGTCTACGGTTTTGTCTCATTAAACAGAAATGATGTGTTCAATTGTTGTCTACAATATAAACCTTAAGTTTGCTAAAAGTGTTTACTGTTTCAAATGATGGACAATGAGTGAACAGAAGTAGTGTAAGGTGTGATGTTTATGAGGGAGGAGAGAGGATAGAGGTAAAAATTTATAGTAAGAATGAGGGAGGAATTAATAGAGGTTGACTGTTAATATGAGAGAAGTGAGAAAGAGAACCAAGGGGAGACCGTTGAGTGAAAAAATATATACAGATTTAAAAAAAGTAAAAATATAAGAATTGAAATATACTATTCAGACCTCCCATTCCTCAATAAATTGATACATGAATAATATTTGGATTCAAAGATGGTAGAGGTATGAGAGAGAGGGGGAAAAAAAAGGGGAAGTCTCAATGGAAAATTGAATGATTGCCTCCACTGACTTTCAAAAAATTTCTCAGCTTTTCTTCTCTGCAGATAGGAGAGTTTGTTTGAAGTTTGATTTTAGCTTCAGTCTGGTGGGTTCTGGAACAGTTCTGTGGGTGTGCTGATAGCAAGATGCCCTCACACCCTTTTCCAGTCTTCCCACCTGTTGCAGCTGGCCCCTTCCAACTCTGCACACTTCAGGACTCATTGTGCTGGAGAGAACCCAGTTTTCTCCAGTTTCTTCAACCTGTGCTTCCCCCAGGGAATTGCCCCTAGTCTCTGGCTTTCCACAGGCTTGCCAGACTCAGACTGGCCCATACAAACCCAGCTGTAATCTGATGAACCTGGGCTTCAGCTTTCCCAAGCCCTGCCTTGCTGCAGTCCCAATATCTCAATGCCCTTTCAACTTGCAGAGAGACCACCAGGGATTTGATCACATAAAGGAGCAACCCTGCAAAAAGACTGCCAAATGGCGACCACGAGCACGCCCAGCAGAAAGACCTCAGGTGCAACCAGACCTGTAGGTACTCCAATATATCTCCAGGCCCAGGCCTGTGTCCCCAGACTTAGGTGACTGCACGCCAAGATGGAGGTGGTTGCGGTGGCAAATCTGCAGGCCCTGGCCTGTGTCCCAAGATGGCCATGTCTGTGTGTCACCAGACATGTGGGTACCGTGACAATGGACTTCCAGACATTAGTGGACTGTGGAAGATCTGCTAGTGGTCTGCAAGTGGTGTGTAGACTAATGGTGGGCTTGGCTGGTGGGCTGCCAATGATGGGTGGGTGAAAGGTAGGCAGTGGGCAGGTAAGAGGAGGACAAATTGAGCAAATGGCAGATGATAGGTGGCAGTCCAAGTGCAATCTGCATTCAGAAGGCAGGTGATATGGTGGTAGACAGCAGGTGATTGCAGTGGATGAATTGAGGGATAAACAGTAGGGGATCTTTGGACAGTGATGACTGCCTCACAGAGAAACAGTATTTCCTCTGCTTGAATCCCAAGTCATGGAGTGACAAAGAATGCAACCTTCCTCTATTCCACCACCTTGGATCTCCTCCTTTGTACATCTTAAATAGTGCTTTTTGTGTTCTGTGTAAGACATTGTTCCTTTAGGATGTGAAGTTTTTCTCTCCAGGCCCACTAACAGGCATCCTGGGCTACAGTGAGGACCAGGTCATCTCCTGCAACTATAACAATAATAACCCCTCTTATTAATTAATTAATTTGGTGTTAGTGGTGAGGTTTGAACCCATGGGTGTTTAACCACTGAGCCACATCCCCGACCCCCTTTTTTTTTTTTATTTTGAGATCTAGATCTTGTGCATATTAAGCAAATGCTGTATCACTGAGCTATATCCTGAGCCATTTTTATTTTAATTAGGACCTTGCTAAGTTGCATAGATTGGCCTTGAACCTGCAACTTTCCTGCTTCAGCTTCTCAAGTCACTGGATTTACAGGCATGAACCCCTACTCCCCACTCTTCCACCTTTGATGTTGGGGTTGGCATTGCCCTCAGTGACCACTTTGTCAAGCTCATTTCCTGGTTTGACAGTGAATTTAGTCCTAGCAATAGGGTGGTGGATCTTATGGTTCCCGTGACCTCCAAGGAATAAGAGCCTGTGGACCACCTGCCCCAGCAACAATGAGAGAGAGAGAGAGAGAAACTGACTGACCGACCTCTAACTGCTAGGGAGTTTCTGCCCCAACTCAGTCACTCAATCCCCTAACACACTGAGAATCTCTGCTCCTCCCAGTTTCTGTCCTAGATAACTGCCTCCACCCCAAAGAAGGGAAGGAGCTTAGGAAACCCCACTGTCACGTCCCATTGATAAAGTTCACTGTACACTTCCCAACCCCTAGATTTATCTGCATAGCTGATAAATCTTCTGTTACACATTTCTTCATTCTCTGCAGTTTTTTGTGTTTTCATATTTTTGGTTACCTTGTCGCACTCTGCTATGTTCTTTCTTTTTTTTTTTTTGGTGGTGGGGATTGAACCCAGGGCCTTGTGCTTGTGAGGCACTCTACCAGCTCTATCAACTGAGCTATCTCCCCAGCCCCTATGTTCTTTCTTTATTTCTTAATTCTGGCTCCTTAATTATCTCCTGAACTGTCCTGTAATTTGCAGTTAAATTCTATACCAAGTCTCTGTATTCAGTTATATTTCACTTGTAGTAGTTCCATAATTCCATTTAGTTCTCAAGATGTGCCTGCTCACTTTTAATACGATGTTTTCCATTATTTCTCCAACTTTCAATATCCTTTTGAAGACACATGCATGCTTATTTTATACCATATCAAATAATTACAGTAACTGTACTCTTGGAATTTTACAGTTTGTTTTTTCATCCAGTTATTTCTCATAGTGAAAATTATCATATGTCTCATTATTTTTGATTGTGGTATTAATTAATTAAGCCCTCAGTATTAATAGCAGTTCTCATCTATTTTGTTTCTCAGCTTTCTTTCCCATTCTTTATAGTGGTTTTTTGAAACATTCCCCATTCTTTGTAAAGCTGTGATTTTAAGTCTATCCCCCTCATTAAAAAATAAAACAAAACAGAGCAAAGAAAATCAATAACAGTAGCAACAACAAAAACAAATGACTACCTTCTTTATTTTCATTTATCTTACATTTACCTAACAAATGTTTATTGCATATCTAATATGAGCTGAACTCTGGTGCTGAAGATAAACATATTCCTTTTCTAGAGTATTTGAAAGCTGGAAGGGAGGCAAATGTAGGTAAAAATTATGGGTATCATTAATTAAGATTTTGACAAAATAAAAGTTGAAGAGTGGAATGGTGAGGGCAGTATTATAGTGGTGGGCTAATAGGACAACAAATATCATTTATTATTTAGCAGTTAAAAATTCTCCATAATATTGAGAGAAAGTCATTGATAATAGGGAATTGACATTTATTTATTATCATCAAAACTGGATGTTGCAGTTTAGCTCCTTTAAGCTGAATATATGTAATTTTTTCATAGTGAGCTTAAAGAGAGAAATGGGTGTAGAAAGAGTAACCAATAAATGCATAATAAAACTTATAACTTTTGGCATCCTCCAGAGGGATGCTGGAAATAGATCTCCTTGGAATTGAGAGTTGTAGGTAGAATTCTCTATTCACTCACGCATCCACCCATATACCCACACAAAGCAACTAATGTTTGCTAGGATCTTATTTATGCTACTCACTGTGCTGTGTGCTGAGGTTGAAAGATGAGTAAGACCTTTTCTCTGGGAGAACTCAAGGAATGGTAGTTCATTTTGAGCAATAGTGTTTTGTAAATTATTGGGTAAACAGTGGTCATAGCTTTTGAACTTGTATTAAAGGCTTTTTCAATTTGAAAAAGCCTTTAAAAATGATATATGTGGGAGGCAACACATTTTGTAAGATTTATTTGAACATAAAATGATATTATGCTTTAAGAATTTTATATTCTTTGACTCGTTTTGACTTTATTTGAGTAATTTATACAATACAGTGTTGATTTTAAGGATTAGCTTATATGATCACGTACATTTTTACATATTGACAAGTCATAACATTTTTGTACATCACATTTCAGAGAGCTTTAATATGTGTAACCTGAGCCAAATGAGGTTAAAAGAAAAGATATTTTACATTATCCTTTCACCAAAGAGTTGATTGTATATGGAAAAGGATATTATTGTTAATAATAGTATTATACCTTATATTAGTTACCTCCAAATTTTAAAACATTTCAGATTCATCATTTGATTTTCCTAACAGTCTGATTAAGCAGAATAAAATTAACCTTCCTTTTAAATAAGAAAAAAATATTAGAAAGGTTGTTATGTAATCCACAACTTAAGACAATAATGCTAATATATTGCCATTATCAACACATCTTTGCCTGTCTCAAGACTATAGTTTGTAATTTTATTTTGTAGATGAAAATAAAATGTTACCTGCAAGATCAGCACGTACAATAGAAGATCACGTAATTGCGGGAAACGTAGAAGAATTTCGGAAAGATTTCATTTCTAGAATATGGCTGACCTACAGGGAAGAATTTCCTCAAATAGAAGGCTCAGCTTTGACAACAGATTGTGGTTGGGGATGTACATTGAGAACTGGCCAGATGCTGTTGGCCCAAGGACTCATACTACACTTTCTTGGTAGAGGTAAATCACATCTCTGTTGCTTTTAAGTTTGAGCTCCAAGCTTGCATGTTCCATAAAATTCCCTGAGGTTAGTTTTCTTGACTCCCTGATGTTTTCTAAAGTTGTAGTTAACCAGCATATTAAATTTTTATTGAACTGGGCTATACATGTCTTATACATAAACTTCAAAAATTCTCCTTTCAAACTTTGAATAAATATGACTTATTCTTCCTGCTACTGTGAATTGTTAATTCAAACTAGTAGGCTTTAGATTTTTTGGTTGTTATTGTTTATTTCCCTTTTGATTGAATTCTTAGGTGTATCTCCAATTTAGTAAGTCCTGGGCAGGTCAGTATAACTTTGGAGAATAATTAGTATTTTTTAAATCTCAAGTTCTCATTCTGGTTTATTTTCTGTGTATCAATAATTATTTGAAGTTTTTGTCTTAATAAATATGACTGTAATCAATTATATTAAATTAAGCATATTCTCAATAATGCTTTGTCTTTAAAAATGTCTTTGATACTTATATATTTTTTTCCTAATGTACTGCCTTCTATTAGTACATTTAAAAAATTGTTTTAGTCATTGATGGACCTTTATTTTATTTTATATATTTATATGAAGTGCTGAGAATTGAACCCAGTACCTCACATATGCTAGACAAGCACTCTACCACTGAGACATAACCCCAGCCCCTATTAGAACCTCTTTTAATGGACAAATGTGTATATTGGAAAGAGCATTTTATTTTACCATTTAAGGCAATTGTCTCTAGCTATTACTAAATACTATCAATTTTTTTTTTTTTTTTGGTACTAGGAATTGAACCCAGAGGTGCTTAACCACTGAGCCACATCCCCTGCCACAGATTTTTTTCAGTGTTAGACAACCAGGCAGGGTGGCTCACACCTGTAATCCCAGTAACTTGGGAGGCTAAGGCAGGAGGATCAAAGGTTGAAAGTCAGCCTCAGCAATTTAGTGAGAACCTAATCAACTTAGTGAGATGTGTCTCAAAAGGGGTGGGTATGTAGCTCAGTGGTTAAGTGCCTCTCGGTTCAATCCCCAGTACCAAAGCACAAAAACAGACAGACAGACAAAGTGTTAGACAATGTCCCTGAACTTCATGGCAAATATTTAATAATCCTTATGTAGAGATTATTGATGATATTATTTAGAGAGAATGTCTATTTAAGAGTGGAGTAAATAAAACAAGGAGAAAGAAATTTTAAGCTGACTTTCTGGGATGATTTATTTGCAGTTTTATGTAATCAAGGGCAAGGATTAGAGTATTTATCATAGTTCTGACTAGGTCTCTGAAGCTATGACTTACTTTATTAACTTTGAAATGACATGTATGTTTAGAGATATCTTTTTAAAAACAGTGAAGTAATGAATATATTTGATTTTTTTTAGAACTGTGATTTTTTTTATGACTTCATTTATTAGCTTCCTGTCCTAGAGAATTGGTATTACTGTCTAAACAATGATTAAGTTATTCTGAGGGAATATATAAAAAAATTTTTTTGAAGAAAATTTAAAATTTCTGTGGAAAGATTTCTCTTTTAATATATAATCAGAACAAATTCACTTTCTAAAGATACCCATTCATGAGTACTATAAATGTTAGTACATATGCTTATTGAGTTAAGACTGGATGTTTGATAAACAGTCTGGTAATAAAATACAGTGCTGAGCATTGGTAAAGAAAAGAAAAAAGAGCATATTGCAGAATTGTACATTTGTTTCTGAACTTAGTATTTTTTATTTTATTTTTTTTGTAGTTATTTTGATTATGTGTAATATATTCCCAGTTCAGAAAATTTGGAGATTATAGAAAAGTCCTGAGAATAATATGACCACTCACATTTAAACATCATTGAAGAAGACATTGTCTCTACACATACTTTTGTTTTTCTTTTGAAAGCATTTTCATTGGGATATAATATACATACCATAAATTCACTCATTTAAAGTGAACAATTTAGTAGTTTTTAGTATATTTACATTCCTGCAGCCACTGTTATCTATGTTTAGGGCATTTTAATCATCCCCAGAGAAACCTCACACACATTAGCAACCATTCCTAGTATCTCTCCTTTAGTAGCTGTTAATCCACTTATTGTCTCTCTGTATTTGCCTATTTCTGAGTTTTCTGTTTTATTTTAGTAACCAATATGACTTTAACTGCTACAAACTTCTTTTAGTAGAATTGTTAAAGTTTGTCTATTTAAAAGATCTGAATACTTTTTCTTGTAATTACTATAGCTTGGACCTGGCCTGATGCATTGAACATTGAAAATTCAGATTCTGAATCATGGACTTCCCACACTGTTAAAAAATTTACATCATCATTTGAAGCATCCCTTTCAGGGGACAGAGAACTCAAAACTCCAACAATTTCTCTGAAGGAAGCAATTGGGAAATATTCTAACGATCAGGAGATGCAAAATGAAATTTGTCACAGGAAAATTATCTCTTGGTTTGGTGATTCCCCATTGGCTCTCTTTGGCTTACATCAGTTAATAGAATATGGGAAGAAGTCTGGGAAAAAAGCTGGAGATTGGTATGGACCAGCTGTTGTTGCTCACATTTTAAGGTAAAATTGTTTAGAAGTCTTTGATCTTGTGACAGAGGTCTTTAGGCTTAGAGATACTGACTTTTACTATGTGTATATATAAGTTGAAACTTTTAAAGTCTAGTATAAGAATGTTCATAAAGGAGATTTCATTTGCTAATATGGAAGAATGACATACTATGGCTCTAGTTACATTTATCTACATACAAATTTTTCATTTCTTGCTCTTGCTTTTGTTTGTGGTTGCTCATAGGTACAGATATTCAAGATCTCTTTCTAAACAAGTTCTTATTACGCCACTTTCTTGAAATGTTCTAAAAACTAACATCTCTTTCAACCTTGGGACGTGAACAATGTTATAGGTTTTTTTTTTTTTGTAACCTGGGGGCTGTAATGTACTGATAGTGTAATGAAATGTCAAGAACTAAAATTGATGTTTTCAACGTTTCTTTGCACACATCAGATTCTTGTGAATTGCAAATGTATGGCACTATTAATATTATAATTATATCATAGTAAAAGTAAAGGGTATGTGACATTCAGGGTAGTTAGAAAAAAGTCGAAAGTCAAATTTCATACTTTAGCTTTTACATGCCATTTATTTGAATGTCACTTTTAAAAAATTGTATTATTTGTTGTATATCCCATTATTATAAACTAAATCATCAATATATCATCTTAATATGTTATGATAAATTTTCTCCATTTATAATCTTTTGTAAATTTGAAATTATTACAAAGCATTTTTGCATATTGTCATGCTTTTTTATTTTATAGGTCAGATGCTTACTGTTGAAAAGTATTTACCTTATGTTATTTATTGGATTGTTAATGTATGAATTTCAACTTTATAAGACATTTTGTAAAAGCCTAAACAAGAAAGCATAGTTTCTTCCCTTAGATGTTCCAGGGCTCAGCAAACTTTCTCTGTTAAGTAGTAAATATTTTAGGCCTTGCAGATATTATAAGGTTTTTACTGCTCACTTTTCTTCTTTTTCATTTAATTCCTTAAAAGTGTCAAAATCATACTTGCAGGTATACAAAGAGGCTACAAGTTGTGTTTGGCCTATGAGCCATCATTTTCCAATTCATCTTTTATACTAACCCACAGGATCATGCATAGTAGAACATTTTAGGTTAAAGAAATATAAAGCTACAGTTAAATAAAAATATTTGTATTTCCCTGGTTTGCATAATTTCCCTTTTCAGATAAGTGACTTTTTGTTGTTGTTGTTGTTTTAACATGTGCAGCATTGAGAACGTTACACTACTCAAGTTTTTTTTTTTTTTTTTTGGTATTCAGTATTGAACTTAGGGGCACTTAACCACTGAGCCACATCCCCAGCCCTTTTTCGTATTTTATTTAGAGACAGGGTCTCACTGAGTTGCTTAGTGCCTTGCTAAATTACTGAGGCTGGCTTTGAACTCAAGGTCCTCCTGCCTCATCCTCCCAAAATGCTGGGATTACAGGTGTACACCATTGTGCCTGGTGTGTGTGTGTGTGTGTGTGTATCTTTATTTATTTTTATGTGGTGCTGAGGATCGAACCCAGTGCCTCACACACATGCTAGGTGAGCACTACCACTGAGGCACAACCCCAGCCCGAGATACTTTTTAATTTGCATTTTTCCTTATAGAATTCTAAGACTTGAGATTAAGAAATTCATTTGTGGGGCTGGGGAGATAGCTCAGTTGGTAGAGTGCTTGCCTTGCAAGCACAAGGCCTTGGGTTCGATTCCCAGCACCGCAAAAAAAAAAAAAAAAAAAAAAGAAATTCATTTGTTCAGGTCATACAGGTTTTCTTCTTCTTCGTCTTCCTCCTCTTCTCTTCTCCACCTCTTCCTTTTTATTTATTTATTTATTTGCCATGTTGGAGGTCAAACCTAGGACCTCATGCATGGTAGGCAAGCACCCTATTACCGAGCTACATTCCCAGCCACTTATATAGACTTTTTTGTTTGTTTCATTATTGTTTTGTTTTCTTTTGAGATGGGGCATCATTGTGTTGCCTAGGCTGGTCTAGAACATGTGAGCTCAAGTCATCTTCTTGTCTCAGCCTCTCAAGTAGCTGGAACTATAGACTGAGCTTCATGCAGGTTTTAGAAATGAATGGGGAAAGACTATTTAAAGAAGAGAACAAAACTTTCATAAGTATACCAGAGGACAAGCACAATAATTCATTCCAAGCCAGTAATTTAAGTTAATGTGAAGCAAACCTTGAAGCATATTGTAATACCACTGGTTAGAAAACATTTAGTGTAGCCAGGTGAGTAGCTAAGAGAAATCTGTCTTTTTGGGATGGGTAGGAGGTAAAACTGTATATTCGAGAATTTTTAAAGTGTATTTTGTAAGGTATACTTTGGTGTTCTTTGAGTAATTTAGTGTAATATTTAATTTTGTAAAATTTAACCTAATTTCTGTTGATATTCAGAAATCATTGACATTGATGTGAATGATGAGGAAACAGTAAAAACTGATTGGGTTCTACCTTGATTTAAGCATGTAGACATAAGCCTCTTAATCAAGAGAACCAGAAAGTAAAAATGAGTAGAACAGAGGGAAATTATAGTCTCCCGTGACAGAAATTATTGTTCAGATGGTAGTTTTTGATAGTAGATGTATAGGTTTAATAGGAAAGTCAGGAAAGTGATGACATTTTTTCCTCCTCTTAACTAAATCTTTAGTTACCAACCGGAAATGCTATTTCGGATTTTAAAGAATAATGTATATTATTTTCTTAGAAAAGCAGTCGAAGAAGCAAGACACCCTGATTTACAAGGAATAACTATTTATGTTGCACAAGATTGTACAGGTAAGGAATGTATAAAATACCAATTTTTAACTGTTTTATTTGGTTAGACCTTTCATGCATGTTTAGTTTATCTGCCTTCCCAGTTATTATAAATGATTTTGAAAGTAGAGATACCATGTCTTACACATTTTTGTTCCTACAGAGCATGGTAAATATAGGTAGTATTTATTAAATATTTTTATTGAATATATACTACAAATTTTAATTATAATATTAAAATAAAATTTCCTAAACAATTCCAGCATTTAAAATGACTATTTTAAAAGAGATAGACAAATTTAATACTGTTATAAACTTGGACTACATGTGTGCCAGGTACCATTTCATTGATGGATATGTTTTAAGGAATGAAAATTTTGAGTTTATTTTAGAGGAACTTTATATGTTTTTCATGGTGCTTCAGTAACTCATCTAGTAATGATGTAACTATTATCTGCATTTTTGTGTTGTTTTGGGTCTTCCATTGATCAACATCTATAGTAATTTTGAAACTTTGTTAGGGATAAAATAGAGTCCTTAACTTTCTATAGAATAAAATAAGCCATATCATGCTATTAAGTTTATTTAATTTTTTATAGAAAAGCTATTAATAGGGTAAACTATTAAAGTTTTGGTAAAGTTAATTGTACTTTAATCATATTTAATAGGTTTAAGGTTACTCATAACTAACTAGTGTAGAAAGATTGGTTGCCAAATTATACATGTATTTTTGTTTGGCCTTTTGTTAAGGTTAATTTCCTTTTAAAGAAAGCCATAATAATAACTATATAAAAATAAAAGTGGTAATTTTTCGGATGAGCCTATACAGTTTGCCAGTACTATGTTCATTTGTCAGGAGGTTTTTACAAATAAAATTTGCTGTGTTAAGACCTGTAAGTGCCTGGGTGTGGTGGTGAAAACCTGTAATCCTAACAACTAGGGAGGCTGAGGCAGGAGGATCTTGAATTTAAAGCCAGCCTCAGCAATTTAGCGAGGCACTAAGCAACTCAGTGAGACCCTGTCTCTAAATAAAATACAAAATAGGGCTGGGGATGTGACTCAGTGGCCGAGTGCCCCTGAGTTTAATCCCTGGTTCCCCCACCCTCCAAAAGTAAGTGTCAATATGTACTTAAGTGACTAATCATTAAGTGAATTTATAAATGCTTTTTGTTCTTTTATTGGTGTCAGTCAGCCTTGATCTTTAATCATTATATATAGTTTCTAATTAAGCAAACAGTACAAAGTTCCTCATTATATAAGTGGTTTGTTGTAGTTCTTTAAATTTTTATTACTCATGTTTAATGAATCCTATTTATACCTTATACCGAGTATGAGGTAATTCATGTTTTCTGCTCTCCTTCAAATATCTCTACTTAGATATTCTACAAACCCTTCATAGTCATCCTGTTTAAAACGAAACTATGATTTCCCTTTGTCTTACCTGCTTTTATTTTCTATTTTCTCTTAAAAAAGAGGATCTTGTGCACAGGTTATTCAAGGTAGAACCTACTCATTCTTGGATATTTATCCAACACTCCTGTCTAGCCAGTCAACAAAAACTTACCAGTTACTCTTAAAAATGTTCCTGAAATCTGTTCCCCTTTTTAATTTTTATGTTTTTTTTTTGCTCTCATTGATTTAGATCATCATACCTTATCTATAACTTGGGCCTTAACTAGATTTCCCTTTCTTCCCTTTTGGATCTATCTGATCAAAAAACATTGATCATGTTGCTTGATTTAGAAAAACCTACAACTAGTTGCCCATTAACTCTAGTCTCAGATTATCTTAGAATTTAAAGCACATGAAGTCCTGTACAATTTGTCCCAAGCTACATTTTTAGTATTGTTTCCCAATGCTATCTTCCATATTTACTATATTAAGGTACTGTCAACCTTCAGGCTGTTCTTTGGACATGCTATTATTTTTTTTTTCCCTCCATGCCTCTGTGCATATTAATTGCCTCTCTGTGGAATGTCCCTTTGCGTTTTCATTACTATGACCAAAATACCTGATAAGAACAATTCATAAAAGAAAAAGTTTATTTTGGGGCTCATTGTTTTAGAGGTTCAGTCTAGAGTTGGCTGACTCCATTGCTCTGGGCCTGAGGTGAGAATATCATGGCAGAGTGCATGGTGGAAGAAGGCTGCTCAGCTCATATGCAGTGTGGGAGGCAGGTAATACATGCTTGCATGCAGGGAACCAGGGACAAAATATAATCCCTAAGACATACCTCCAGTGACATGATTCCTTCTCTCATACCTCACCTGCCTATAGTTACCACCCAGTAATCCATCCAGTTTATTAATCTATCAAATGGGTTTATCCACCAAGTAGGTTACAGTTCTCAGAATCTAACATTTCACCTTTGAATATTCCTGCATTGCTTAATGCATGAGCTTTTGGGGGGAAATTCCATATCCAAACCATAACACCCTAATTATTAGAATCTCTCTTGCAGACTTTAACTTGTTTTTTAAAAACACATTTGAAGGTTATGCCTTTTCCCTACTCTGATCAGGCAGAATTAGTTATTTTTCCTCTGTGCTCTATAACATTTTAGAAATACTTGTGTTAAATATTGTACTTGTCATTCACTTGTTATATCACCTTATGATTATCTCTTTCTCCTTGTAGATCAGTGATTGCTGAGGGGGTAGAGGAAGGCTATTAGAATCATTTATGTGAGAATCATCACTGTAACAAAAATAACACTCTGTAACAAAATTGAACTATGGTTTGCCCTTATATTCGGGGTGGAGGAAGAACACCTAAACAATTGAGCTAGACACTCTTTTTTTAAAAAAATATTTTTTAGTTGTTCATGTACCTTTATTTTATTTATTTATATATGGTGCTGAGAATCAAACTCAGTGCCTCACATATGCTAGGCAAGCACTCTACCACTGAGCCACAACCCCAGCCCAAGCTAGGCATTGAAGTCAGAGTCTTCTCTAGCATAAAACACATCAGTAAATATCAGGGGCTCAAGTAAATGTGTATCAAGTGAAGATTAAAGGTAAGAGGCAATTTCATCAGGCAGAATCATTGTGACACTTTTCTAGCTTTGGTTTAGGCAGACTATGGGAAATGAGGAAGCTGGTGATCAGAAAAATTCTATAACATTGTAAATTTGGAATTTAAAGGAAAGAGCAGGACAAAAGCAGCAGAATTTCTTTATCAGCTCTTCTGAGAAGAGCAGAATTAATTTGGTTAAACTGATAGTATGGGTGGTGAAGCAGGTTTTGAATAAGTTTATTTTGAACAAAAGTTTGTCTGTATTTATTTCTAAAAATCATCCTATTTTCTTTTGAATTATTCTACCTAGGCTGTCACTGCCCCCCACCAAAACTGGTCTTATCAATAATTTCATCTTGGGAAACCCAGTGGTTACTTCTCAACTCTAACATTACTTTGTCAGCTGCATTTGCTACAGTTGATTGTTTCCTCCTCCTAGTACTGTTTTTGTTACTTGCTTTTTAGAACACTGAAAATGTTTTCCTTTTACCTCTTGTCTGTTCCTTCACAGTCTCCTTGGTTTTTTCCTCACCTCCTTGATTTCTAAAAGTATTGGTGTTTTAGTGCTTAGCCTTTAGATTTCATCTCCGTTTCTGTCTACACTGATTTGAATACACCCAGTATTGTGACTTTTCAATATAATCTATATACTGGTAATTCCCTCCCCAAACACTAGCCTTATTACATTCCTAACTGCCTACTCAACCTGCATGTCTAACAAGCATCTCAAATTGATCATATCTAAAACTCAATTTCCAGTTCTCCTTCCTATGTTTCTTCTTTCCCTGGTCTTTTGTGTTTTTGTAAGTGAAAACCATTTTACTCTTTTGCTTCTACCAAAACCCCTGCAAGTCACCTGAATCACACTTTTTCTCCTTCACTTCTTAACATTTAAGAGTGAGTCTCCAGATATTTGAAACAGTCACTTTGCACTACTTCCACACGAACATCCCTTGACCAGTCCCTATTTTTACAATGAGTGCCTTTGCTTAAGCCACCGTCATCTCTTCCTGGAAAACTGCAGTGGCTTTCTAACTGTTCTCTTCACTTCAGCTCTCACCCTACAGTCTGTTATCAATACAGGAAGCAGCCTTTTCAAAGGAATGAATCAGATCCAGATATTCCATTCTCAAAAAACTCCTCAGTGGCTTACTGTCTTACTCTAAAACTGGTCTTTACAATGTCTTTCAAGACTTCTTCCCTAATCTCTAACTCCCATTCCTTACTGCTGTATCCTGCGCTTGCTTCCCTCCAGAGGCATTGACCTCTTGTTCTGAGAACATGCTAGCTGTTTATGCTGTAGGACCTTTGTACTTGCTGACCTTTCTATCTGGAAGGCTCTTCCCCTACCATCTTTATTACCTTGTTTCTTACTTTCTTTAAGTTTTGACTCAATGTTTTTATCTTATAAGAACTTCCCTGATTACCTTATTTCAAAATTGTCTCCCCCCTCAGCATTTCCTGTCCACCTTTCTTTGTTTTTCTTTAAAGCACCTTGAGCATCTGACATATTTTGTGTTTTACATTTTAATGTCTATTTTTCCATTAAAGCATATGCTCATAGAGGACAGGAATTTGTGTTTTACCTACCGCTGAAGTTCCCGTGCCATATAGTAGCTACTTAGTAAGTATAAATTGAATACATAAATGAGGTAGATATTTTTAACTTGCCAAGACTTTGATAATAATGTCAGACATCAGATGACTGACTAGTGGAGGGGGCAGGGGAATTAGGGTAAAAATCTTCTGAAAATCACTTTTCTAAAATTGAATATGTGTTCATTATGTTTTCCTCAGTTTACAATTCTGATGTAATTGATAAACAGAGTGCTTCCATGACCTCTGGTAATGCAGATGACAAAGCAGTTATTATTTTAGTTCCCGTTAGACTTGGTGGAGAAAGAACGAACACCGACTACCTAGAGTTTGTGAAGGTATGAAATAAGTACTCGATTTTCCTAAGTCAGTTCTAGCTGATATGAAAAAACAGATGGTCTGTAGTCTTCTTTCTACTAAATGGGTAGTGATGTGATGATTTTACAGTTTATGTTGTAAAGTTTGACATTAGAGGTTTTAAATCTCAGTATTGCACGATCAGATATGAGTGTGTGACTGTGTGAAAAATAGAATGGTCTATGACAAAATGAAAATCCTTTCAATATTTGTACACAGATGTGACATCTATTCAACACAGATGTGACAATAATCAAAATGTGTAAGATGGCTACAATTCTATTATTATGATTTTTAAAATATGTACCTTAGTTTATTCTTAAAACTAACAAATCAGTGGTACATGCCTGTAATCCCAGTTACATAAGAGACTGAGGCAGGATGATTCCAAGTTTGAGGCCAGCTTGGACAACTTAGTGAGACCCTGTCTCAAAATTAAAAGGGTTCGGGATGTAGCTCTGTGGTAGAGTGCTTGTCAAGTACACACCAGGCCCTGGGTTCCATCCCCAGTACTGCAAAACAAAACAAAACAAAACAAAACAAAAACAACCAAACCCAACAACAACAAACTAATAAAATATTATCAAATTAATTATTGAAACAAAAATTGCCTTTTCTGCCAGTGCTGTATTATAGTTTGTTTTCTTGTACCATCATGGGGTCAATGAGAAGTTAGATTATTTTTATAGGTAGAAAAATGAAGATAATATGGGAGCTTTCTATCATTGTTTTTTCATAATAAACTGTTAAAAATCTGTTATGTTTCAGAGCATATATTTTGTTTCTTGTACCAAATGTTGCATCATCTTGTTCTGGGCACCAAGATATTCTGTTGTGAGGAAATAACTCTTGAAATGTTTAGTTTCTGATTAAGATTATAGTCTTTATATTATTTTCATAGTTTCAATAAAATTCTCCATTTTTTAGGAGTCTCTTTTCAAGGCTTGAGTTGGATATTTCTTTGAATGGAGTGTTATGGGATATAGTAATGTTGAAATATAGTCTATATCTATCTTTTATGATTCGGTAACAATTTGTTCCTTATGTGAAGCATTAATCCCATATCATCATCCATATGGATATAGATCATCTATCCTTAGGCTAGAGTGTCCCAATTCAAAAAATTTGGAGCAGCTACTTTCAATTTATGATACATGGAAGTCTTATAGCTGATACATTGGATTTTCTTTTTTTCTCCACATTTTTTCTTGGCACATTATAGTGGTACATAATGGTGGGATTTGTTGTTACATATTTGTACATGCACACAATATAGCAATACAATTTAGCCAATAACCCTCCCTATTATTACCTCTTCCCTCTTCCCACCTCCTCCTGGTCCCTTTCCTTTATTCTACTGATCTTCCTTAGATTTTCATGAGGACCCCCCCACCCTTTTCTTGTACTTTTTCTTCTCTAGCTTTCACATATGACAGAAAGCATATGACCCTTCATCTTTTGAGTTTTGCTTATTTTGCTTAATATAATGGTCTCTAGTTCTATCCCTTTTTCTGTAAATGACATAATTTCATTTTATGGCTAAATAAAACTCCATTGTGTATATATACCTCATTTTCTCTATCCATTTATCTATTGACAGACACCTAGGCTGGTTCTATAGTTTAGCTATTATGAATTGTGCTGCTATAAACATGGGTATGCACGAATTGTTCTAGTATGCTGCTTTGATTCTTTAGGATAAATATCAAGGAGTGGTATAACTGGGTCATATGGTGATTCCATTCCTGGTCTTTTGAGGAACCTTCATACTGATTTCCATAGTGGTGGTACTAATTTACAGTCCCACCAACAGTGTAAAAGTGTTCCTTTTTCTCCAAATGCTCTCCAAATATTATTATTATTTGGAGTCTTGATGACTGCCATTCTGTAAAATGAAATTTCAGTCAGTTTTGATTTGCATTTCCCTAATTGCTAGTAATTTTGAACATTTTTTCATGTTGGCCCATTTGTATTTTTTATCTTGAGAAGTGGCTGTTTAGTTCATTAGTCCAGTTATTAATGTGGATATTTGATTTTTTTGGTGTTGAGTTTTTGGAGTTCTTTATATATTCTGTATATTAATCCTCTGTCTGGAGGATGACTAGCAAAGATTCTCTCCCAATCTGTAGGTTCTGTCTTCAAATTCTTAATGGTTTCCTTTGTTGCGCATAAGTTTTTTAACTTGATGCTATTCCATTTATTAACTCTTAGCATTATTTTCTGAGCTTTAGGAGTCCTATGGAGAAAATATTGCTGTGCCTTTATGCAACTCTTCTAGGAGTTGTGTAGTTTCTGGTCCAATTCCTAGGTCTTTGTTCCATTTTGCATTGACTTTTGTGTAGGGTGAGAAATTAAAATCTAGTCTCATTCTTCTACATAAGTATAACCAGTTTCCCCAGCCCCATTTGTTAAAGAGACTTTCTTTTCTCCAGTGTATGTTTTTGGTACCTTTGTCAAGGATCAGATGACTATGTCTGTATAGATTTGTCTCTGTCTTCTATTGTGGATTTTCTAAATAGTTACTAAAACTTTGGAGGCATACTTGTTATTAATAGTAACAATATTATATATAGAGAGAACATATGAATTCCCTAAATATAAGTGGGATTTTGATGTCTGATGTGGGCTCTTTTAATAGGGTTATTGGTGAAGCGTCAGAAGTTCTGGACCACTTCATCTAGTGGGTCTTACAGTTTCAGAACTTTCAGTTCTGGCATCTGACAAGGGCTGCTTGCTGTGTCCTGACATGAAGATAGACATGGAATGACATGTCAGAAGAGCAGGAAAGAGTGAACCCACTCTCTCAAGCCCATTTTATAGCAGTATTAATCCTTTCATGAGGGTGGAAATCTCTCAGTGCCTGAACAAAAGATCCCTCTTTTTTTTTTTTTTGGTTCACCTCTAGGTGAGTTCTAACCAAATTCTGTCTTCTCACTACTGTGAGAAGATTAGAAACTGATAAAATCTTGAAAGTGATTCCTTTAGCCAAAGTCTGGTGGAGTGAGCTTCAGATGGCTTACAGCCAGTTGTGAAGACTTTGCTGCTTGCTGACATTGATAGCATTCATCATGGCCATACTGCCTAATGTTCCCAAGTGATTCATGGGAGTCTGAACTTACAGTGAAACAAGACACTTAGATTAAGCTGTTAAAGTTTTCCTCAGTACTGAGCATTTGGGAGTCACACAATCATGATTGTTAATTCTTATTTTTATACCACTTTCCAATTTCCAATATTAATTTATCTCATTTTACCTTTACAGTAGAAATTAGATTGTTTTTATAAAATAGAAAAGATATAAAATAGTTAAATGATACATTCAAGTTCAGATAACAGACTGGTAGCAGACCCTAGAACTTTCATTGTTTTATTTTTTTTTTCCAAATTTTCCCCTAAAATAAAACATGGTTTGAAGTGTAACATTTCCTTGGACATTTGTTAATTTGATTTATACAGTAGTCCACTAAAGTAAGAGAGCAGTGACTATTGAGACATTTAAAAATTTCAATTATCAGGTAAAAGTGTCTGAAATGGTTGAGTGAAGTAGATTATATGGTGGGTGTTATGCTTGGCCAGAGGGGGTGGTTGATCAAAAGCCAAAATGAGAGTATGTAAAAAGGTGTTCTCTTAGAAGTGAAAAGGTAGTGTGTCTAATAGTTATAAAAGAAAGATAATCATCAACATTTCTTCCTTCTCCTCCATGTCCTCCTCCTTTTTTTTTTGGTGGTCAGCAGTCATTTTTTCCTGACAAACCAATATACATTACAGTTTAAAATGCATTATTCAGTTCTATTTTTCAAATTTATTAATCAAGGAAATTCCACACTATTTCAGAGATGTTGCTTTCCTAGCATCCGCTGCATTCTATGAAAAAGAAATTTGGTGTATGTCTTGTCAACTCTTAACTACAGGAGGTTTATTTATTTATTTATTTATTTTTAAGGAAAATCCAATATGTTCTTTTTCTTCAGCAAGACAAATTAGGACTTTCCTTTTGACTGATTGCTTCAGCCTTATTTATTGCTTCATGGATACAGCTCAATAAATTCTTCCTTTGTATAACTGAGAAGAAGCTCTTTTAGGAACTAAAAAGTGTTTCAAGTTTCTAAAGATACAGTCTCTTATGTGTAATGGCATTCTAGTTCCTAATCTTCTAAGTGTTTATTGCTAAATCTGCTCTAGTCTGTTGCAAAGAAAATGTAGATGTCAAGAACCAAAGTCTTCTGATGCTTGAACCCATTATTTTTCTGAGAGTCAGTGCTGATTCTTGCTATATATTTCCTTTTTTCTTTTCTGAGCTATGAAAGACTTAGAACTTTCACTTCCTCATAAGTTACCAGGACATAAACACTCATTTTAGCTGATCAGATTGCCTTAAGTTAAATTAAGGCACCTTAGTTATACCAATGACTTTTATTTGGGGGGAATGAAATAGAATCCTTAATGTTAAGTAACTGCATTAGCATTAAGTGTTTATCTTTTTTTGGTTCAGTTTTTTTTTTTTTTTTTTTTTTTTTTGTGGTGCTGGGGCTCGAACCCAGGGCCTTGTGCTTGCAAGGCAAGCACTCTATCAACTGAGGTATCTCCCCAGCCCAATTTTTTTTTTTACTTAGTGCAGATTAGCTAAAATGAGCTAAGATTTTAATTGAATCTGCCTATTCTGTTTCATTTAATATTTTTCAGTTCCAGTTCTTTTAAAAAAAAAAACCTGATATTTTTACAAGATTGAAAATATATGAAGTTGTTCTTTAGTGGGTGGTTTAGTTTGTTTTATGCTGCTGTAACAATACCTGAGCCTGGGTAATTTATACAGAACAGAAATTTATTCTCTGACAGTTCTGGAGCCAGGGAAGTCTAAGATCAAGGCACTGGCATCTGACAAGGGCCTTTTTGCTATGTTCTGGCATGAAGACAGACAGACATGGAGTGACGTGTCAGAAGGGCAGGAGAGAAAGAACTGGCTCCTTCAAACTTTTTGTATAGCAGCATTAATCCATTATGAGGGTGGAGACCTCACTACCTGAACAAAAGACCCCACCTCTCAATACTGTTGCCCTGGGGGACAAGTTTTGAACACATGTATTTTGGAAGGGACAAAAACATTCAAACCATAGCAGAAGATTATTTAAAACATTGAGAACCTGCAGCAACTTAGATATTCATACTGAGAGTCTTAAGTACATTTTGTTATTTTAAATTAGAATATTGTAGAGTCATTAAACGTTTTAATACATAACTATTTTTACTAATTTGAAAAGAGATTCATGATAAAATGTGTTATTCCGAATGCTACTAATGATGAGTTCTGGGTATATAGAATTTAGGGTAATTTTTGCTTTTTTTCGTATTTCTGTGTTTTTTTTTTCTTTGACCATTTATTATGATGATAATGATGGTAGCAGTGGTGATGGTGGTGATGGTGGTACTTGGGGTACCACTGAGCTACATCCCTAGTTCTTTTCATTTTTAAAATTTTAAGACAGGGTCTCACTAAATTGCTGAGGCTGGCCTAGCATTTGTGATCCTCTTGCTTCAGCCTCCAGAGTCATTGGGATTATAGCTGTGTGCCACCACACCCACCTACATATTGTTTTTACAAAAACAATTAACTTAGGACATTTGTCCACATACAGATGCTCCTCACCTTACAATGTGGTTATATCCCAGTAAACCTACTGTAGGCTAAAAATGCATTTAATACTCCTTATGTACCAAACATCATAACTTAACAACACTATAGAACATTGTGCTGAATTTCAAGTTTAGAGTATCTGTTGTTCTCTCATGATCACTTGGATGACTAGAAGCTGTAGCTCACTACCACAGCCCAGCTCAGTGTTGCTACCTTGGAAAAAGGTCAAAATTCAAATTCTAAGTATGATTTATGATGGATGTGTATAACTTTTATACCATTGTAGTTGAAAAATTTTAAATCAGACCATTTTTGTTTGGGGGCCATATATGTATTCTTCATTATTATGTCCTTAAGATTTTAGAACATCTTACTTAAGAAAATTTTAGCTATTTAATATTTTGGAGTTTTATAACATGCTTTATCATTACTAAAGCTTTATAACATGTTGTAGTTAATGCAAGAACTATTATTGTTCTTTTTAGACATATATGACAGTAGAATGTATTTTAACACATTATACATACATGGATTATAATTAGGATTCCATTCTTGTGGTTGTACACAATACGGAGTTTCACTGGTTGTGTATGCATATATGAACATAAGAAAGTTATATCTGATTCATTCTACTGTCTTTCCTGTTCCTACCCCTTTATTCCTATTCCTGACCCCCCTTCATTCCCCATTATCTAATCCAATGACCTTCTGTCCCACCCCTTCATTGTGTGTTAGCATCCACATATCAGAGGGAACATTTGGCCTTTGGTTTTTTGGAATTGGCTTATTTCACTTAGCATGACAGTCTCCAGTTCCATCCATTTACTGGCAAATGCCATAATTTCATTCTTTATCGCTGAGTAATATTCCATTGTGTGTATATACCACATTTTATTTATCCATTCATCTGTTGAAGGGCACCTAAGTTGGTTCCATAGCTTAGCTGTTGTGAATTGAGCTGCTATAGTGATACGGCTGCATCACTGGTAATTGCAAGAACTATTGATTAGATATTCGTTGATGCCTAAGGACATTTTTAAAATTGATTTCACTGGACATTTTTTAAAGGTATGGAATTATTTGGCCCAGCTTAAAGAGTTTGCTTGTAATAGAATATTTATTATACTGAGGGGCATACTGAACAACTTATTGAGATGTGCCTGATATTTTTTGATTAGTAAAATAAATTGACTTTGTATACCATAATTATTTTCCTTGAGTTAAGTTGTTTTTATTAGTCTTTATGTTTATTCCAAATGAAACCAGCACAAAGAAATGTGTCAAATGAGTGAGTGATTTGATTAGAAAAATGGTTTTCAGTTTGGGATTTGAAAACTCAAAAAAGTTTAATGAAAACAGTCATGAGGTCTAAGAAGTAGGGTTAGCATTGCAAAAAGCCAGATGGAAATATTACATCGGTCACCATAATGCTATCCCAGCTAACTGGAAAGCCAAGTCTTGGGGCTTTGGCAGGAATTTTATTACTTTAATGTGGTATCATTTATTATCTCTATCTGGCACATAGTAATAGTTTAATGTTGAACAAGCATGCTGATCAGAATATTTAATTATATTAATGTTGAGTGATTTAAAGAAAGGGGAAGACTGGAAAAAACAGTTTCAGAACATGGGGGCAAATGTAATAAAAATGGTAACTGGTGAAAAGTTTGGGAACTACTAATACTGGTAAAATAAATTGAGTTGTTTTAAGTAATTATCATTTGTTTTCTGACTAACTCTTGTTTTAATTTATTTTGGCAGGGCGTTTTAAGCCTTGAATATTGTGTGGGTATTATTGGCGGCAAACCTAAGCAGTCCTATTACTTTGCTGGATTTCAAGGTTAGTGATTTGGTAAAATATATCTCTTCATTTTCTTTTTAAAATCAGGAAGTTAATATGAGATCAGCTGGAAACAGTATAATTAACAGAGCAAAAGGAGTACTTTATACATTCATCAGTCCTGCCGTAGCCACTCATCTGTCATTTGGCTCATGGTATAATTGGGTTCTGTAAAATGTATGCTTAATTTCTGTTATTGCATAAACAAGGCATAATTTATTGGTCTCACTGAACTTTAGAAGCCATAGCTGCCACGTTCTGGCAGTTGCTATTCACATATTTACTTTTTACCAGTCTTTGTGGTGCTAGTTGATGATAAAATGACAAGCAATATGTTCTTCCTGTCAGGACAGAGAAGTACAATACATTTTTCATATGCAAACTGTAGAATATAATTGTGTGTTTGTGAAAGTAATTTTATCACCAAAAATTAAATGACAGTCTCATCACTTTATAAAAATTCTGCTTATACAAGCATATTTGATTATGCAAAAGTTAATCTATCCTATGCAAACCTATGTTTCAGTCAATGAATATCAGTCTGGCAAGCTGTTACTCCTGGAGTTTTTTTCAGCTGTTCTACATAGAAATTGGATTGTAAGCAGTGTAATAATAAGGTGTTTTTTGAATTACTTGTCTTCTGTTTTGTCCTTGTAGATGACAGTTTGATTTACATGGATCCTCATTACTGCCAATCTTTTGTAGATGTCAGCATAAAGGATTTTCCTCTTGAGGTACTATATACATTTAGAGCTAGTATTGTTTTCTTATCATATGGAGCAAACTATTTAAAAATGTGCAAGATAGCTGTGTTTTCATTATAACAGCAAGATAACCATGCTGTATTATAATTACAAGTTAATAATTATTATTTTTCTTTCTTATAAAATTATTGTCAATACAGTGGTCAAAGGTTAAATGCTTTGTTGCTGAATTTTAATTTAAGATATATTTTCTTCTTCATTTATCTTTGTCTCCAACTTGTTAGATACCCAGTCCTACTAAAATAAATGATCAAGCCTCTCAGTAATTTTGTAGAAAGACAGCTAAACCGTACTGAAGAATTTAAAGTGTGTTAGGTATGTTTTGTAAAAAAGAGAAGAAAGGAAATAAAAAAGAAGGTGAAAGACTTGGGGTAGAGTGACAAAATAAGATTATCTACTAAATTATTTAATTATTATCTACTATAGTATTTGAATCTTAACTTCTAGTTAAGGAGTTTTCAGGAGCTTAGTTGGAATCTATTATTTGTTTAGCTTTTATTTCTTAAATTCTTTCCCCTTCAATAGGTCATTTAGTGATCCAGTGTTTTAATTCAGAAAATTTTGTGAGTTCTTAAGTGGGATATGTAATTATGACACGGTTTTAGATCTTGTTTTCCCAGTAAATACTTTTATAGACTAAAATAATTTTGTATAATATGATAATTTTAATCAATTCAACAGCATGCATGGGTCACTAATACTCAAGGGCTTGGCAAGTCGGAAATGTGGCTAAGTTCTTTGTTTTAGTAATAACGTTCTACTTAATATTAATACTTAATAGTATTTAAGGAGTAGATTATGAAAATAAATGGCAAGATAAAATCTGGTTTAGAAAGAAACATTATAATATAACTTCACAGCCTTTGTAAATTATTTCAACAAAAATAAAAGCATCTTGTGGTCAGAGATCAAGTTTTCTTTATTTTTTTTTTTCTTCATAGCATCGTAAATGTAAATCTTAATAGGTATTTGCTAGTTGGCTGATTGAAATTGAGGGGAGATACTACAGAATTGTGCTGTATGAACCATATTATTCTCTATCTCTTTGCATTGTGGTCTTGAGGCCCTGATTCTTATGTCTAAGTTACATTTGCATTTATCTGGGCCAAATTAACAGTAGATACTTGAGATCAGATGGACAATTGTTCATAGTATTTTAGTAACACCTAAAATAGGTAAATTAAATATTATGGGTCTTGATAATTTTGACCAGTAGAGAGAGATACTATCCATCTGCTATTTTGAGAGGCTCTGCAAAGGGACCAGGTTAGTGACAGTCTCACTGGGTATGTCTATGCAATTAAGATTAAAAAGGTTGCGGTTCATTATTGGGAGTCTGGCAACTGTCTAAGGAGTGAGTCAATTTAATAAAAGTTTGAAGTAGGATGGTATTAAAAATGGAAAGAATTGATTTAAAGATTTTACTTTGTAAAGTGAAATTTGATGAAATTGGGTAAATTAAAGTCACAGAACTTATTCCTTATACATGGGAACATTAATATAGTTGATTTAGATGGTATATTTTTGAATCTCTGGAAGACTATTTCAACCTGTATGGGTAATTTTTATTCAAAGTTTTTCACTTTTCTCCAGTGCAGAGATTTATCTTAGATTGTATAATTAATAGCATCACTTATTTTCCCATGAAAAATATAAAAATTATAGCAAGTTGTCTATCTTTGTCCAGGAATGAAATTATACTTTCTGCTTTTTGTCACATTTTAAGTCTGTAATGTTCCAAGTAACTACCTGTATTATTAAAGTATTATTAACTACCCTACATTACTAATGATCCTTGCTTTGGTCTCCTGGTTGTATGCTATTGAAATTTTGCAACTGATGTAGTAAAGTGTAGTAGGAGTAGTAGTAGTAGTAGTAGTAGTAGTACTTTTCTGTGGATTGAACCCAGGGATGCTTTGGCACTCAGCTACATTCCCAGCCCTTTTTAGTTGCTTTTTTTTTTTTTTTTAATTTGAGATAAGTTCTTACTAAGTTGCTTAGGGCCTCACTAAGTAGCTGAGACTGGCCTTGAACTTTGAACTTGAGATCCTCTTTATTTCTACCTCCTGAGTTGCTGGGATTGTAGGCATGTACCACCTCATCTGGCTTCATACTTCAGTTTTTAAAATAGTTTTTTTTGTTGTTGGGTGGGTGGGGTACCATAAATTGAACTCAGAGGCACTTGAACCATATACCCAGCCCAGCCCTATTTTGTATTTTATTTAGAGACAGGGTCTCACTGAGTTGCTTAGCACCTCGCTTTGTTGAGGCTGACTTTGAACTCATGATCTTCCTGCCTCAGCCTCCCTAGCTCCTGGGATTACAGGCGGGAGCCAATGAGCTCAGTGATTAAAATCATTTTTGTAGGCAACATTTTTTAAAATTAATACTTCTTGGTTAATAGATGAAGAGATTCCTATTTTAGATATTCTGTTTAATTCCATGTAAATAATTGCTTATAATCCTGGTATTTTAAATGAGTGCCCTAAATTCAGTAATATTGTGAAAATTTCAGTAGAATGGTAACAGAATATGTAAGATTGAAGAAGAGATTTAAATATATTATATCTTTTGTTATTATTCCTACAGTATTGAATTCCTACATTTCTAGAGTTGAACTTTTAATCTTTTGAAATCATATGAGATAACTCACTTCTTTGTTTTAATTATCATTTGTTGAGCTCTTTCTAGGTGTAAAGCACTGTCCTGAATTCTTCAAAATTCTCTGTTGCTCTTTTCTTCCTTATAACTCCAAATGCTTTGATTATATGTATTTCTACTAATTTTTAATTCTTGGGATGTACCTTATCGAATATATTTGTATATACTATTGAATTTATATATACTATTGAGCTTCTAACTGTTGAGAAAATCTTCCTTGAATACCTTTAAAACACATTGTGCAATGAATGTAGGAGGTCTATTTAGATTCTGAGCCTAGTAGTGTAGATATGGCAGAGATACTCTTGGTTAGGACTGAGGAGTGGGGCACACAGTTCAGTGTGAGGGTACATTTTAATATATAAACTCACACTCTGTAATTTTTATACAGATAATGGAGTTCAAAAGAGCAGCATTAACAACCTTAAAGAAAAAAAGTCATGAAAGGACAACTTGAAATTATAAGAGAATGGGAAGAAGTCAGATGGACTTTAGCAGTGAGGGTAATTGCATTGTGGATTTCCATTGTCAGTGGTTAGGATAGGGCAGAGTTTCAGTTGTTGGGGTGGAAGGACTCACTGTGTGTGTGTGTGTGTAATGTGTATGCATGTATTAATGTATATACATATGCACATATATTTATCATATATAATTATTTGTATGTGTGTACATACATATATACATATATAATATACATTTATATATACATATATATAAAATCAACAAATTAAGTTTTGTAAACCAGGTAATATCGTTTCATATTTTTTTTTATTTTTTCAGAATGACAGTTTCTAATTCTTGCAAATAACCAAAATTTTCTTACCTTTTCTGAAAGGTAAGAAAAGCCCTCTTAATAGATATGCTAGTCTGTTCTGATTCCTGGTCCCCAATTCCAAGTACCAGATTTTAGGAAGTTCACATGGTGGCGACTCTTTTAATCTTCTTAATAAACTCAGAAATAGTAGCACTAAAGTTACTAGGTAGGACTGGGGTTGTGGCTCAGTGGTAGAGTGCTTGCCTAGCACGTGTGAGGCACTGGGTTCAATTCTCAGCACCACATTAAAAAAAATAAATAAATAAAGACATCATGTGCATCTACAACTAAAAATATTTTAAAAAAATAAAGTTACTAGTGATACCGCCGTTTACCGGTGACGAGTTCTGCTCCTTCTAATGTTGAAGATTGAACACTAGAGAAGCACGCCAAGGCAAGCATATTAAGCAGGTTTATTTAAAGGGAATAATACAGACTTCTCCCGGCAGGAAGAAGGGGGCCATGGCTGATGTTCTAAAAGTCCCAAGAAGTGAGGGCACCCTACATCTTTTATAGGTTAAAGTCTCTTTTGTTCTCCAGTTCTCTCCCCCCTTATCTCTCCTTCCTGCCTACTGACTAGGCCTGGTTTTGCATTAACTGAGAAACCATGGGCAGGGGGAGGACCAGGGTGATTCAGGCAGGTAAGGGCCCAGGGGGCACCAATTAGCAGCTCCTTGTTTGCAGTCCTTGATAAAGGCAGGTAATTTTGGTAATCAATGGGCTCTGGAGATCCTTGACATTCCATTCTTCCAGGGGCAGTCTCCAACTTCCAGAGGCAGATGACTTTATGGCCTCCATTTCCTCGATTTGACCCGATCCCCTATTTCTACACTAACTACCTGTTCTTAATTCTGGCTTCACTAGGTAGATGAAGAAGTGAAATTGTCAGTGAAGATGCGCATTGTGAATCATACATACGAATTGCAGTTTGTAGAAGTTACTTTTTAGTAAGGGTGTCCACAGACTACCTTAGAAAACTTCATCTAAATTTCCAAAATACATTCCTATACCTAAAGTATTCATTTTAGTGTTATTTACATGTTTAGGTAATAAAATCTACTTCCAAATAATAAACTTACAACAGTGCTTGGCATTTAGTAGGTGTCTAGTAACTATTTGTTGAGGCAATGAATAGTGTACTAAAAAACAAAATAAATGGGAATTGACTCTTCTTGACTATTTTTATCAGAAATGTATTGTATTGTCATGGAAGCATAAGTAATGAACACTCTGTAAAATGTGTTTGTGAAATTGAAGCTGCTGTTCTTACCGAACATCACAATGAAAAGAATTAAATCATAAGTGCATAGCTCAAAGAATTACTACAAAGAGAACAGACCCTTGTATGCCATTTAGGAAAACTCTAACCGTTTTTGCAATTAACAAAAATGGTTCTGAATTATAAATTAATATTGATTTGACTTCTGAATCTTGGGTAAACAGAGCAATATAATTTTAAATGACATAAAATGCCTCACTATAGTGAGTCCCAAAACTCATGCAGTTATACCCTGTAGTATTTTTGGTTTTCAGATTTATATCCATGCTTTTGTGAGTAATTAAAAAAAGGTCTTTGTAGATATCAAAATAACCATAAATAACAATTTAGTGTTTGTCATCATTATCTATGATGAGTGAAGCAATACAATAAAATAAAAGGAAGCCTATTTTAGTTAGTGTTACTGGTTCCAACATGAAAACTTGTAATTGGTGCTTTAGTGTAGGACAGCCTCATAGATGAGTTAAAAAACAGATTACTGGCCCTTGTACACATTTTGGGCAAAGTAAAGAAACATTTCTAGTTGCTGACTTTGGAATGAGTTGGGCAAATGGCTGTTTTTAGACACCTTCTATGTAGAATGATTTCTTTTAAGTTGATCTAGAGTGTCTTATACTTTAATATATTTCTGTAATTTGTTAAGTAACAGGTTTAGTTAGTTTTTCAGTACCTTTCCAGATGTTTTAAATATCTCTTTGCAGATAAAATGGGTGAAATACCAAGAACAATCCAATAAGAAAATACTTGTTTTGACTTGTATCCTGGAGGTTCTAGTTTAGATAGGTTGGATCTCACTATGTAAAGTAAGTGTTAGCCAAGCATTTTGTTGAAGTCAAGAGTTTTGAAAAACTGGTTTCATCTATATTTACTGATGTATTGTTGAATTTGAATCTAATATACGTTTGGACTTTTTTTTTTTTTTTTTTTTTTTTTTTTTTTTTTGCGGTACTGGGGATCAAACTCAGGGCCTTGTGCTTGCAAGGCAAGCACTCTACCAGCTGAGCTATCTCCCCAGCCCTATACATTTGGACTATTCTTAAGGGAAAGAGCAATCAAATGTATGCATTTAGCATCTCCTATGGCACAGTAATTGGATGACTAGGATGTAGGGGGAGAGAAAAGAGTGATTTTGATTTACCATGAACGTAACAAATAAGATAGCCTATACTGTTTTACATTTTAATGGGTATTTTCAAGTTAAAATCCCTTAGTCTTAAGGTATTGAATGCAGGGAAATATTAAGTTTATGAGTTCAAATCCAGCTGAGGTTTTTTCCTAATTTAAAAATATAAAATACACAGTAGAGAATTTCCTACGTTTGTCTCCCATCAGCCCAGTTCTCTTCCTCTGTCTTAAACTTGTTAATTTTTATATGATCTACAGAATTCATGTAAATATCAAAAAATATTAATATATAGTCTTATATCCTTCTATTTTTAAATGGACTTTAAAAAAAATACTTAACAGGAAAGCACTTGGTAGTATGAGTGATTTTTTTTTTTTTTTAAGAATGGGATGCCCAAGCATTAGTTATACACAAACACACATATACACAAACATGCATACATAATATATATATCTTTTAAACATAGTGCCAAAGTATGGTGGTGAAGAACAAAAGGATGGAGTGATTAGCTTTATATTGCCCTTTTCCTACTATTGTATTCCTTAAAGCCATCAAACCCTATAAATAGCCAAATCCCATTAATGAGAGGAGAGAAACAAGGGCAGTGTGCCCAGCCTGTTTACATCTGTGGTTCTGAGGCCACTTGAGAGAAGCAAACTAAAACAGACAAGAGGACTAGTGAAAAAGAGGGCAAGGACTGTAACAGGGTGGTTTTCACCTGTTTCATCCTAAAACCTGTTTGAGAATAAACAACAGTGTAAAGCATAATACAAGAGCAAATTGAAAGAATGTGCTGTTAGGCACTAATTGTGTCAAGTTATTTTCTTTTCATATCAGTACAGACATTTACATCAGTCTGCTTTTTATTTTCTTGAAAAGCCTGGGTATTAAAAGGTTTGTAAGCATTAAAAAAAGAATCTCTAACAAGACAAACTTAACTTTAGCTTCATAGAAATGGCTAACTGGATTCTAAACCTTGTACTAGCCCCTGATGTCTCTCAGTAGCGCCATTTTTCTTCCCTTCTCCAAGTGTTAGAAAACCATACCACCTTCCACACACTTCCTTTCTTTTGTATGATAGCACTAACATCAAATAAGGTGAAGATTTGGTGAATTAAATATATACCGTGTTGGCGTGTGTTTTACACCTTTGGGGAGTGGGAAAGACTAAAATACCATTTGAAAAAAATGTGTTTATAGTTTTGAGAAAAAGCTAAATAATGAAGTTTAAATAGCATTCTCGTATATACTTATATTCATCAAGTAACGATAAATTAATCCTAAAGAATTTTTTAAAATTGCAGACATTCCACTGCCCTTCTCCCAAAAAGATGTCGTTTCGAAAAATGGATCCAAGCTGTACAATAGGATTTTACTGTCGAAATGTTCAGGACTTTGAACGAGCTTCTGAAGAAATCACTAAGGTACCTTTATTTAAAATATAATAACACTTATAAATGTTTAACTTTTATTAGATAACCTGTCAGAATACAGGAATCTGTAAATTATGATATTTTGTAAAGTTTTACCTTTAATGTTAATATTATTAGGAGTATTGTGAATCAGAAAATAAAACTTGGGGAGTCTGACTGAGCATTACAAGTGAAACCCGTGACCAGGTCAAATATTGATTGTTCCACTAGGTGGCACTGTTGAAATAAAAATCCTGCAAACTGTAGAAATGGGCAAGCAATTGGGTTATATTCTATTTGAAGAGGATTTAAAAGGGCAATCCCTTAGGGGCAGAAAAAAATTAATGAAGTATTTGATCAAGCCAAATTGTGCATTATTTCTTGTTAGTGCAAGTGCTTCTTTTATTTTTTTAAAGAGAATGGTATTTTTGGATTCCTCAGAACTGCTTTATCAAATGAGCTGTGTTGTTACCTTCCAATAAGCTTGTCTAATCTGATCTATTCTACTTCCCAGGTCTTTGAAATAGGTTTATTTAACTTATTCTCATTACCTTTAAACTTCTGCATGTTTTTGGTCTTTGAGTACTGCTAAATCACGTAGAGAGCTTTATTCCCTGTCTATATTTCGTACTGGAAAATAAAAAAGCTTACTTATTTAAGAAGTAAGTGTAATTGGACAGGTCTCTTTATTAGCAGCAATAGTTATAGATTATTTTTTTATCTTAAGTAAAGCTAATACTGGAAGCAGTTTTGGGAATTCTTAACTTGGGCTCAGATATTATAGTAAATCATTACTATTTTGCTTCTAGTTAATTTTACTTGGAAAAATGGATATAATAGGTTGAAATTTTATTTTCACATAAATAGAATTAAAAAGTTAAATAAATAGTCTCTTTTAAGGTAGGTTTAGTTTGATTGACCTGCCATGTGAAAAAGGAAATTTAACAGGAATATGACAAAAATAAATGAGAGTAGAAAATGAGATATGTGAAACCCTTTCTCTACTCTTCATTTCTCACAGTTGTTATCTTTTTATTCTTCCTTTCAACATGGGAGGCCTTGGTGAACAGAACAAAATATGTATTTTTCATTTCCCTTTTCTTTATTACTTGAAATTAGTGTATACATTTGTATGTTTTAGTCTGATAGTTCTTTGTAAAGTATTACAAATTCAGATGATATTGTGATGTACATTGAGGTTGTTGAACATTTCCATTAAAAAGTCTCATTTCTCTGTTTTCATTAATTTATTTTCTGTTTACATTAAGATAAGTATGTTTAAAATAATAGAGCAGGCTACTCCTGGAGTAGAAGCAAACCAAATTATTATGAACAAATTTTTGATGTTTTCTGATTAACAACAGGTAGTTATCATGGTTTTTACCCTGGAAAAATTAGAAATTATTGTTCTTGATACATCAAAGTAATATGCACTATTAAGGCAAAGAGTAACTATGTTAAAATGTCTTTTGAAAGTACTGAGAATTTTGGTAAGAATCAATGAACTTTGCTATTCTTGAATAACTTTTTAGCAATATCCAGAACTCACTTTGTCAATTAATAACTTGGTCATTTACTTTTGCTTGTGTAGTTGTAAGTTGTTTTCCTCTTTTTCTGAAAACAGAATTTGCCATTTTCAGCTAAACTATTATTTCCTTCTCTTGAAAATTTAAAACAACTTAAAAATTACTTGTTTCCATGTAGAATGTATTTTTGGTTTTCTCAGTTTTAAAATGTCACTAGATAGTCCCGAGTTTCATGTTTAATTTGTAATGTCCAAAGAATGAATATTCTAATAACTCTTATGCTGTGATATTTAAAATATTAACATAAATTGTTAAACAAACTCAGTGTTTAGCAAAGTTTGGTCCATCAAATATCTGATTAACTATTATATAAAATGACCAAGATATTATCCTCACTTTTGAACAAGATGTAAGACTGATACCCTCAAGTAACATTTATGCTTGAGGAGGGGGAATAAGACAAGTAGACATATATTACATTGAAATGATAAGCATCCATACGGAAGTAGAAATAAATTGATGGGGGAAGGAAGAGTGTTGAAATGAGAAAGATGTCACATTCAAGTTAAAGTACTTTATTGTGATGGTGATATTTAAGATGAGCCTTAAAGGGTAGGCTTAATTTTCATTGACTTGGTAAGAGGAAGGGGTACTTCAAGCTGAGGTAGTACTAAGAGTAAAGGTACAGGAGAAGAAGAGTGCAAGTTTATCTTGACAATGGCAAATAGTCCAAGTTGATAGTTGCAAAAAAAGGGGCAGGATTTCTTCTCACTGCCCAGATCAGACCTATGAGTGGCCTGGGGGCCTCCATTTCTATCTAGCAAGCCTCCCAAGCATTCTCGTGTGTTAAATTTGAGAACCACTGTGTAAGACAGAACAACCTGAAGTTTTTGATGCTGTTTTTAGGTGGCACTAGAACAAACATTTTAATACTTCTGAATTTACAGTCATATTAGAAAACATAACTTACATATTTAATGTGAATCATACTAGAGATAGCACATATAGTAAAAATAGTAAAGGCAATATGTAAACGTCCAAGGTTTAGGAAAACATTTCCATGGAAATGGGAAAGGATGAGGCTAAGAAAAGTATGTTGAATAATATTGTGGAGAGGTATGAATGCCAGGTTGAAGAACTGCTTTAATAATGAAGTGTTTATCTTTTCCCAGTCTTAGTCTCTTTCTTCCTTCCTAGTGGTAACTACTATCCTGAAATAGTTTATCATATGCATACTTTATATATCCATAAACAGCACATCTTTCTTTGCATGTTATTAAACTTTTCACCAGTGATATTTTTATATAAAATGATAAAGCCAGGCAGGTGATGCACATCTGTAATCCCAGCAGTTCAGGAGGCTGATTGCAAGTTCAAGGCCAGCCTCAGCACTTAGTGAGGCACTTAGCAATTCATCGAGACCCTGTCTCCAAATAAAATAAAATATTAAAAAAGGGCTGGGGATGTGGCCCAGTGGTTAAATGCCCCTGGGTTCAATTCCTGGTACACATACACACACACTTCAACTTTTTCATTTAACAGTGACTTAGAGATTGTTGATATCTATACATTTTGGCCTATCTTCAACTGCTGAATAGTGGTCAATTCTAAAATATACGCTTTCTATTTAAACTTTCTTTTGTTGATGGTCACCAGCTTGTTTTCCAGAACCTAAAATGACTTATTTCATTTTTAAATTACAAATAATATTTTAAAGAATATTCTTGTGTATACCTCTGTGCATATCTAATAGTTTAGCTAGGATTACATTAGGTACACTGGGTACGTTAAAAAGGCATTACTAGTGCTCACTTTGGCAGCACATGTACTAAAATTGGAATGATGCAGAGAAGATTAGCATGGCCCCTGCGCAAGGATGACATGTAATTTCGTGACGCATTCCATATTTTTATGTAAATGATTACACAAATGGTATGCCTCTACTTCATGTACAACCAGAGAAACAAGTTGGTACCCCATTTGTTTACAATTAAAAAAAATTAATAAAATAATTGTTAAAAAAAAAAGGCATTACTAGGTATGCATACTTTTAGGTTTGCTAGATATTGTCAGATACCTTCCAAAATGATCATATGACGCACTATATGAGAATTTTTAGTGCTTCACACCCTTACCAACACTGGGTATTGCTAAACTTTAGCATTTTTAACCAGTCTCCTGGATATAAAATAGTATATCTTTGTAGTTTTAATTTGAATTTCCTTGCTTGATAGTGAGGTTGAGTATCTTATCAAAGTTCATGGACCCAATTTTGTTCCTCTTGTGAATTTCCTGCATTTTTAAAATTTTTCTATAGGACTATTTAACTTGAAGAAAATCTTTATAATTCTGGATACTAAAACTTAGTTGACTCTATTTGTTGCAAATGTATTCTGCTAGATTATTATTTTTACTTGTTAATGGTGTCTTTAATTTTAATATAGTCAAATTAGTAAATCTCTTCCTTTATAGTTTTTGGAGTTAGTATGAAAGAAATCTTTAATAACCAACGATCACAAACAAATTCTCCTACATTCCCTCCAGAAGTTTTATGTTTTACATTGAGAACTCATATATTTTAAGGTAGATACCTCCCACCCACCCCTGCCCCCCAACACACATGTGAATTTCATTTCCAGCATAGATAAATGGTTGTTTCAATATGATTTATCAAAAAAAACTCAGTGTTTCTTCATTGATTTGTAATACCCTCTTCAAGCACCTGAACTAGAACAGAACCTGTGAGTTTGGAGAGAAAGGAACTGGTTTGAGAATCAGGAAGATCAAGCTGCCACTTGGACTTGGGGTCAAAGGAAAGGGAGAGCTGAAATATGTCTGTTTTACATCTTGGTGACTAGGAGAAAAAATGAATAGTTCATTCATATGACCAAACACTCAACAAAACTCCTCTTCAGGGTCACTAGTGACCCCATATTGGTCAAATCTTAGTTTTCATCTTGTCCTAATGGAAGCATTTAGCATACCTGAACACCTCCTTCACCTTCATACATCCACTTTAGTTGGTTTTCAGAGCACCAGTTGCCTTGGTTTTCCTCAATGTGTTTCTGCTTTTTGAATCTTCTTGGCCTGTCTCCCCCATCTCTTAATGTTGGGCAAAAGTATACTATGGCTTAGTCTTTAATTCTAGTACCTTCTTCTTCAGCATGGTAATCTCATCCAGTTACATAACTTTAAATGTCAATTATAAGTCAATACCAAGATCTTATCTTTAGCCCAAACCTCTTTTCCAAATTATAGGTAGGTATGCCCATCTGTAATTCTCCATCCCTTGCATGTCTGATTTACCTATCCAAAAGCACGTTTCTGGTCTTCCTTTTCAAGCCTTTTCCGCTCCTAGTTTTCCTTATCTCATTTGATGGCAGATCTCTCCTATCTGTTGAGGCAAAAAGTTGTGGCATTACCTCCTTTCTACCTCTTACATTCCATAACCAATTATATGTTCAAAATATATCTAGACTCAGACAACTTTTTACCATCTCCACTGCTTCTATTTTGGTTGAGACACCATCATCCTTAATAACCTCCTTACTAGTTCTAAGACTTACTTCCTGCCCCATTTTATCCTTTTAAAACATAAAGCACTGCTAGATCCCAGGGCATCTACAGTGGTGCCGAGCCCATAGTAAGTGTTCACTTTACTGAATGATTTCTGGAACTGTGAATGCAGTGGTGACAAGATAGTTTATGAATCCTGGCTTTGTGAACCTCATGGCATAGTGGAGAAGAGAACATTAAACATGCAACTGTATAACAAAACTCCAAATCTCCATTAAAAAAAAATTGCCATGTTAAAAGGAAGAAAAATAGAGACTTAATTTGAAAGTATAAAAGCATTTCATATTGTTTATTCTTTACATTTTCCTTAAGGATCTTAACTGGCCCATGAAACCTGCCTATTTAACCCTACCACATAGTGAGTAAGAAATCACCAAGAGAAGCCTGAATGTTCTTCTAAATATAATGGGCCTAATTAACACAGTTTCATGATTTGCTTTCAGAATGCTTGAATGCCTTGAATTGGGTAAAGTGAGCAATAGAGTTTGACATGATAGGGATAGCACATTTCGGAGGGTTAGGACTAGGATTTTTTTAAAATTTATATTTATTGTAAACATAATATTGTAAACATGGGATACATCTTGTTTCTCTGTACACGAAGTAGAGGCATACCATTTGTGTAATCATACATTTACCTAGGGTAATAGTTTTTGATTCATTATGTTATTTTTTTTCTCCCCCCCACCCCTCTTTTCCCTCTATATAGTCCCTCCTTCCTCCATTCTTGCCCCCCTCCCACCCCCCATTATGTGTCATTATCTGCTGATCAGCGAGATCATTTGTCCTTTGGTTCCAATCAACAAATGGTCTAAGGAAATGAATAGACACTTCACAGAAGAAGATCTACAAGCAATCAACAGATATATGAAAAAATGTTCAACATCTCTAGTAATAAGAGAAATGCAAATCAAAACTACCCTAAGATTCCATCTCACCCCAATTAGAATGGTGATTATCAAGAATACTAGCAACAATAGGTGTTGGCAAGGATGTGGGGAAAAAGGTACACTCATATATTGCTGGTGGGGCTGCAAATTAGTGCAGCCACTCTGGAAAGCAGTGTGGAGATTCCTTAGAAAACTTGGAATGGAATCACCATTTGACCCAGCTATCCCACTCCTCGGCCTATACCCAAAGGACTTCAAATCAGCCTACTACAGAGATACAGCCACAACAATGTTCATAGCTGCTCAATTCACAATAGCCAGATTGTGGAACCAACCTAGATGCCCTTCAGTTGATGAATGGATAAAGAAACTGTGGTATATATATATATAATGGAATATTACTCAGCCATAAAAAATAATAAAATTATGGCATTTGCAGGCAAATGGATGAAATTGGAGAATATCATGCTAAGTGAGATAAGCCAATCTCAAAAAACCAAAGGACTAGGATTTTATCTCATTGAAATGGTTACCTTTGTAATCCCTATGGACAGGAGGCAAATGGTCCAATTGAGGGAAGAATCGAGGGAAGTGGGAATTTGAATGTCAGGTGAATAAGATGAAGTCCAATTTCCTGGGAGTATATCCAAAGCAACCACTGTTCTTGTCTATGCCTTTAGTAACTCTGTGGAATAGTTCTATTTAATCCTGTTTCTAATCTTTGTTTCCTCCCTTCCTTCCTTCTTTCCTTCCTATCCCTCCCACCTCCCTTCCCATGTTCTTTATGCCCTTTTTTCCCCCTCATGGTTTTTGTTGTTGTTTTTGGTACTGGAAATTGAACCCTGTGTGCTTCAACATTGAGCCACATCGCCAGTCCTTTTTACTTTTTGTTTTGAGACAGGGTCTTAGTAAATTATTGAGGCTGTCCTCAACCCAAGATTTTCCTGTCTCAACCTAGATCTTTGGAGGATCTAGAATGTCCTCCAAAGACCCATGTGTTGAAGGGTTGGTCCCCAGTGCATTGGTGTTCAGAGGGGGACTCTTGGGAAGTGATTGGGTCATGAGTTCTAACATCATCAATGGATTGATCCATGGATGGATTATATTTGAAGGGACTATTTGTGAGGTGAAGCAGACTATAAGAGGGAAACTTAGTTGAAGGGAATGAATGCTTGGGGACTATATCTTGTTCCTAGTTTCTCCCCTACCCATTCTCCCTCTCTGCTTCCTTTTCACCATAAGATGAACATCTCTTTTCCACCATACCCTCTCTGCTGTGATGCTCTGCCTTACCATAGACCCATAGCAGTGGAGCCAACCAACCATGGGCTCACACTTCTGACACCAAAATAAGTCTTTCCTACTCTTAGTTGAATTTCTCAGGTGTTTGTCATGGCAATCAGTGACTAGCACAGTATTGCAGGGTGTTTTCACTAGATTTAGAGTTCCATGTTAGCAGTTGTTTTCTTTTAGTACCTTAAAGATATTTCTTCCATTGTCTTCTTACCTCTATCATTTCTTGATCTATTTCATCTCTTGAGATTTTTACTTCTCAAGACTTACTTCTCTTGATTGCTCTCAGATGCTTTTCAACAATAATTTTATCTACCTCTTTTTTATGGTTGTTCTTGGTGGTAGGGTTACAAACTCTCTATCATGACTTTCCTAATAAGTATATTTATAAAAAATTGTTCAGGTATTTCCTTTAAGCTGCAATATGAGACTATAAAATAAAAAGACCCATTTCTGAATTATAATATAAAAATTAATTATATTTCTATAATTCATTGGAATTTTACTACATGAAAACTATTTATAGAAAGGGGCATGGGATTACAATTTTATCTTATGTACTTCCAAATAAAATTTGACATTAAAGTGAATTATAAAAGTACTAAAGTAAAATAAAACAAATGAACAGAATTTGATTACTGTATGTGAACTTATGCAAATGTTTTTCTGGATGTTCAGCTCCCAAACTGGATCCCCTTTCTCCATCTCACACTCCTTGTCTGATGCATCAGCAGCTTCTGTCATCTCACCTTCAAAATGTATTACTACATCTTCCTTCAGATTATTGCAATAGCTTCCTGATTGCTCTTGCTCTGCTTACAGTCTGTTATCAACACAGCCACCAGAGCGACTCTGTTTAGAATGTAACTAAGACTGGATTAAAAATTTTTATTCAGAATCTTACAGTAGCTTTCCAATTCATTCAGAGTAAAAGTCCATACCTATTAACTCTCTGACCTCACTCCTATGACTCTCCTGCTGGCTCCCAAGTCCAACCACACTAGTTTCCTTGGAAATGGTAGGTTCCCTCCTATTTCTAGGAATGTTTCCTGTGCCTCAAATTCCCTTCTCTCCCTCACTTCTTTCAGGTCTTTATTCAAGGGACACCTTCCCATGCCTCCCCCGGCCATCCTTTATACATTTGTAATTCCCCTTCTTTGTTTTTCTTTTTAACACATATTGTTATCATTCATTTACGTGTACACACACACACGTACATGTATGTATACATTCTGCTGTATCATATATACAGACATTCTGCTATTTCACTGAAATGTAATCTTAACTAAGGAAAGAATCATCATTATTTTTTTAAATCTGTGTATTGTGTCCCAGTCTTCTTTACTTAAGAACAAAGGTAATGTATGATGCGGGAATTAAAATCAAGAACATCATTGAATTTTACTTTTCCTCCTACCAGTTCCCACCAGACTCCCTGTCCCTACTCTTAGTGTTTCCAATCTCTTTTTTTTTTTTTTTTTAAGATTTGTTTTGTTAGTTGTAGATGGACAGCATGCCTTTATTTTGTTTATTTTTTTAATGCAGTGCTAAGGATTGAACCCAGTACCTCACACTTGCTGGGCAAGTGCTCTGCCACTAAGCTACAGACCCAGGCCTCCAATCCCTTTTTTCTTGAATGAAGAACTCAATCCTAAAAGTCCTGGTATAGTCTCTGGGTTCTCTTTCCCTATCTTCTCCCCTTTCTTCAACCCAAATCCCAGGGAAGGGCTGGTGCCTCCGTTTAAAAGTATATGCAGTTTAAAAAGTGAAAGTAAAAGTCCCATGTTGAAAATCTGGGATACCTTGCCATGTTATTCCCTGCTCCAAAGGGTACCTCTTAGAGATGGTCACTTGTAACTTTTTTCAAGGTTTACCTCTACATTTCTAAGTAGTGTGCTTATTCTGTCATTTCTTGATTGTCATTTTAGACATTGTTAGTTTCCTCTTATAGTACTTGCAGGGATTTAGCTCTCTTTTCACATCCCTTCTCTTCATTTCTTCTTCCAACCAGACTCCCAAATACAGTTATAGCACAGACTATAAATTGCTATTCACTGTTCACATCATACCAGAGTAATGTTACTGATTATACTAATTAGTTCACTAATCACAAAATGTGCTATGATTGCAGTGTTTTTCCCCTCATTTTTGTTTTTCTTGGATTTAGTATTATCCTCTCCCCTTTTTTCCATCTTTAAGTTTTCTCTTTATTTTTTCCTAAATGTCCAATCTTATCAGACAAATACCTAGCAGTAAATTTTACTTAGTACAAATGTAGGAAAAACATATCTTTCCCCCTTCCTTTCTTTCTTTTCTGGTGATTGACTTCTTTCTCTTTTCTGTTCACTCTAGTCTTAACTGCTCTCTAGGTTTCGAATGAATTGCAAGTTTGGAACTTCCTAATGCTGCTTTCCTATATTGGATCTCCTGTCTTATCTTATAGTTTATTCCTTCTTTTACTAAAGCATACTTTCTAGTACCTTCCTAAGAAAAGGATGTGAGTTCAGCTATAGCTCAGTGGTAGAGCACTTTCCTAGCTTGTGGCAAGGTCCTGGGTTCAGTCTCCAATGTCACACACACAGACACACACACACACACACACACATACACACACAATGGAAGAAAGAAATTGGTAGACTAAAAAAAGGATGAATAGATGATAAATATTTTGAACTCTTGCATGTCTCACCATTTTTACTCTTTTATTGATAATTTTTTGGGTGTAGAATTCTTGAATGAAAATAATCCCCTTTAACTTGCTCCATTCCCTCATAGCGTTCAGAGTTGCTGTCGATGTCATTCTGAATTCTTTCCCTCTGAATGAATATATTTTTCTCTGAAAGGTTTTATATTTGAATCCCACTTGCTGTCACCCAGTGCTCTGTGTGTGTGTGTGTGTGTGTGTGTGTGTGTGTGTGTGTAAAATAAGTAAATAATAAAATATGGTATATCCTTGGGCATATTGTTTAACCTCTCTGTGTATCAGTTTCTCATGTAACAAAATAATAATAGTTATCACTCTCTAACATTATTATGAAGATTAAAGATTAAATAGACTAGTGCCTAATTTATAATAGCTCAAAATAAACTGTTAGATACTTTTATTTATCTTTACTATTTTGAAACTTCATTATTTTTCTTGGTTTGTATTCTTTTTCATTACTTGTTCTGTTTCCTGTTTTGAGAAATTTTCTTGAAATTAAAAAAAAATTCTTTTTTGTTTTCTTTGTCCTTTCTTTCTGCAACTCTTATTATACAATTGTTGGCCCTTCTTAATTGCTTTTATAATTTTTCCATGTCTTCATATTTTTGTACTGGGGTATTTTCTCGACTTTAACTCTTTTATTCTTACATTTCAATTATAAAATTTAGATTTTTAGGTGTTATTTGTACTTTTCTATTATTCCTTTTTCATAGTATTCTCTGTTTTGTCTTTTTTGAGGATGCATTGTTTCCCTGAGGAAATTAATTATAGCAATTTTTAGTTTTCATCTGTTTCTTTTGTTGTCTCCTTCTAGACCATTGCCTTTTTATTGTTTTTGTTTTTTCTTAGAACCATCTGGTTTTCCATTGGACGCTTTTCTCATAAAGACTGGTGATCTGTGTCTGTCTTTATTCAAGAATAGGGCACTCAGAAGCTGAGTAGTAGCTCTGTGTGTTTGAGCATGACTTTTTAGTGACTTTAATACTAGATGATTATGTAATGAGCTTGCCTTTTTATTTGGGTCAACCCCACAGGTGATAAGTGGTGGTCTTTTCCCTAGATTTGTTTTACATTCTCAGAGAGAAACTCTGCCATCTCGTACTTATGGAATTTGTTACTTCTTGGATCTCCAGGAGCAGGAAGTGAAGGATGCTGAGGGGCCTGCAATTTGGTATTTGAGACTGATGCTTATTAATCACCTTCTGGAGTCATCACTGTGCCTAGTGTGCTAAAACCTATATCTTTGTTCAGTTTTCCCAAAGAATAAATCTTTTCTTTTCACAGATGAGGGATGACTGAGGGGGAGTGAAGAAGAGTATTGGTTGCAAGGTAGAACCTGGAAGTTTGTGCAGGTTTTTATATATATATATTTAGTCATAGATGGACAAAAAATAACTTTACTTACTTACTTAATTAATTAATTGATTTTTGTATGGTGCTGAGGTTCAGACCCAGTGCCTCACATGTGCTAGGTGAGTGCTCTGCCACTGAGCCACAACCCCAGTACCTTGTGTTTTTAATCACTTTCCTTGTTTTCATTTTCATGTATTCACCTTTGCTTTCCTTGATGTATTTTGCCTTTGTGTGCTGTTGCTAAGTTCTGTAAGATGAACTTGTTCACTTTCCATAGGTGTCCTATCAACACATCTCCTTGCTCACTCATTAACTTAGGTTCTATCTCCTGTGAACTGTGGTCTTGTAAATGATGTTGATTGGTTTTTATTTTATTTCATACCCCCTTCTCTTTCTCTGCTTTTAAACCTGTGTTCAACTTAATGATTAGTATCAAATAAGATACTCTTTTTCAATGATAAGCATATTACCTAACAGTGCTAATGTTTGGGGTCAGAAATAAAAATATATTAGGAAATGAATCATTTATTTACAGAACGGATGGAAAAAATATATATATGGCCACTTGTCCTCTAGCTACAGAACAAAATTTATATTACAGCCATTAAATCCTAGACATCTTAGAGATTTTTCAATCTAAAGTTAACATTTACTGAGTCCTCACCTTAGGTCAGGTACTGTTCTAAGTACATTATATATACATTTATATACATTAACTCAGTCTACACAAACCATCTATGGTACGTACTGTTATATCCATTTTGTAGATAAGCAATTTTGCATTTAGAAAGGTTCATTAACTTTCACAAAGATCACAACTAATACATGGTAGTGCTAAGATTCAGACCTCAAGTAGTAACTCATAAGCACTATGTTATACAGTCTCTTAATTATACATCAATCCATAATCCACACAGTTTACTAATCTTTATTACAGGTAATAAGGATGTTCTTTGGAAGTCTTTTCAAATTTTCAGACAGACCTAGGGTCTGTTAAAAAAGTTTTTCTTATACTGGGTTGTAATCAGCCCTCATGTAACTTTTACTATGTAGTCTCATAAGAAAGAGAATAAATTTGCCTCCTCTTCAAGGATAAACATTCCCACTTGCTCCAATGAAACATAATTCCCCATGCCCACCATCACTTATTTTGGTAAAGGTCTTTTTGAAGTCACTGTGTTTCAGGCTTATATTCACGATCATTTCCTAGAGGTCCTCCTTCTAGTTCTGTGTTTTCCAAGTAAAATCTAAAGGATTATTTTCTTTAAAAAATCTCTGAGTTTCTAAAAAAATCTTCAGAGGCATATTGTTCTTTTGGGAAGACATGAAATGGACATTAAAGATAAATTACTGTACAAGAGTATATTTAATAAATGCCCAGAAGACTAATATTATGATAATAATGGCAATAATAAGGATAAAGCCAACACATTAGATGCCAGACAATCTTTTAAGTACTTTACGTATTTTAACGGATGTCATCTGCACAACAACTCAGATAGGTACTATCCTCACTGACATTTTATAGCTAAGGAAAATGAAACAATCTGGTTAAGTAACTTGCCCAGGGTCACACAGTTAATAAGTTAATCAACTAGGATTATAATTGAAATTGTCTAGTTGCATAGTCTGTGCTAGTAATCCATACACCGTACTAGACAAACCTGTAGGACTTTGGAGAAGAGAATGATCACTGTAGACTGACATAGATGTTAGTGGAATTTGGGCTGGAACTTTAAGGACTGATAAGAATTTATATAGTGAGGATGAATGAAGGATGATTAGATGACAAAGATGTGTAGAAACATGAAGGTAGAATGTTATGGGGAATTTATGGTAGAATGGTTGTGAGGTAGAATGTCTGAGGGAACAGTGAAATGTAAACCACTTATTAATTTGGCTTTTCAGGGCCTGTGTGATCTGACCCTTGTGTACTTACTACTTTCCTCTGCCATTAAACCTTCTTTCTGTTCTTTGAACATGGTTGGTGTACTGGAGCCCTAGGGCCTTTGCACCAGCTGATTTATCTGCCTAGCATGCTTTTCACCTTGAACTTTCATTTCTGTCGCTTCGTTGTCATTCAGGTCTCAGCCTGGCCTTTTCTGACTATATAAACTAAGAAATCTTCCAGTCGTTTGTTATCACATGAACCTATTTTATTTTTATCTTTGTTCTCATCTCTGAATGGTATACAAACTCCATTGTTCAATACTCAACTTTCTTTTTTGCAAGAGAATTCAGATTATGTTTGAGGTAACAGCGTGCCCACCCAAATACTCATTTTTCTAGTCTCCCAGTTATTTAGCTTTGTCAGTGACATGATGTGTGCTGGAAGTTTCTGGGGTGTTCTCCAGATACAGTGGCATATAGATGCATGCTATTATTCCTCTTTCATCCATCTGCCCCTCCTTTGAATGCAATAGGATTTCAGCAATTCTTTTGTGACTATGAGGGGGAGATCAAGAAACCTGTAAAAACTCTTCTTCTGATATCAATTAAACCAATCTAGCAATGTCAGACTTTTTGTTATGTGTTAAAAATGGTTCCTGTTATTTAAAACCATTGTTAATTTTTTTTTTGTGTGTGTGTGTGTGTGTTTGCCACTTGCAACAGAATATCTGATAAAAGTAGAGGAGTCTGAAAGGTAACATCATTGATGGAAACAAAGAAGTCTGGAAGGGAACTAATTTTGGGAGGAAGAAATTATAATTTTATTTTGGTATGATTGATTTGAGTTGATAGTGCAATGTGCCTCTACTTACTGTTGGAGGCATTTAGAATAGTAGCAGTATTAAAACCAGATTTCCTGTGTCCCAATCCTGGTTCTGTAATTTACTAGCTGTATGACCCTAAGGAAGTCATCTAATCGCTCAATATTTCAGTACCCTCATCTATAAAACATAGAAGATAACAAAACTGAGCAGAAATGGTTGAAGCTGAGAGTGGATAATATTTTTAAGAGAGAGAATATAGAATGAGTTAATATACAATGAGAATAAAGGACCAAAAACTGATTTATATCTACATCTTGGGATATGGACATAAGTGGAGTCATTGGAGGAGGAGATGGAGAAGGATCATTCAGAAAATAGAAGGAGAAACAGAAAAACAAAATATTTTAAAAATCAAGGGAAATGCTATTTTAAGGAAATAGTGCTCCGGAGTGTAGATTGTAGAGATAACAGAATAGGAACTAATAAAAGGCTTTTTTTTTTTATTTGACAGATAGAAGAAAGTGTTTTTAGCACAGTGAAAGGTAGAAGATGGGCTACAAAGATTTAAGATTGAGTAGTAAGGAGATATAGGGAGTTAACATCACTTGTACCCTATTGTACTTCAACTATATGAACTCTTGCAATAAAAAATATCTTTCCCATGTGTACTCCTTTGTTATGTGCTAGACGTTTCTATATATTGTACATATTTATACGTTACTGAAGAAGATTATATAAATAAGATTATGCATGCCACCCTTTGAACAACTGGAAAGACTTTCAGAAGTCATTTTGACTATCTTTCATTTGCACAGTATGGGCTGACTTTAGAACCTAACCCTAACATAGGCTGTAGTTCCAGTATAGCGTGCATAGCCCATATGGGTATAGATTGTTCTGTACTTGGTATAATTTTACATGTGTGGTGGCCCAGTCTAATGAACAAGGTTTTAGCTTAGGGAGAAGTCATCTGGTTCTACTTCTTTACTTTCCAACTAGTAACTTTATGGTGGAATGAACTTCCATCCTCCAGCTTTTTCCTTTGTAAATTCTGAAACCTCTTAAATCAGTACATAGGAAAAGTGCAATAAAGTATTTGAACTCCTGAAAGAAGGCTATGATTTGCTTTTTGGATAATAAAGCAACTTTAGTACACTTTTAATTATGTTATTAAAATAGATCAATTTAAACTGGTCAGCCACTGAAAATTCCTTTTGAAAAGCAGGTATGAGGTAGTAAATTCAGTTATCTTCAATTAAAAAAAATTTTTTTTACTGTGTTATTGGGTACATATTAAAAGGTTTGGAAACAAAAAGTATAAAAAAGAACCTCTGATTCTTTCATTTAGAGACAACTAATAATATTTTGTTATATTTCCTTCTGGTCTTTTCAAAAATATATATTAATATAATTGAGATTAAATGTTATATACAGCTTTATATCCTATTTTTCTTTTAGGACTATATAAAAACATTTCCCTAAGTTATTAAATAATTTGTGATCTTTTATTTTGTATGATATCACAGTGATATTCCTTGCCCCGTAGGTAACCTAATTTGGAATTTTTTCATGGAAATTTTATATTACCCATTGTTGAAAGACTTAGATTTTGGGTCTGGATTGCAGCTCAGAGGTAGAGTGCTTACCTGGCATGTGTGGGACCCTCGGTTTGATTGCCAGCACTGCCAAAAAGAAAAAAAGACTTAGATTTTGACAATGTAGCCATTGTTGTCATATAAAAAAGAATTACAAACTTAGCTTTTTTTTTTTGTTTGTTTTCAGTATCAAATTTTCAAATCAGTGGTTATTTTAAAAAGAAAAGTCTGTAAAACATTCTTAGTATGGTACTCAGAGATTTGAACAGTATTTGAAAGTCATGTTGATGAGTCATTGAATTCTCATACCCCAATAATTCATTATCAATTTCTCTCTCTTTGTTATTGCTGCTGTTGTTACATCATCTTTAATGACTATACATAGTCATTTGAATCCTTTGGTTCTGAATTTTCCCATTTAGAAAATGAGACTGAACTAAATAATTTCTTAAAATTCTCCTTTGGCATTTCCACTTTTATTTGTTTTAAATTATATTTTCCTTGTCATATCCTGTTTATGAGCTGATAGGTGATCATTTGCCATAATCTTCTATCCAACTATATTAATATATTTTTTATAGACTTTCTATTTTAGAGTTTTAGGTTCACAGCAAAATTGAGTAGAAGGTACAGGGACTTTCTTTATATTTCTTCCCCTACTATCAGTATCCCACAATTCAGATGTATATTTGTTATAATTGATGAATTCAGATTGATACATCATTATCCCCCAAAGTTCATAGTACACATTGGGCTTCACTTTATGTGTTGGTATTCAGTGGGTTTTGAGAAATATATAGTCAATGTAGTATCATACAGAACAGTTTCACTGCCATAAAAATTCTCTCAGCTCTGCTTGTTCATCTTTCCCGTCCCCTGGCCACTAGTATTTTTTACTGTCTCCATAGTTTTGCCTTTTCCTGAATGTCATATGTTGGGATCATACAATATTTAGCCTTTTTGGATTTTTTTCCCATTTTATAATATGCATTCAAAGTTTCTACATGTCTTTTGATGTCTAATTTTTTGTAAGCATCGAATAATGTTTCATTGTCTAGATTTACTGTAGTTTGGTATCCCCTAACCTACTAAATGACCTAAATGATATCTTGGTTACATCAAAGTTTGGGAGATCATGAGTAAAGGTACTATAAATATGTTTACAGGTTTTTATGTGGACATAATTTTTAACTAATTTGGATAAGGCTTTAATATATTTTTCATTTAATAGTCTTTAAAAATATTTTAAATAAACAAAAATTGGAAAATGACAAATTTTAAAGATTGAGTAAGTATTATGCATAAGGAAGTCTTATATTGCAAGAGGGTTTGCAAAAAGTAGGTACATTTTATAATGAAAGGGTAAAAGTTTCCTTTCTGTCATTTTTTCTGAGCTGATTTGAATCTTGTATTGATGAGCAGAGTAGTCCATTACCACTAAACCCAAATGACTTCTCTCTTGATCTTGAAAGAAAGGATAAGGAAGTGATAATGTTAGCTCTGCTGTGTTGATCTAAAATGATATGTGGATACTTGTCTTTTTAGATACTGCACTTTTACAAATGACATTAAATGAATGTATGAATGTAAAATGACAGTTTTGGAATATGTTCAGCTGTTGGCTGGTGGTGAAAGATGATTTATCTGATGCTAGCCCTTATTTTTCATTTTTCACATTTTGCCCTTCTCCCTTTTTTGGTAGGATGTAAATAAAATAGAGTAATGTATAAATTAGCAGCATGATATGAATTTTAAGATGTGATATTCATTACCTCTAGTATTTTTAGTACTTGATTTTATTAAATGGTTCATTTCTGTGCAACTAAAAATATATTTAATGTCTCACTGGACTATTTTTAATTTAACATTGAATCTGTGTGCTAGGCCTACCTATTTATTTTATCCATGTTTCAAGAGAATCTATAAAGGTAATATATAAGAATTTGATGATTCTTCAGTTGAATATTGATATTTGGAAGAATTTAGTTTTGTCCCTGAAATTACCATTTTAAGACAAATTATATTTGACTGATCATGATTAATGATCATATAAATGCTGTTGATATTTTTCAGCATTGTCTATAACTCATGTAAACTTTTCAGAATCTTTTCCTAAGGGTCCTCATTGCCAGCAGGAAAGTTTGTTTGTCAAAACATTTTCAAAATTTTTAATTCATTTTTTATGAAAATTGTTTGAATTCTTAAAAAGAACTTAAGAGAAAAATTTTAAATTATTTAGAGTACTTTTGAATGCCAAATCTACAGGCTACAAAGGTTGTGGGTGCCTTCATAAAATTCTAGGTGTTACTTTTTTTGTATGTAATGCATCTTTAAACTGTGGATCATTGCTATGTATGAGAACACTACTATTCTTATTGATTATATTATTGCAGAAATGTTTCATTCAAAATATTTTTTAAACAGAGGAATCTTTTAAAAGACTTAAACATAACTTTATATTGTTGCTTTTGTTCTTTAATGATTCTCTGAAGAAGGGAAATTGGATGTCTTGCCATTTTATAGATGATAGAGTAATTTGTTCAAGGTCACATTGAGGTAAATTGCAGAACTGAGATTAGAATGGACCTTCTAATTTCATTTAATGCTTCTTTTATTTGTGTTTGGGTAACAACAGTCTTTTGCCATATTTTACCATAAGTTAGTAATACCATTTTGGTGTATTGCTACCACCAAAAGAAGAAAAATCACAACTCTTATGACTAAAAAATTTGCTTGGGGAGGGGGCCCATAAAGGGGAAGTGAATATATAACCTTTTTATTTTTTAAAGGTGACTAGAAATATTGCTTTTATTGTGTAAAGTGTGTAAAGTGTCTGAATTGATGGAATCCTCTCTTAATTAAAAATGATAAGGGCTGGGGAGATAGCTCAGTGGTGTAGAGTGCTTGCCTTGCAAGCACAAGGCCCTGGGTTTGATCCCCACCACTGCAAAAAAAAAAAAAAAAAAAAAAAAAAAAAAAGATAGTCAGTAGTTCCTGTTATCTTCTATAGCACATTTCCCCCCTCCCTTCCCTTCATTCCCCTTTATCTAACTAATCCACTAAACTTCTATTCTCCCCCACCTTGTGTATGTTCACATCCACATATCAGAGAGAACATTCTTCTATCTTTGGATTTTGGGGATTGGCTTATGTCTTAGCATGATAGTCTCCAAATCCATGGCAAAAGTCATAAAGTCATTCTTTTTTATGGCTGAGTAATATTCCATTGTGTACTTTTCTTCATCCATTCATCTGTTGAAAGGCACGTAGGTTGGTTTCATAGCTTAGCTTTTGTGAATTGAACTGTTATAAACATTGATGTGGCTGTGTATGTAACTATTTTTAATGGAGAAGCGTGTATTTACCTATAAATAAACTATATAGTGCTAATTCAACTTTACTCTTTTAGCCCAAACAATGAAAATTATAGCACTGGATTAATGTAAACCAAAGAAGGTAACTAGAGAAGTTCAGGGCTAAAACACTATTTTTGTCATATGTCCCTAGAGTGTCCTATTACATTCAGTGAGGGATTCTCTGTCCTTTCTCTTACAGATGCTGAAAATTTCTTCTAAGGAGAAATATCCCTTATTTACTTTTGTAAAAGGTCATTCCAGAGACTATGACATTACGTCTGCTACAACCAATGAAGAAGATCTTTTCTCAGAGGATGAGAAGAAAAGATTAAAAAGATTCAGCACAGAAGAGTTTGTCCTCCTATAAGGATGAGCACATTTGTGCCCTTTGAGAAGAACTCTGAAAGGGGAAAATGAAAAGGAACAAGTTCATTTGAAAGTTTTGTTTTCACAGATATCTTAATTTTATATGTTCTTTTAAAAAGAAACATTTGAAAATATATAAATTTAAAGATATTTTTCTGAATGAGAAATGATTTAATGAATATTGCTTTCTAATAAATATTAAGCAATTCTGGTTGCATTCCTATTTCTGAAAGATCTCTAATGAAACACTACTTTCACTGTAAGCCTTTTATTCTTCAGTCTTCCATCTGAGCCCATTGTTCTCCTGGAGGTTCTGTGACATAGACCCCCTCACAGACTGGATACACTAGATAGCTTCAAAAGCCTCAGTTTGTATTAATAACCAGAAGACCAGAGAATGAATCTTTAGTGCTGCCTAAGCCTCCTGCTATTAATGTAACCAGAGGCTACTTTGGAATATATTAATAATTAGATAGTATTTGCTAACTGTGTTGTACATATAATTGTATAATAAGCAGAAGTTTGAGTTAAGGTAAGCAAAATTTTATAATGATTACTTGTTTATGCTTGCTTTTGAGTCTTTTATGAAGAGTAAGTATAAACTTGGTTTTTCCCATGAATTTAAAGGTTATGTTATTAATGGTAACTGCATCCATTCAAATCAGATAAAGGAAATTATAAAATAGCAATAGTGTTTGCTTCCTATCTCAAGAAAGAAATTTTATGAGAATTCAACTTAATATGCAGTTTTTAAATCTAAAGATAAGTACCAAAAAGACATCAGTAGATCTTCTGATTTTGCTATTTGTGTACAGCAGTATATTAGTGTTTAGAAGCCAAGACCATTTTCAAGGTAAATCTGCCTTAAGTGCATTATATGTTGCTTAGAGGTAAATTTGTGATATAAACTAAGACTTATTATTGAGCCAGGATTCTAAACTAAATAATAAAGATAAGAGAACATAAAATGCCTTTGTTTTGGTTTTAATGTTGGGATCATTTTAATCCTTTCATTTGAAAAATCATTATCTCGTGTGAATTTTATTTATTTATAATGACGGCAAATAATATTGTTGTTCTGAAAGCAAAATATTAACTTATTTTATAGAGCTTCTGTATTTCAATGTGGAAAGGTAACTTATTATAAAGATGTAAAATTTTGCATCATCTAAAGCCACTGATCTGTTCTATCAGAAGAGTCTATTCGTTTGGAGTTGCATGTAAAGTTGAAACAGGATGGGCACATTGCTTTTCTATGCCTGAGGGGAGAAATCAGGTTTGACATTTTCCAGGGAGAATAGTTTATTGAATTGAAATAAATAGTCTAAAAGCTAAAATTTTTCTTTGCCCTGGATGAAATCTGAACAAATTACGTCCAGTTCTAACTTTCCTAGAATGTCAAAGCAGTATAGGAACAGAGCCGATGGTGCAGACTTTATATGCTGCAGTCCTCTCATCCTAGCTGTTGCAATTTACTGTTCCCATACAGCTGCAGTTTTCATAGGGTTCCACAATAAACACATCAAATGAGAGCACTCATGCCTTCAAATGGATCAGAACTGATTGTAAGTGTTCTCTTATAAGAACAGTACAAAAGCTTAGATTTACAGGGTAGCCTTGCCATTTTCCCAGCTTATTTAGGGATTCTACGTATTTGTAAGTAGAATTTTAGAATAAGACAAATGACCTGGACAAAAATAAGGTGAGAGGAGGCAAAAACTTCCTTTATGTTGAATTGTATTGAAAAGGCTGAACTCAGAATATTGAACAAACAAATCTTACAATATAGTCATCCACATGACTGGAGTAAATGTTTAGAATCAAATTATTAACATAATCATATGCATATAAAAACTGTTCAATAATACGTATGAATGTATGAATGAAAGAAAATTGACAGAGGCTGATGAGTTTATCTTGCTTGCTTACTGATTTGACTTCATCTGAGCCAGCCAGAGGTTAGGCTTATCTTCTTGGCAAGGCAACAACAAAACTATCATTAGGTTTAAAATAGAGGTACTGTCTATCCTGGTTTCAGACTTTGTTTTGAACACAGATTTCATTTCAAGTTCAGAGAGCCAGTAGGTTCAGTCAGTAAAGTTTATGGACCATCTCTTTCAGCCTGGAATAAAGGAACATTGAAAAGGATAAGAATCTAAGAAGGGTGTTCTGTTAGAATTGTGTGGGGATCCTCCATTTGGACATCAATATTAAGATTCTAGATTTTACCATTAACATTTCAGAAATGAATTTTTAAGATTCTTGATATGACTTTTTGATGGCAAAGGCTTCTTTTGTGTCTTCTCCATTAGATTGACACTCTGAATCCCTTTTTGTCAATTTATTAACCACCACCGGGCAATTTTGAAAGTCATCATTTGTTGAATGAGTGAATGAAAAGATCCTTTGTGGAATAAGTATATCCAAAAAAAATTTCCCTGAGGTATTCATTTTCTGCTTTTACCTTAAGTGAACCCCATTAAATATGTTTTAGTGAGAAGAAAACTTTATAAGATTAAAAATTTAGATCACTTTTCTGTTACCTTAGTATTAACATTGTTCAATGGCAAATATCTAAAAGAAGATATGTTAATTCCAACTTGGGTTTAGAGGAATTAAAGAAAAAGATCAGCAAAAATGACATCTATATAATCTATGCAATCTCAGGTCTGAATTGTCTCTCATGATCTCTTTTTTAGAAGAAATCTCTAGTTACCTTTTATTATTCTATGTCAGAAAGCACTTCACTTCTGGTCGAATCACACTAACCCAGATGTTTCCTAATTTTCTTCTACTAGAAAGAAATTTCATTTTCATAGTTGACCACAGATTACCTTCAATAGCTTGCATCTGACATCTTAAGTATTTTTTACTATATATTCAAGTACAAGTATTTAAAAAAAAAGTGATTTTTCTGAAACAGGAAATAAGGAAGGGTGAAATAATGAAAAACTATTTGTAAATATTAAATCACTATATGAATTGTTATTGGAGTACATACACCTATTTATTTACTTATTTCAGGAACAAACCAAGAATTTAAAATACTTGTGAAATAGAATCAAGATCTACCAGATGTATGATAAGGGCAATTTCTTGGAAAGAAAAGGGATTATTATTTTCTACAAAAAGAAGAGCAAATGGTTTCAAAGAAATTAGGAGAATAATGTCTATCAGGTGATATTTTTTGTAGCCTCAGTGTTGTCAGTCAACCACAGTTCAATAGTACTGTTCACTGAGTAGTCTGAGGTACTGAATTGAAAAGGTAAAACATCAGACCAGGAGAAATTGGAAAGGTTCTATCGATTCTAAAATATAAATTTTATGTCATTTTATAGTTTGAATCTTAAGTCAGCTTAAAAATCTTAAGCATTTTTGTGTGGCTTTCATGGTTATTTAAAGACTTTCTCCTTGCCTATAAACTTTGAAAAATATTGTATTTAGAGTTGGTATTGCAGACACATTTTGAGTTAGCATTTCCCTCTCTTTCTTTTTTACAGTCTTCCTTGACATTATTGGTGGCAAGCAATGGCCCAAAACATTCACAACTACAGTTATAAAATTCCACTTACTCTCTCACGATGATAAGAAAAATATGTTAAATGTGGAGAATACATGTTTATTATTAGGCAGAAAAATTACTTTTTTACTGTGTTACCCTCTAACCAATTTCTCCAGAAATTCAGAAACTCAGTCATCCAAGAGTGCGTCATAAAAAAAAAAAAGTATTCTATGGAGAAGTATCTTTTGTTTAAATTATTAAGAATAAATTATAAATATAACATCTATATTATATACTAAGATAATATAAATTAATAAAAAAATTTTCCTGCTTATAAAACTTATAAAAGTTGTTTTATAAGCAGGAAAAATAAACAGACATTGGAAATCCAGTAGATGTCTGAGAACAAAAGGATGAGGGGATTATTGACAGCACATTTTGAGTGTCTAGGCAAATACACCATAGTAAATGACACAGATAAAAGTGTATACATTTAAAAGGCTTGTGGGCTGGGCTGGTTTAAACCTGAATGTAGGCACAGGAAGGTTGTAAATACTGACTGATAACAGAGGGACATGGGGCTGCCATGCTGCACAGCTCCAGGAGGCACTGTTGTCAGTATATGTTGTGTGAGTGGCGCTCCCTGGAGTTGTGCCATGTGGCATCTCTGCTGCTAGTATTTATGTACTGCTTTCTTTTTACTCAGCACTGTTCTGATCTGTTTGCTTGTATTAAAATATAGCAAATGAATTAAAGATTGGGAGACTAGATCTGGGATTAATAGGGCAATTAATATGAGTCCGGGGATTTGGATGATCAATAGTGGTTCAGATCAGGAGAGTCCGTTGTCAAAAGTCTAATTACAATAGAGGTTTTTTAGGGCTGGGGATGTGCTCAGTGGTACAGCACTTGCTTAGTATGCATGAGGCCCTGGGCTCAATCCCCAGCACTGCAAAAGGGGGGAAAAATAAGTTTTTAATGGAGAGATACATATGTATATTTTATATGTTTAAATTATTTCCTAAGTATTTTTAATAGATATCATAGAAAAAATTCTGTTCATACTTTTATCACTTCACTTCAACATTAATTTTTTTTTATTGTAAACAAATGGAATACATGTTGTTTCTCTGTTTGTACATGGAGTAAAGACATACCATTTGTGAAATCATAAATTTACATAGGGTAATGTTTGATTCATTCTGTTATTTTTTCCCTTCCCCCCACCCCTCCTACCCAACATTAATTTTTCTAGTTCTATTTTAGGTTCATGTTATTCTTTAAGCATGTTTAATGGGTTGAATTTGGATGCCTGTTTAATTTAACCATATTCTATTTGATGAAAAGGTCTACCTTTCAGTCTTTCATATTTTGATTTATACACTAACATTGTTTTGTGGCTCTGACTTACACAGTGCCTTTTCCTATGACTTGTGACTGGTTTCTAGACCTGATTCACTGTTCTTTTCTGGTTTTATGACTGCCAGCCCAGAGGTAGATAAAGAACCTCTTTATTTTTATATGTAATTTGTTCTTATAAACATTTGAAACAGTGCAATGTAAGGGAACTGAATGGTGGATGTTTTTAAGCATTGTTTTAGGGAAGGTTTGTCCCAGGGAGTTTAAAATATAAAAATATTAAAAAGTGTTAAATTATTTTAATCAAAGTGGCTTTGACAGATCTTGATGTTACAGTTCCAGCATTTCACACATGTTTTTTATTTTTGTTCTTTAATAGTAGAACATATAGTTGACTGACTTTAAGTTGACTTCTAGTAGGATATATAGTCACCCAAGCATTTTTACTGAGGCTAATGATTATTTTTATATGAGTGTTAATTGGGTTAAACTTATGACCTACATTTCTTACCACTAGTTTTATCACTTATATTTTTCTGTTTTCCCAGCATTTGTCCAAAATAAGTGCTAATGTCAAATCCAGTAATTGTATAACCTGTTATTTGTGGTGATTTAGGGATGTTAGATTACTTATGTTGAATGTCTACGTGAGTCCAAGGTAAGTCTTTTCATTATTTCCATCCATGTTGTTCAGCTTTATATTACTATAACAAAAATAGTTGAGGGCTGGGGATATAGCTCAGTTGGTAGAGTGCTTGCCTCACAAGCACAAGGCCCTGGGTTCAAATCCCCAGCACTGCAAAAAAAAAAAGAAGAAAATAGCTGAAACAATAAGCTTAAAAGGAAGAAAGTTTTATTTTGGCTCACCCTTTTGAAGGTTTCAATCCATGGTCAGTTGACCCCATTGCTTTTGGTCCTGTGGCAAGGCAGTAAGTACATCATGGCAGGAGAGACTGGTGGAAGACACAGTAAGAGGAGAGACCCGAGTCCCAGTATTCCCTTCAGGGGTTCACTCTTAGTGACCTAACTTTCTAACACCAGGTCTTACCTCCTTAAGGTTGCACCACCTCCCAAAAGTGCCATGTGCCGGGGACCAAGCCTTTAACATGAGCCTATGGGAGACACTTATCCAAAACAGCACCCCCCAGCCCCCAGTGAATGCGAAGTGGTATTCATGGTTTTCTTTTTAAAAATAATAACCTTATCAAAATACAATTCACATATTAAACAGTTCACCCTTTCTAGTGTACGATTCAGTGGTTTTTAGTGTAGTCAAAGAGTTGTGCAATGATCATCATTATGAAATTCCAAAATATTCTCATTAGCCTAAAAAGAAACTGTCACTCTGTATTCTCTACCCCTCTATTTCCCACTCCCAGCCTTGGTAATCACTAATCTTTTCTCATGGATTTGTTTATTCTGGATGTTTTGTCTAATTGAAAATATGCAATGTAAGGACTTTTGTATCTGACCCCATTCACTTAGCAGAATTTTTTCAAGGTTCATCCATGTTATAGCATGAATCAGCATTTTATCCTTATAACTGAATGATATTTCATTAGATATGCCATATTTTCTTTATTCATCAGTTGATGGATATTTGGGTTGTTTCCACTTTTTTGCTATTTTGAATATTGCTGCTATGACATTCGTGTATGTGGTTTTATGTGGGCATATATTTTTATTTCTTCTGGGCGTATACCTAAGTGTTGGAATTGCTAGTCATGTAGTAAACTATGATTAATTATATTTTTAAATGTTTTTTTAGTTGTCGATGGAAATTTATTTATTTATTTATTTGTTTATTTATTTATTGTGCTGAGAATCGAACCCAGTGCCTCACAACATGTCAGGCAAGCACTCTACCACTGAGCCACAACCACAGCCTCACTAATTATATGAAGAAGTACCAAACTGTTTTCCAAAGTGCCTATATATTTTACAATCCTTCCAGCAAAGGTTCCAGTGTTTCCATGTCTTTATAAACCCTCGCTATTGTATTATTGTCTACCTTTTTATTTTAGCCATAAAACAGTATATGTGAAGTGATATCTTATTGTGGTTTTGATTTTCATTTTCCTAGTCACTAATGATGCTAACCATCTTTCCATGTGTTTGTTGGCCATTATTATATCCTCTTGGAATTAATGTGTATTCAAATTCTTGACTCATTTTTAAATTGGGTCATTTGTCTTTATATTATTGAGTTATAAGAGTTCTTTGCATATTCTGGATGCAAGTCATTTATCAATTGTATGATTTACATTTTCTCTCTTTCTGTGGGTTGTCTAACTTTCATGATATTATCCTTTGAAACAAAAACAATTTAATTTTGATAAAGTCCAATTTTTCTATTTCCTAATTTTTTTCTTTAGTCGTACTTTCGGTGGTGTACTTAATCCAAATTTATAAAGATTTATACCTAAACTTCCTTCAAAGACTTTTATAGTTTTAGCTTTTACATTTAGGTCTTTTCATCTTGAGTTGATTTTTGTGTATGGTGTGATAAATATATTCATATTTATCCTTTTACATGCAGATATCCAGTTGTGTGAGCACCATTTGTTGAAAAGACTGACCTTTCCACCATTGAATTGTGTTGGTATTGAAAATCAACTGGCCATAAGTATAAGAAGTGATTTCTGGACTTTTTTGTTGTTGTTGTTGTTGCTGGGGATTGAACCCAGGGTCTTAAGCATCCTAAGCACACACTCAACTACTGAGTTACACCTCCAGCCCCTGTATCTCAATTTTTTTCTATTTATATATCTTTATGCCAGTACCATACTGTCTTGATCTACTATAACTTTGTAGTTAATTTTGAAATTGGGAAATGTAAGTTCTCCAAATTCATTCATTTTCCAAAATTCCTTTGATAATTCTGAATTTCTGCATTGTCATATGAATTTTAGGATTTTGTCAGTTTCTGCAAAATTTTTCTTTGATTTTTTTCAATGTTCATTTTTAAAACATGGTATTAGTGAACTATAATATAAAATTGACTTAAAACATGTGCATATTTAGAAAGTTAAGCATGCAAAATTTAGCTCTTATAACCATGGTCATATATGGGAATATATCAAATTAGGCAGGTTGTATTACACCATAGCGTCAACCAGGGCAAGTGCTTCAGAAATGGGGCTTTATATTCACTCAATACTGCTAGTTTGGAAAAACAAAAACAAAAACCCACAAAGACTTACATTTAGGGAAAAATGGGTATTTAATTTCACTGTCAAACTCTCAATATTCCATAGTAGAGATGGCAGAATAAAGTAGTGAAGCAGTGGAATCAGAATGGCTCAGCTCAAATTATGACAGTATCACTTAGTAGCAATGTGACCTTGAGCAACTTCACATTGATAAAATGGAGATAATAGCAACTCTAATAACAGCATAGGGCTGAAGTGAGTTTTACATGAGGAAACAGTTGCAAAAGTACTGTTAAGTCTTTAAAAGATTCTCAAGAGGTTTACTCGTGTCTGTTCTAAGATTTGAAAAGACCTTAAAAATCTTAAAAAAAAGAAAAAAAGAAAAACCCAAACTAGCATTGCAGTACAAGAATTAGAAAAGAAGAACCTGAAAACCTCTTAATTTCATTCCAGTATTTTGTAAGGTTCCAAGGAATGACATTAAGATGAAAAAAAAAGTAATATTTCTGTCAGGGAGCTCAGAAATTTACTTAAGAATGGGGGAGGTACACACAAACTGCCACCCATGATAGAGCAAAAAAAGACACACTAAAAGTTCTACACAATAAAATGACATTTGGTTTCAAAAGATGGCTCACGTGTGGACATGAGGGTTAGGGAAATCTTCACAAAAGAAGAGGCATTTGAGGTGAATCCTGAAAGTCCAGGATGGTTGCTGCATGGCGGGATGGGTAAGTGTTTGGATTAATAACAAAGCCCCCGGGCTGGGGCCTTCAGCATGTTTTCTAAATGAAAGTGGGTTTGGGACAGGGCCTGTCCCTGGTGGGCAGACTTGAGGTGCATGTGGCTGGCGTGGTTGCTGGGCTGACTGGGAGCACAGCTGGCACTTACTAAGGGAGCGGTGCAGGAATGAAACGTCCAGGCCAGACCACCTAGGGCCGCGAACGGTGGCCTGAAACAGACTTGCTCAAGATGCCTGGCAGAGACAAAAAAAGTGAGGGCCGTGAAGGAAAGGGCAAACTGTAGAAATCAGAGGAACTGGGGTTCAGTTTTAATACTTTATGAAAATTTAAAATTGGAAGATGATTCTGCAAACCCTTCCTTGTTTTTTAAAGTTTTATGTTTTTTATTGATTCTCCATATTTTCCCTCTTTTACACAAAATACTTGAATACACTCTTGATTTTCACATTTACTTTACATCCTACCAAGCTGTTTAAATTTGTCCCATAACCTCTTAGCACTTGTAGTCAATGTCTTATCAGATGGTGTCTACACTCAGACTTTGGGGTGTCAATGCAAAATGTCCCACTACTGTTCTCACTTATCTCCCAGGTGGGGGATAGTGGGAGATGAGTAGCTGCAGTTGATCCCTTCCTTAAGAATCTGTTTTACCAGATGTAAATCTGCAGATTCTATGGATGTACTAAGTGAATTTACATGGGGCTAAGAAAGGATAGGTTATTTAATTCAGGGGTTCTTAACCCGTGAATGATTTAGGGTCTGTGAACTTGGATGGGAAAAAATTTACCTATTTATTGTCACTAACATCTTTACAAATGTAGACAACAAAGTATGGTAACATCAACAGTAGCTAGAACTTTGTCAGTAATAGGAATCCAAGATGTTTTTATATCAGTTAATTCATAAATCTTGAAATATTGTTTACACAGCTTTGAAATTATGGTAGAACATGCTGCTAGGATTGATTAATGTGTTGATAAAGGGGAATAGATCACAGTTTAACAAATGAAAAAACTAGTCCTTTTTTTTTCGGTGCTGGGGATCGAACCCAGGGCCTTGTGCTTACAAGGCAATCATTCTACCAACTGAGCTATCTCCCCAGCCCTAAAACTAGTCCTTTTAGCCACATGTATTTCCATTTAAATTTTAAAACATTTTTCTGGGAAGAAGACACATATGCTTTACCAGACTTCCAAAGGATTTAAAGTGAAGAAGTTTGGAAATTAGAAAGTTTTGAATAGGATAAGAAAAGCAGGGGGCTGGGGATACAGATCAGTTGGTAGAGTGGGTTCAATCCTCAGGTTTGGGGATATGACTCAGTTGGTAGAGTGCTTGCCTTGCATGCACAAGGCCCTGGATTCAATCCCCAGCACCGCAAAAAAAAAAAAAAAAAAAAAAAGAAGAAAGAAAGAAAGAAAAGAAAAGCAGAATTTCTGGCTGAAAGTTGGAACTGGAGCATTTGGGTTGTTTGAAGTAGTCTGAGAATTGTAGGTGGAAGTGTGAAGTGCTGATAGGACCAGCCTTGGGAGGAAGTGGGTGGCAAAGCTACCTCAGTCAGAGGGACTTCAGGGGAGGGGAGAGTCTCTGCCATTTGTCAGGAGGAAATTGGTATTACCAGCAGAAAGGAAAGCTTGAGTCAATGTAAAGACATAGAGGATTAATGATTGCAGCGATGGTATCCATGACCACAACTGCCATTTATTGGGTAGTAAGTATTTTTTAAAATACTTAATCTTCACAAGATTACTGTGAAGTAGATGTTTCTTATCTCCGTATTACGAATGACATAACTGAGGGTCAGATATGTTAAGGTCACTTGTCAAGTTGCACAGCTGGCAATTTGCAGATCTGGGTTTTAAGCCCTTCTGATTCCATAGCCTGTTCTAGTTTTTACTATGACATCTTGAATTAGATGTTCTAAAGGACTGAGAGGACGAGGCTAGAGAAAACGGCACAGGGAATGGTGGGTGAGGGTTGAGGTGGATGGAGATGAAGATGGGAAGAAGGTGAAAGAGAAGTCTTGTACCTAATTTTGGAAAATGGGTTAAAGACCTAATCAGTCTGAGTAGCAGGCTAGAGGGCATGAGAAGAAGTGAGGTGGCATTTGACAAAGATCTGCTTCTATGTCAGTGGCTTTGAGAATCAAGTCCCTATTGTTTTGGAAGCTGGAAGTCACTGGAAGTTTATGTAATACGCTCCTTTTTTGTCTCTTCCCTCCATATAGTACATCCTGCCCTCCCTGAGGTTAGAAGCCCGATCATAGTAGCCTTATGAAGCAACATTTTGAGCCTTCTCTTCTTTGCCTGGCCTTCAGACCCCAATTTTCCAGAGACTGCGATTGAGAAAGACCTTTTGTTACTATACAACAGGGGGAAAAACTCCCAGTGGTATAAAACAGACTGAGGACTTTGCAAAATATAGCAAGTTCATGTCTGTTAATATGTTAAGTTATTTGGCCTCCCTAGTTTAAGTAGTTATTTGTTGTTTTCATGCTAATACAAATTCTTGTATTAATAGGAGCATGGCCCTGGGTTTCTTCATCCGCCTGGGAAAAAATTACTTGTTTGATGGTAAACAAAGAACAGAAGAATTGATTCACTGTCCTCGTTTTAAAAAAAGATGGTATGAAGCAATAGTGGAATAATTTTAATTGTAACCATCTAACACTTGCAATCAGTAAGATCATTTGTGTTCTGTTTTAGGAAATGGAGTATTAAAGAGTACATAGTGCATTAGAAATGCAAAACATGACCACATGTTCTCGGGATTTTGTCAGTGTTACATGAAAGAGCGCTTGTACTGGGATGCTCGACTCTGAGGGTATTCTCTGTTCAGAGTGTATTTACAGAGATGTATGAATATTTGATTAATGAGTCATGGTCTCTGGAGAAATTTAATAACTGTATTGCTGTACAAAGCCAGGCCCTCAACTGTTAACACAGCTGCCAATAGTGTCATTGACACTGCAGCCCTTTCTGAATCTAATATATTCTGTGGAGTAAATTCCTTGGTTAAAAAGGGATCTGTGTGAGCCATTCACTTATCTGTTTTGAACTTTACTCAATTTACAGACTGTGATTTGTAAAGATTTTTCCAATGAAAACAAGCAATGATAGGGAAACTTGAAAATGGCCTTTTTATCTTAGAGTGCTTTTCCCAAAAATTAGTTGGAAAATTATTAATAAAAAGTAATGATTATCCTTCTTAAGATTATCAGTTAGGGATTCACTACTAACTTTGGTCTTGATGATCATATAAAAATATCCACAAGAAGCAGAAATATAAGATACATTTCTGATTTAGATATGTAGATCTCACATCTCTTTTAATGACATAATCTAAATTCATTATTAAATATAATTTAATGCTTTTCCAGCAATACTTGATGGCTAATTTATCCTTTTTCTACCCTTCTCTTTGTTTTGTTTTAAATATCTATGGAGAAATCAATTCTAACTTTCAAAGTTAGGCAGGTATTCTAGTAATGTTACCTCAGTTTAACTGCTTGAGTAACAGGGAGAAATGTCAAAAAAAGATAAATTCAGTGCAGGAGCTTTCGCTGGAAGCTGTAACCGCAGGTTAGAATTATCCATGCTATGCAGAATTTCCTGCAACACCTCTCCTTAGGGCCACAATGCATTACAGCAGACGTGTAATGAAGCTGCTATAAAATCTCTGGTAATTAAGGGGGATTTGACAGTAATTGCAACAGTGAATCAACTTAATTATTACCTGCTTCAAAGAGAGCTAACCTGATGTTATAATCTAACCTTTTCTACTTTTAAAATGGGAGATTAAACAAGTATATGTAGCATTTAAGAATTAAATGTGTTGAGATAGAATTGTATTAATATACTTCTCCTTTTTTGTACATGTATACATCAATTTCTTAAGAACTAGCTTTCAGTTTCTGTGATCCATTAAAGTTATTTGAAATACTCTGGAAATTGAACTTTCAAGCCCACATCTCTTATTCAAGTCAGCTTCTTCCTGAGTTCCAGACAGACCTTGATTGTGACCAGCCCGACTTCAACAAAAAAAGGAAACTTTTTTAATGGTAGCCTGCAAAGAAAAGAAACACCAAAATTATTATCATTATTGACATTTAGATAGACAATCTCTTAGAATCATAAAATCTCATTAAAAGCAGCAAGCATACTTACATGAAGGAGAAGACCGAGAATCACCTGAGAGTCCTTAGATCATTTGGTATGAGAAACTCTGGGTATGAGAGTGAGGCACTTGAGTTTCAGCCTGAGTTATGCCTGTGGTAATGCTTCTTGCAAACTCTCCATTTCCTGTCATCCAATCATTTCCTGTCTTCATTTTCACAAGAATGGGAGTGGGAAAAAATGACAGTGGTCAGTATGATTCTGACGTGAAATATGTCACACACTTTATGTTATCAGGTACCTAGAAAATACAAATAATACCAGTTTGGTATTAATAGTTTGGCCTCCTCTGGCAGATTTCCCCAGCCCTCTTTTCTTCTTTTACGCTATATCATTCTTGTGTCTTCACTGGCTTTAACTTTAATAATACCATATTAACTCTGTAAGTATTGAAAGTTTGGTTCGCAGTAGTTTTGTTTGGAAGTGTCAATCTTTTTGTTTAGTTTTGCATTTGCCATATGTAGAGATACAATGGACTGACTCATTTCACTGGAGATGATTGATTAGGCATAGATTTGGTATTTTTTTGAGACTGGAACAATCTCCTCCTTAACCATTGTTTGCCACAGTAAAAGTATGTGCATGAGACTGAACCAGAATCGAGTCTTTATCTGGGGCAGCTGTAGGCAGTCTGCCCAGGACCACTGGGCAGGTTTTGCTCAGTGATCTTTAATGTCACTGCTCTTATAAGATTTCTTCTGGTTTTGCAAACTCAACCTGAATCTGCTGAAGGAAGACTGGAAACACACATTGTATGCCTTGTTTACCTTGTTTTCTAACATTGCTTCATGCCTAACCAAACTTTCTCTTAAAATGGGCAGCAAATAAGTATGGTCAATACTTGACTAACAGATAGGGAAATTACGCAATGTGAATTCTCATTTTGATTCAGTCTCCAACTGACCTGGACAAATTGTCTAGAACCTCTTTTCTGTTTTCTTTCTCTACCAGACTGAATTACAACTATCCACAGGGATTTCCTAAACCCTGATTTCCTTGTTTGTCTGTTAGAAAGTAGGTTGCCAAAGCAATGGCCTTAACAAGTTAGTCCCACTTCCAAAGGTACCTATTTAATAATCAGGGATTTTCTCATTTCATGTGAGCCATGATGGTCTTTAATTTACCAGCAATCAGTGACCTATGTAATAGTTGCACCTTTGATTTTTTTTTTTTTTTTGTCCTTTAGATGCTGTATTTGAGCAGGGGAGGTTAAAGAGTATGGGACTTGAACCATGTGATTTCTATTAGATAAATGGTGTAACAAGATCATGGGAAGAGGGTGGAGCTGTTGAACAGAGTAAGAATCTTGCTATAGCTTGTCTGTGCAATTAAGAGAGAAAAGTGAATGGAACCAGTAAGGTTCCTGCTTCTGAGGAGCTCACATTATAATTGTATTTATTCAGTGCTTATGATTCTAGGCACTTTATTGGGTATTTATTATTCCAGGCACTTTGTATTATCTCATTGTTATGCCATAAACAGAAATATGCACTTTTTAGAGAAGAACCTTGAGACTTAGGTTAAGCAAATTGCCCAAGGATACCCAGCTGGTAAGTGATGCAGTGGGATATAATCCCAGACCTGTTTGATTCCACAAATGGTTAAAATTACTAAATTTTGAAATTGTCTATGGAATTAATGAACCACATCCTGGATATCACAAGCAAACATATCCAGGTAACAGTGTACACTGAAATTCAAAATAATTTCCAGTGACAGACTTAAGAACCATCAGTTTTGAAGCTATCATGTTAAAGCCCTTTCTCAATTCCCCTCAGATCTTTCCACAAGCAGAACATGTACTAACTTCTTATGAACTTCATGAAGAATGAGTATCCATTTAGAGACCTCTTTTTAAGACAAATTATCGCACTTCTTTGTTCTTATAAAATAATGGTGTAAAAAAATTAAGGTTATGCTTTCTGAGAGAGAGTTAATTATACAACCATCTCAATTATTCAGGGACAGAATATTAGATTAAGGATATATTCATTCTTGCCTTGGGCAATACAGAAGGACTTTTTAGTTGACACTAAGGTGATCACAATAAGAGACCAAGAGAGAGTTGGAGTCACCTGAAAATCACGCGTCTTTGAAAGCACACTTTTAAGGGATTTTAAAGATTATCTTACAGATGAGGAAACAGATGAGACCCAAAGATATAATATTACTTGCCAAGTTACACAGCTGATACAACAGAGGTGCTATTAGAGTCTAGTTTGTACTTTTAGTTGAGGAAGGTTTATTTTAAGGAGTTTATGTTTGGCACCTTTAATATTAATAACTGAACTTCTACTGATGTCTTTAAAAATTCTGCTCTTAAGTAAATTGGAATCAGTTGGTTTTCAAGACAATAGTCCTGAGTAAGGATGGATTCATGTCACAGAAACTACCTTCTCTTTGGTGTTCAATTTGAGCATTGATGCAGAATTGGAATATTAAGTGAAGCTATGAAGACAGATAATGTGAACTAACAGCAGAGATAATCAGTCTAACCATCTTTCCAAAAATATTTCTACCCCTCACTCCAACTAGTATCTTTTTGTTGTGGTTGTTTAATTGTTATTAAGTCACTTCTGTAAGAGGTATAGTCATATTTTTAAAAAGAGTACAGGATTTGAAAAGAAAAAGAAGAGTTTTAATTATAATATCTTGATTTTAGTTATCTATTATTGTGTAACAAATCATCTCAAATTTACTGTCTTAATCTAGTAAAGGTTTGTTATTCCTCATGAGTCTGTGGTTGATCAAGCTCAGCTTTGAGGTTCTTCTGCTCTGCATGGTGAAGCTGTGGTTACTCATCTGAATGTCTTCAGCTGGGAGTTTGGGGAGTTTGAACTTCCAAAATGGTCTCCCATCTTTTGGAACCACTCTCCAAGTGACCCTTTATCATTTGGTAGTCTAACCAGAATTTTTCTGCATCATGGCAGTTGGCTCTGAAAAATGCAAAAACAGGAGCTTCCAGGCCTTGTGAAGGCGTGGGCTGGGATCTGGCCCAGTGTCACTTCTGCTACATTCTGTTGAGCAAAACAACTCATAAGGCCAAGCCAGATTCAAGGGTAGTGAAAAGAGACTCCATTTATTGATGGAAGAAATGGTAAAGAATTTGTGAACATTTTTAATCCAACACAATCTCAACTTTTTAGGATCTTAATTTTTGTTGCTCAACAGTCTTGTGTCTTTACTTTCTTAGCTCTTCAGTATCCACATAAAATAGTAAACAAATGCCAATATTTTCTTAGCCTGAACATTAACTTGTTTTTTTCCTCAGTTTCCCTGAAGACAAAGTCACAGGCATACATGGCTCAGAAAAACACATTTTGACTTCACGAAACCTTTGATTTCAGAGAAAACAAAAGATTCCTAATTATCTGTTAGAGCTGAAGTAGATTTTTCCAGCCTCTTCTACTTTTTAGGGGTATAAAAATCAGCCTCAAGTCTTAGGAAATTAAAATTCTGGGATAAAAAGAAATATGAACATGTGAGAGTGAGCCAGAGAGAATTTTGGCTAAAAATTTAACTGAGTAATTTGGTTCAGCAAGAAGACCCTATCCATTTTCCCTTTGGCTGCTTCACTCCAATTTCTCTGATAGAGTCGGAATTTAGAGAATCATCTCTGACCAGGTACTCCTCTGCCAGAACAGAAAGTGCCAAACTGCCTTAGTACTGACAGCCAAATTGACATGGAGACATTGTAAAAATAGGAATGAGGGATCAGCTTGGACTTCCCTGAACTTTATTTTTTTAATACTTACTAAGGACTTGCACAGAGACACCCACGCCTGCCTTTCTGCTGAACGTGCAGTCTTACCAGGGCCTCCTCCTGAAGCACAGACAATGGTGGAAAGGGGCACTAGAGAGTGGATCACACTGTAAAGACAGCAATGTGATTTTGAATCCCCTTTTCCCTGAAGGCACCAGCAGAATCACCAAGAGGTAGCCTATTCCCCCTCAAATGAGATACAGCCGTTTATCATGTCAGACTACGCCACAGAGGGTTAAGGCTATAGGGCTTCTGGCTGTCAGCAGCAGGATTTCATCTGGGGCCCCTCAGGCCATATGGAGGAAGCCTAAGAAGTTCATTCTCCTTTTCCCATTGTCTGGCATCTTGTCTCCATTCCCCACCCCAGGGTCCTCTTGACTGGCCGTATATCCCAACTCCAAATCATGTGTGAAACAAGCATCCTAAAATTTTCCTGTCCATTAAGAGAAACCTCCCAATTTGTATCCAAATAAATTGAATAAGCAGAAATATAAAAGGATGGGTTGTTATTTTAATTTATAAAATCGAATATACTTCCACAAACTTAGGGAACAATTTTTTAACATTTAGAGCAATTCCGTGAAAAGAATTTGAAATTATTTTTGCTGAACAGAGACAATCTGTGGAGTAAGATCATGAGAGGAAATTGTACATATGTAATTCTTTTGTGGAGCTACAATATTAAGATTCTATTCACGGCTCCTAATAGAGTTCATCACCACCTATTTCAGATTTTGCACACAGTAATTGTTTCATTGTAAAAATCTTTGTGTCTATTTTCTGAATTGCTATGTTGTCTATAAATATTTAGTGATAATTCATGATTGGGTTGTATTTACCCCTGTAGTTATGTATTACAAATGAAACGACAGCATCTGCTGAAATTAAAAGTGGCCACATTTTCACTGGAGCTTAATTAAATGCCAAAATTTATCTACATTAACAACAAAGTAGTGAAATTTATTGATCAATTCACATGATATAAGTTGACAAATGGCTTAAGCAATTTCCATAATTTTCTACACGTGTTAAAATTTGTAATGAAAAAGAACACTATATTAACATTAAATGAGAACTGAAAGGGAGGTTTTGTACTGGGGCCAGTGCCCTGGAGCAGTGTACTTTGTTTCCCGGGCCCTGTCCAGGCTTGCTGTTTGAGCTGTGTACAGATGGGTCTCTGACAGTCCTACAGCTGTTCTCCTAATTGTCCATTAAGTGTTCTATTGATTCTCTGATTCAAAGTACATGTCTTTCAGCTCAAGCTATCGTGTGAAGTGGCAGACACATTCCTTGTAGAATGACAGAGCTGCTTGAAACCTAAAAATGTGGTCTGCCAGTTTCAATTGAGGAGGCTGCTTTCAGAGGAGAAGGCTTGGTTAAAGGCGCTTTGTAATAGCTGGTTAGGTTGTATTTTCTAAACTTTTAGCATCAATCAATTAAAGCAGCAGCAGCATGAAGAGTTTTAATTCTTGGTTAAGCATGTACAGATTGCACCTGGCTGATAGAGGGCAGGGCGAGGGGATCGGGACTGGAAATAGGAGATCATCCTTGTTTAGCTGCATGCAGATTCCCCCTGTGCAACTGACGTGCGCACAGCCATTTTCATTTGACTTGCAAGTTCACTTTTAGCATTTTTTAAAAAATTGAGATCATCTGCAATTCCAGATTATGCCAGTCAGAAGCCTGTTTAAAATCATCTCTCTTTAATCTGGAAAGTGAAAGATAAGATGCATATCTGTTGTGAGGACCATAAATCTTCAGAGAAACAAATAATCATAGATAAAACTGTAAAAGTTATTTAGTTCACCACTGGAAGAGGTTTATTAATCTAAAATTTCCAGTCCATTGTGTCTTGATTTGGTTAGCACTCTGTATCTCATTTTGTGCAATTGGACCTAAGCAAAGAGCTCTTCAGAGTTTGGACTTGATCAGTAGTGTAGTTCAGTTGAAGGACTAGTTTCAAGAAATAAAACAAAAGCTGTTATCCAAAAAACATCCAAAACTGTGGTTTAGATGGCCCCAAATAGCGTTTGGATTATTTTCTTAATGAGATGACATGTCCAAATGTCTTTAACTCTTAATTACGCTGTAATATAACATTTCAATGGAAAACACTCTTTATCTACTCATCTTTCATCTATACACGCAATGAACGAATAACGTTTGTCGCCGCCTGTGTATCATTAATTTAATTAGAAACTACTGCCATGACCCTAATCACAGTGGAGGTTCTCTGGTGGGATGTTCGCTATTAAATAAGTTTTCAGATTCATCTGCATTTTCAAAGGGAAAAAAGACTATCAAACATATGTAAAGGTGTTTAATGTATCAAATATACTTATCTAAATGTGTAAAGATGAGAAACAAAGATTTTATTAAGGAAAATCACATTAAAAGAAGGATTAATTAAAAATGACTCTTTTCTCACCATCAGCTCTTAATTCTTTTGTTTTATTTTTTTTCCTGCCTCCTTTATATCTTCTCACAATAGCCTCTTTTGGAGAATACCCCCATTCTTTTCCTCTCATTTTAGATGTGTAGCAGAGCATGGCCACTAAACTCATGTTCCTTTTGTTAAAAAGCAAGTGATTTGTATCCTGACACTCTGTCTCACATGTGACTCCTTCCATTCTAGAAACCTCCATACTGGAGCCTCCTGTGCAGGGAATGTGTGGCCTGTACTGAACTGATGGGCAGTGAGACAGAACATGGGACTTCTAATTTTTTTAAGTGTAATGCTTTTAAAGTTAAGGAGCAATAGGTGCATAATCTCGTTGCTTTTAAAACATTTGGTTTGAAATTATAAAATTTGCAAATGGGTGAAATGTATATATTATGTTGAATGGAGAGATCTATATGTTTTCAAAATGTGGAAGCTTCAACCAAAATGTCCTCTTACTGAAGGATAATAAATCCTCCCTATCTGCTTTTTCTTGGAAAACTAGTGAAAAATCTATTTCTAACCTAGTAATATAGTATATATTGATACCTGCAAAACATTATGTGAATCTACTTAGACGCCAGCACTTTCAATTACACTGTTAGCCAGTTTTTTAAAAAGATTTTTAGAAGCTTTCAACTGTAGACTTTTGTCTTGTTGAATGAACTTCAGCTACACTAAATTTTAAGTAAATTTGTGATGACTGAGCAATATACATTGGCTGAGCTAGAATCCAATAACCCACAGGACAAATTAATTTTCAACAAAAAGGGCAGAAACCTCAAGTGCCATGAGTATATGGAGTCTCATTCTATCTCTCTGGAGCCATTTTTGCAAATCACTACAGCTATTCATAATCTAAATCAGTCTCCTTTAGCAGCAGAAAGATCTTTTTTCATGACAAAACAGAAGATGACATTCATTAGTGCCTAACTTGCATAAGCTACCGTAAATTTATTGGTGCTCTTCTACTTATCTGGGTAAGAATTCCTTTGTCTACAGCTATAGGAAAATTCCAGTTGTACTACTTAAAAATATAAATTGTCACTTTTATCAGAACTTTTGGCAGTTTACTTTATTTTAGAAGTAAAACTGGTGGTTAAGGTTTTAAGACTTCCAATGGGCGTTGTTTCAATCATACTTAATAGGTGCCTAGGATAGTAATAGGATCATGTTTAAGCTCTGTGCTGGAAGAAAAATCCACAGTTTCATCCATGTATTGCTGGGGAGGTTTTGGAGAAACCAGCCTTTGTGGTGGCGGATATGGCTATATGCATCATACTACCTGCCAGCCAGGCACAGACTTTAAACCACCCAGCCTGATTGTCGTGTTCAAGGGCTGTATGTGATTGTGAGGGGCAGGGGATGCTTATAGGGCCTAAATTAGAAACGTTCCATAAGCTGTCATAAGCTGTCCTACAAGTCAGAGGGAAATAGTCTTATTTTCACAATGCTCTGATCAGAATCTTTTATTGGTCAAATTTGCTTTCCAGTTTATAAGCTCCAGCCTTGGATCTGTCTGGAAAAACTAAAATAGTTGCTACAGCATAAGGATCATGTTTTTTGTCCTGTCCCATTCCTACTCGTGCTGGCTGAAAAGGAACAAGAAAAAAACTAAGAATGCCTGTATTTTGCAATAATAGATTGGTTGGTTTGTGTCTGACAACCAGATTCTGGGCCTGTGAGACAGTGAAGAGAACAACCCAGCAAGGGTTATTTGTAGTACATTTATGTAGAGGAGGAGGAGAATGTGGATGTATCCTTAACAGAATCTGATTTGGATGGGGGTTCAGAAGAAACTGAAGTAGAAATTAAGAGATATTAAAACATAATTTTTGAATATTGAGGGCAATGGTAACACCAGATAGCCAGATTCTAGCTGGGTGTGGTAGTACATGCCTATAATCCCAGAAGCTTGGGAGGCTGAGGCAGGAGGATCACAAGTTCAAGGCTAGCCTCAGCAACCTAGTGAGAGTCTGATTCAAAATCAAAAACACAAAGGGCTGGGGATATGGCTAGGTGGTAAAGTGCCCCTGGGTTCAATCCCAGGACCCTCCCCCAACCGCCCCAAAAAAATCCAGATCCAGAATGTTTCATTAATTTTCTTTTTCTGTGACTGCCTAGCACCTCTAATGTCTGAATTCACATCTATTATCTGTTGCTAGTCATGACTTATCATAGATGGTGATAAAGACAGCCTTGGTTATGACTGTGATGAAAGGAGAATTGAATAGTACCACAAGAGGTATGGCCTACAAATTGGAAAGAAGTTTTGTGCTTGTAACAAAAATAAATAGCTATTTTGACTTCAGGAATTGTGGGAAATTTGGGTTTTAAGAGGGATGAGAAAAGAGAGCTAGGGATACTGCGATTATGTAGTGTCATGACAGTTTCAGAGTACTGATCAATGTAATCTCAGACATAACTAGGCTTAACAGAGTTTACCAAATTTGGTCAAAATACTCAACATAATGAATTGACATATAGAACAAAAGTTAAAAGTAAGCACTCACAATTATATCAAATATTAAGTTTATAATGGATTTCTCATTACCTCCAAAAATGTGTATACAATAAACCCATGTGGGCAAAACTGAGTTTGGCCACTAGATCTAATGAATAGGGCAGATGCCAGGTCATGGCTACCTGAAGATCAAATTTGCTGAGTGAGGTCTTAGATGTTTAAATCATGACTGACCTCTGGCGGTTTCTGACAACCAGGATCAACTTCTCAAAGCCCTGGAGAGTGCATATTACCAACTAGTTCATGTTCCCTCAAAAATGTCAAAAAATTAAATACTAGAGCTGGAGATGTGGCTCAGTGGTAGCGTGCTTGCCTAGCATGACCAAGTCCCTGGGTTTGATCGCCAGCACTACACATACAAAACAAAACAAAAGAAACTCCTTATTAAAATTTCCTTCCCCAGAATTGTCCAAAGATATACCTGAAGAGTGGTCTATGAACCTTGCTGATGTTTTATTTAGGTTTGATATGTAACTTATTGGTTACAGAAGTAGCCTATCCCATTTTTATGAAGAACAGCTCTTTAGTCTTCAAATACATGTTCGTTTACAAAGCTGAACTGTTAAGGTATAAAGATGTGTATACAGTATATTATACCTTTCTTCATCCCTACAAAAACAACATGTCTTTTTGAACAGGGAAGGGGATCCTGATACCTGGGTAATACAACACAGAATTATTTTTACTAGGAAATAAACTACCACATTGAACCCGCATGTAAGATATGTGTCTGGGGCAAAAGAAAAAAAAAAAATTAGCCTATCACCTCAAGACAGAGTTGCTCTGTAAACCTGACTGGTGTCAGTCATTGTAATCTCCCCAGTTGAGCTAACCAGGCCAGTCGTGTATCATAAGCATCTATAAAGTCTCCATAAAAATGGAATTTTAAAGTCACCCAGTGCCCCCTTTCTGTCTTGGAACAGAAAGTCATATAGCAGATTATGCTGAGGAATGGAACAGATAGAGAACTCCAGCATAATTCTAGGTTAAAAACAACATTCCAGGGGCTAGGGAGATAGCTCAGTCGGTAGAGTGCTTGCCTTGCAAACACAAGGCTCTGGGTTTGATCCCCAGCATCGCAAAAAAAAAAAAAAAAAAAAAAAAAAAATTCCAGAGTCTTCTCTACCATCTGGTCAATGTCCCGGGAAAAGTCTCTCTCCTATTCTTGTATTTCCAGGCAGGCGCACTCCAAAACCACACCTCCTGAGCTCAAACACCAGCGCTGCTGCCATCTTGCTGTGTGACCTTGTGCGAGATATTTTTCTCCCTGTGCCTCCGTTTTCATCTTTGGGGAGTAAACATAATGCCAATCATGTAGCGTCGTCAGGAATCTTAAATGAGAATACTTTGGGTGTCAACCTACTTCTCATATGTCCATGTTGTTAAATGCAGTGAGTGATTCTTAGTTTTCTTTTTATTTGTCTCATCTGTGCTATACTTTATCACTCCCTCTCCTTGAGACACTCTTCTCTTGGCTTGAAAGAGACCCTGATGTCCTGCTTTTCTCCTCTTTCACTGTTCCTCCTCAATTTCTCCTCATCTTGCTAATCTGTAAATGTTGGAGTATCCCAGAGCTCAATGCTTAGTTTTTTCTCTTCTGAAATTACATTCTGTGATGGTTTCCTCCAGGTTCGTGGCTTTAAATAGCATGGATCTGGTGGCTGTTCCTGCATTTATAACTCCAGTGAGGAGCTCTCTCCTCATCCAGCTGTCTTAGCTCTCCAGCCAGAGGCCTGGTAGGCTCCTCAAGGTAACCCAAAGCTAAGCCCCGAGGTCCCCCACCACCCGTGCTGCCTCTTCCACAGTCTCCTATCTTAATTGCCGACAATTCTATGTATTCACTTGCTCAGATGAAAACCCTTGGAATCCTCCTTGCCCTCCTCTCCTTGTATCAATTTCACCAGCAATGGAATTGCAGTGAAAATTGCCACAAACTACATTTCCTGTCTTTATTCTATTTTAGATTTCTCTGTAGCACTTATCACCATCTGGAATTCTGTTTTATTTGTTTGCTTGTTTACTGTCTCCCCCTACAAAACGTAAACTCATAAGGAGCAGAGGTGTTTGTGTGTTTTCTTTACTGTTGAATCTCAGCACCTAGAACAGTTACGTGCCTATAACATAATAGACCTCAATACTTATTTGTTGAATGAATGAAGTGCTTAGAATAGTACCTAGCACATAGTAAATTCTAAATCAATGTAAGCTAGTATTTCAATGATAAAGTTGCCATTGTGTATACAAGCAGGATAACTCTAAACAATGAGGCTCCTTATGCTAATAACCTATGATTCTATATAGTTAAACTCTTACTATTTTGCGATAGCTACAAAATACTGTTTTGGGATTATTCAAGTGTCACAACATGTTTTGCATATGTAGTGCCCTCAGTAAATGTTTGGTGAATAAATTGAGTGGTTCAGTTTCCAACCTGAGAGTTTCATTTTTAGAAGACCATGTCTAGAGGCCCAGTGTCTTCAGGTCCAACTTCCTGATTACAGCTTTTCAAGATTAAAGCAAAAAGTAGAAGTTAATGGGTTAAAAATTTCCCCTCTTCCATTCTAAGTCTTTTTTTTTTTCTTCTTAGCTCTGGGTCTGTTTTATTTAACTTAAAATCACTGAGAAATCTCAAGGGTTTAATTGTGTAGAACTTGGTCTTCGGATGACTAACACAAAGTTCAATGTAATAGCAAATGATATAAACATTTGTGATATCCTTTCATCACATCAGTTCAACAAATACCTGCCTGAGATCTGCTGTTGTAGGCACTGTGCCACATGCTGGGGATCTGTAGAGGACTATTACTGGAGTCCAAGGACAGTGGAGAAGGAAGATGTGTAAATAATCACATTTAAATACAGTGTAATAAGTGCTATAATAGAACCATGCACCATAGGTACAGAGGTAGCAAAGAGAAGGAATGATTACTGTTGGGAGATGGTGTGGGTTGGAAGGAGCTTAAAAGAAGGCTTCACAAGAGGCTATGCCCAAGCAAACCTATTATGTATGAAATATATAGGAATTTTCCCAGCATACAAGGTGGAGACTGATTATAGGCATTTCAGACAGAGGGAATATTATGTCCAATGACACCAAGAGGTATAACAGCATATCATGTACAGAAAAAATTACCAATAGTTTGGTATTGTATCATGAAGTGTGTGTGTGTAAGTGTGAGGGTGGTAGCTTGTGTGGGAAATCACAGAACATGAGGCTGCTGGGCTTTCCATGCAGCATTAAGAGCTGGTACAATTTTATGTGGTCAGTTGGGGAGCTATTTTAAAAAGGAACATGGTTCTATAACAGTTGTGCTTTCTGAAAACGACTCTGCCTGCTCTGTAGAGGGTGCACTGAATGAGGTAAGAGTGGAGGGGAAATGTCCACTTAGGGGGCTATGGGAAGAGTCCCTGGGTAAGGCCATGATCACCTGAGCTAAGGTAGGGACGCTGGAGATGGAGAAGAAAGGGCTTCTGAGCCATTCTTAAGACCCAAGCAAAACTAATTTAATTGATTATATTTGGGATTGTAAGGAAGACAAACCCTGTTCACACCATAAATGTAAATTTCCTGTCCCCAGATTCTAAACAAGTTGGTGCTGGGAAGGAGCGTTTTAAGAACAGAGGCCTATGGTAGGACCCTACAGCTCACAGGCCCATGGCAGGGCAGGAAAACATAATGCTAATCGAAATAAGCCAGTCCCCAAAAACCAAAGGCTGAATGTTATCTCTGATTTGTGGATTTTAATTCACAATTGGTGGGGGCTGCTAGGGAAAAATAGAGTTACTTTAGATTAGATAGGAGGAAGTGAAGTAGGGAGGGGACATGGGAATAGGAAGGATAGTAGAATGAAACAGACATTATTACCTTATGTACATATATGACTGCATGACTGATGTGATTCTACAACATGTACATCAGAAAAATGAGAAATTATATGCCATTTATTTATGATATGTCAAAGTGCAAGAACGTATTCTACTGTCATATACAACAATTAGAACAAATAAAAAATTTTTTGGAAAAAAAAAAGCACCCCTTTGGGGTTCGACCTCCAGCACTGAATTATTTCTCAGGGCAGAGTCCTAATCTGGTCTCTAAAACTTAAGGGTGCCTCAGAAGTCATTGAGTCCAAGCTTCTACTGATGCAGGAGTTATTTCTGTAGCATCTTGGACAGAAGCTCATCCAACCTCAGCTTGAAATCTACCTCCAGCAATCGAGAACTTACCATTCCTGGAGACAGACCCTCCTACCTTCACACTGCTCTACGAGTAGGTTCTGTTACACAGAGTTATGTTTGGTCTTCTGTCTTGTTCCAGTTATATCCTATAAGGCAGTACAAGCGTGATTCTTTTTTTTCCTTTAGTGACTTATTTTTTTAAATGAAGCTGAGTCTTCCAATATATCTGTAGTGGGTTTAGGCAGTTGCCCATACCAAATTTGTGAAATATATTGCTTTTTCTTTTTCCAAAAATATTTTTTTGTTCTAATTGTTGTATATGACAGTAGAATACGTTCTTGCACTTTGACATATCATAAATAAATGGCATATAACTTCTCATTTTTCTGATGTACATGTTGTAGAATCACATCAGTCAGGCAGTCATATATGTGCATAAGGTAATAATGTCTGTTTCATTCTACTATCCTTCCTATTCCCATGTCCCCTCCCCACTTCACTTCCTCCTACCTAATCTAAAGTAACTCTATTTTTCCCTAGCAGCCCCCACCAATTGTGAATTAAAATCCACATATCAGCGATAACATTCAGCCTTTGGTTTTTGGGGACTGGCTTATTTCGCTTAGCATTATGTTTTCCAACTCTATCCTTTTACCAGCAAATGCCATGCTTCCATTCTTCTTTAAAGCTGAGTAGTAGTCCATCAAATATATATGCCATATTTTCTTTATCCATTCACCAGGGCACCAAGGTTGGCTCCATAGTTTAGCTATTGTGAATTGTGCTGCTGTAAACATCGATGTGTCACTGCAGTACATAGTATGCTGATTTTAAGTCCTTTGGGTATAAACCGAGTAGTGGGATAACTGGGTCAAATGGTGGTTCCATTCCAAGTTTTCTGAGGAATCTCTGCACTGCTTTCCATAGTGGTTGCACCAATTTGCAGTCCTAGTGTGTGTATGAGTGTATGTTTTTCCCCACATCCTCATCGACATTTATTGTGTCCTGTATTCTTTTTTTTAAATATATATTTTGTAGTTGTAGGTGGACACAATACCTTTATTTTATTTTTATGTGTTGCTGAGGATCAAACCCAGGGCCTCATGCATGCTAGGTGAGCGCTCTACCACTGAGCCACAATCCCAGCCCTGTCGCCTGTATTCTTGATGATTGCCATTCTGACTGGAGTGAGATGAAATGTTAGAGTGGTTTTGATTTGCATTTCTCTAATTACTAGAGATGTTGAACTTTTTTTTGTATATTTGTTGATTGATCATGTATCATGTATCTGCAAAGTGTCTGTTTGGTTCCTTAGCCTGTTTATTCATTGGGTTATTTGGTTTTTGGTTTTTTTTTTGGTGTTAAGTTTTTTGAGTTCTTTATGTATCCTGGAGCTTAATGCTTTATCTGAAGTGCATGTGGTAAAATTGTGATTCTTTTTTAAAAAGAAGTCTAACTCGGGAATGAAAGACTTTTGAGTCCTCCAAGTTTCTTTGTTTCTAGCTGCCTCTTGTGGGCCTGGTATCTACTCTTGCCAGCTTGGCTGTGCTTCTTGGATATGTCTGAAACAACAGTGTTCCTCTTAAGATGCAATGCCACAACCCTCCCTAATCCTGCACGTGGGACCTGGCCACAGAAGTCCAGTGGTGTTGATATGTATTTTCGTCAGTGAAATCTAAGGTGGTTTTTTTAGCAGCCAAATCATTGGCACTTGCTGTGTCTCTGGCCACCAAAACCCCAAGCCAAGTCTTTCTTACCCTGTCAGTCCTGTCCAGTCACTTGACTCTGTCTGCAGGGCTTCATAGATATTCCTGATAAATTCATCTTCTTGGATTTGTCGACCCAGAGTTTGTCTATTATGAAAGTTTATTGATACAAGACAAAATGATCATGTTAACTGCGCCTTTAGTTTTGTGTCATCTGAAATTCTGACAAGCTTCCCTTGACGATCCCCTGATTGCTTCCTTCTCTCCTTTTTATGCTCCTTCTCTGCCTCAACCTTTTCCTAATCCTGGAGTAGTGTGGGAACTTTGGTGGTTTGTTCTGCGGCAGCAGCTGATGTGGCCCCCCACTCCATGGTCCCTTAGGCTCCATGTCACTGCCACCGTCCTGCGGTCTCTCCTGCCCTGTATCAGATACGGGGCAGCTGGGATGTGTCTTTGGGCCTGCCACTCCTTTGCTCACTACCGGTTGCCTTAGACGTCATTGTTCATTTGCCTTCTGGCCTTTCTCTCAGCCATCAGGCCCTTGCTCAGATGGGGAAGCCTCCACCCCATGAATTACAGTTCTTCATATATCACAGAACAGGCCTTGTGTGTGTGTGTGTGTGTGTGTGTGTGTGTGTGTGTGTGTGTGTGTATCCGTCCATCTGTCTGTTTGTTTGGGTTTAAAAATCTGCCCATGTTACAGACCCTATTTATTTCACCACAACTTTGGATTATTTTCAAGACTCCCTCACACTCCACAGAATTCCTTCAAGGCTTGCCCAGAAGACCTTATAAGATGTAAGTAATAGTCCTAAGTTTTGTTGGAAGCTTGGCATATAGTCTGTACTCAATGCCCAGAGCACAACACCCCAAATCGTCACCTCCCACCAGTCTTACACCCGTGTCCCGGGCTTGTGTGTGACCGTCTGCTACCCAAGGATGAATCCCCTTCCTCTGTTCTCTTCTTTCAGAGCACAGGAGTTGAAGAATAGCTCTTGTCCCCTGTCCTGGGCCAAGAGTCTTTGTCCTGGAGGTGATAGTCAGTTCCTACCTCTAGGACTTCTTTTTCTTCTTCTTTAAAATTTTTTAGTTGTAGGTGGACACAATACCTTCATTTTATTTATTTATTTTTATGTGGTGCTGAGTATTGAACCCAGTGCCTCACACATGCCAGGCAAGGGCTCTACCACTGAGCCACACCCCAGCTCCCTCTATGACTGCTTTTTGGAGTATTGTCACAGATTTTGGACCAGGGGCTCTGATGCAGGTGAATTCAGAGGCAGATTCTAGGATGCTCTGCTGTCATGTGTGAGCTACCCCATCTCCTCCATTTCGTGTGTGTGCGCTCCCCTCATCCCAAGATGCTTTGGGCTTTGTTCTCCTCCAAGCTTTGGCTATAGAAACCTTTTCCACCGTTCAGACCTGGCAGTTCTGACTCGATCTCCCTTTAGTTAGACCTCCCACTTCCGGCCTCTGCAAAATGAGGACTGTAGGACTCTTACTTTCCTCAAACGACTTTTCCCCTAAGGATCAAATAATGACTGTATGTAAAATCATTTTGCAAATTCTAAAGAACTGTGCAGGGGTTTTTATTTATTAGAACCACTGTCCAGTTTAGCTCTGAGACTTGGGCTGTGGGAAAATATGTGATCAGTGGAAGGAAGTTTGGTCTTTTAGGGACAACAACACTGTCACAGGGTCAAAATTGCCAAATTTAAGAGAAAGATGGAGTCTAAGAGATCACTTGGTCCAACCCCCTCATTTTGTTGATTAAAAAAAATCAGATCAGGGAGGAGCGGGGAGGGTCTTGTTTTATCCACCACTCAGGATTTGCTTGGGTCAGAGATGCATGGAAATAGCAATTCCAGAACTGAAGAGGGACCAGCCAGCAACCAGAATATGCATCCTGTCTCTCCCTAGATTGGGGAGACCAGTAACTTTCTACAGGGTGGATTATTTTTTAACCTCTTTTCCTTGCCTTGGGAGAAATGTCAGGCTTCCTTTGGCTCACAGGAGCCTCAAAGCCCCACCTGTTTCCTTTTATGGACTAGGATTTCCCAAGCAAATACAGCCATGTTGTTGTTTGTCTCTCAAAAGCTCCGCTGTGCAGGGAATGAGGGCTGCACTCTTGATCAGCCCAGGGACTCCGGTGCCAAGCCTCTGATATATAGTGTGGGGACTGCAGGGCATCCAAGTTGTAACAAGAACAAGATGAGCTTGTGGCCTCGGGCTCCTAACCTGCTCCTCAACCCACACTTCAAAGAAAGTTATTACACAAGAGTTAGACTAAATCAAACCAAACTGCAATGTTTGCGTACTGTGGCCCATTTTTAGATCTCGTTGTATCTCACCACTAGTCCCTCAGAAACCCAGTTGGGAGCAAAACAAAACGACCCAATGATAATTTAGTTGTACGTCCTTAAAAATGAGCCCAACTGATTTATTTTGAAATTTCAGTTAAGCATGATGTCAAGAAAATCTCTCTGGCTATTTATCATCTTTTTTTCCCTCTTAGCATAGTCCGAGTAGGCAGAATAAAATTAGAAACTGGCAATTCATATGCTTCCCAGTTTCCTTGTAGACTGATAGTGTTACTAGAATATCAGAATGCTGAGATGTTTTGAGGATAATTTTCTGTTACTGAAATACTCATCACAGCAAGGAAGTTATTATGCCATTTACTCTTGAGCAATGTTGTGCAGGTACTTCCGGATGAGGTACAATAGATATGGAAAGATATATCCTTCACTTCCATCAGAACTACCACTTTCATTTTTCCTAAAAGTCACAACCTGTAAAGTATGAAAAATTGGATTTTTCATTTGTAATTTTGGGAATAATGGAAGGAGAAAAGTTAAAGTTTTTAATCATAAAAGAAATAAGCTTATGTTCATTATGGTCCATGGTTAAATATAACTTATAGGATGGTTTAGAAAACTTTGTATGTCAAATATGGCAATACTCAATCTAGCTATTGAATCATCAAAACCCACCTCCAAGTCACTCTGCATCTGATCATTGTGTATGGTTGTGAAGTTTTTAGAAAATTCATTCATCCCAACCACAAATCACTGTAGTGTTTAGAATCATGCAGGGTTGAGATCACAAAGCTGTATGAGAGATCACGAAGTTGCAAAGTTGTATGGAGAAGGAAGCTGAGACCACAAGACAAGGGATTGGACCCCAGGTCACGATGCCAGCTACTCAATGTCAAGGCTAGAATTCTAGTTCACTCTACTTTCATCCCAGAGGTAGCTCCTCTCTTGTTACATTGGAGATGATGGAAAAATGAAAATCAAAGAATTTTGCATAAGCCAAGTGACAAAAATGAACTGTTTAATTCCAAATCCAAAGGTTAAGTGAAAAAAAAAATTGAATTAGTAACCAAACTTCAGGGTGGGATGAGACGCTACAAAGCCCAGGGAAGTTATAAGAAGTCAGAGGAGGGAGCTCCGTGGGTTTCTGTGGACTGAACACATCGTGGTATAGGAGTGAGATATTCCCAGGATCACTTCTCCATGGTTCTGCTTAGGCTCCAATGGCTCTTTCCCATCCTTAGGAGTCAGAGGGAAGTTTCGAGTTACTGTGCTTTGGAAAAACTAAGGACTGAGACTCTCTGAGGAGTTTCTCACCCTCTACTGAGGTCAGCATCTTGCTCCATTCTGCAGAGGTGCCACCTCTTCTCCCCTTTCTCAGAGGACCGGGTTCATCCGTAGCTCTTTCCAACCCTCTCAGCAGTCCCCAAAGAGACAAAGAGTATTGCATAGTGACTGCTCTCAGGGATGTCATCATGTTTCGGAGGCTTTAAGGGGGTATTAACAGCTTAAAATTGTCTACAAATCTTCATGCATATGTGCATCTCTTAGAGGAGAGAGTCAAAGGGCTATCAGATTATGAGAGGTGTTCACGATTCAGAGGTGGTTAACATTAATTGATTCAGTTGGTGAAATGGAAACTAATTCACAGAGTCAGCAGAATAAGGCCAGTGGTATACAATACATTTGTAAGCCCAAGGTAGCTCACTGTGGTCAGGGACCTGGTCACACCTGGTCAAAGGTGAGGTAGGATTTTTAGAGGTGTCCTAAAGAGTGGAAGAGGTCCGGATGGGTCTAGAGGAGGGGGCAAGTGCACCCAACAGGGAGAATACGTGGGCTGGAAACTAAAACGTGTTTAGTGGAATTCCTGATATATATTAGACCCTTTTCTACATGTGGTCTCCTTTACTCCCATGGCAGGTAAGGTGGGGATGATCATTTCCATGTCATGGGTGGAAGCAGATTCAGGGAGGTCATGTGACATGCACAGTTAGGAAATGGACAAGGCCAGATGTAGAACATAGATCACATGGCCTCAAAATTGTTGTTTTTTTCCCTCTAACTTTGCCTCCCCAAGAGGAGCTGAAGCATTAACAGTAATGAGAGAGAAGTGAGGGAATATACTTGCCCGAATACATGTGTCAGGCAGGGCTTATGTGGCACTAATAGGAATAGATTCTACCAGGCTTTACTGAGCACTTACTATACACCAGTCATGATGCTGAATTCTTTATCTCATTTAATCCTCAAAATAAACCTATGAGGGGGCATCATCCGAATGTTGCACTTGGGGAACCTGAAGTTATAAGTAATCTGTTTAGCCTTGCACAGACAGCGGGGGCTGAGTTGGAATGACTTGAAATTCAGATCTAACCTGACTACTGAGACTGCACTCTTGAGCCATACTAGAATGTTAATGTTTTGTGTTTACACTGTGCCAGGCACTCTGCTGAGGGCATTATGCACACCATTGCACTTAATCCTCACAAAAGCCCTATGGAGGAGACCTAATTAGCTGCTTCTGTTTTATGGGAAAGAAACCAAGCCACCAACTGAAGCTCAGGAGGGTTTAGTTGGCACAGTTGCAGGATTTGGCTGGGCTGGACTCTAACCCAGGTCCCGTGGCTCTGGAGGGTGGACTCCAAACTCCAGTGGTGCAGTTTGTCATGCAGGGGGTTCTGGGAGTGGTGTCTAAAAGGTGTTTCTCTTAACTACTCCCACAGCCCCCACTATATTCCCTATCTTCTCCTTCTTGGTTATTTTTTCATGCTGTTCAGTTGCTCTTCTGTTACTTCAGATTCTCATATATGTTGGTCCCAAATCACTATTAAAAGAGAGCCTGGAGTAAATGTTTTATTTAGCTATGAAATGGAGCCAATGCCATTAAGACCTCCTTCGTTCATCAGATGGTTATTGAGTCCCTACTAAGTGCTGCTCAGGGTGCTGGAAATTTGAAGATATATATATATATATATATATATATATATATATATATATATATATATAAAAGGATTTACTATCCAGAATTGCACAGTCTTGTGAAGAGGATAGAGAAATAAACCAATAGTTAAAATGCAATGTGGTAATGCACGTGATGGGGTCGAAACAAAGCATGCTCTGTTGATGAAGACCAGGCTCAAGGTTTTCTCTCATCATATGTCATGTTTACACCAAGGGACATTTTCAGGATCTTTCTATATTTCATTATCATCTTTAGATATTTTTTAAGAATCCATTTTATTATGATATATATATATATATATATAAAATAAAATTCAGTTTTAAGTGTACAGTTGATGAGTTTTGACAAATGTTTACTGTTGTGTATACAATCAAGATATAGAATATTTCCCAAACCTAAAAAAGTTCCCTGTAGCTTTCTGTAGTCACTGGCTTCAGGGGCAGTAGTGACGCTGTAGTGAGCAAGTGACAAAAGAGTCAAACAGCTGGACAGGGGATGACCAGTCTAAGGAATTAACGCTGCTGGCGGACTTTAGATGCCTCATCTAAGCAAGTATTCATAGGTCTTTTTTTTCATAGTTCCTATCAACTCTATGACAGTATTTTTTTCCATTCTACAGGAGAGGAAACTAGTTATTTAAACTAAGAAGAATTTAAATAACTAACACTGAGTCATCAAAGCTAGAAATGGTGGTGTCCTCCGCAGTCTGATTCCCACAGCATGACTGTCTACTGATAACACAGAGAAAAAGATAAAAAGAAATATGGGAAGTCAAACACAAAAGACAAGACACTGTTGGATTTTATTTACATTAAATTCTAGAAAAGGCAAAAGTAGTGACACAAAGCAGATTATTTATTGGTCACCAGGAATAGATAGGGGAAGGGGATTCACTGCAAAGAGACATGAGGGAACTTTTGCAGATGATGGAATATTCTATATCTTGAATATAAATAGAACAACAAACAACTACATACATTTGCCAAAACTCATCAAACTGGACACTTAAAATTGAATTTTAATGTAAATTATACCTCAATAAAGCTGATTTTTAAAAAATTAAAAGGAAAACAATATGGAAAGACCTCAGAAATATCCCTTGGTTTAAAAATTAGAGCAACATTATAAACTTTAAAAATATAATTTTTGTTATATCAAAATGAATGAATATAGAAGTATTTTTTATGTAACTCGAAGGTAGAATTTTAAAAAATCTGGTGAAAATAAATGGATTCTCACTCTGACTTTGAAATTAAACCAGTAAACTCTATTTTCTTGCAGTAGATGAACAGTTCAATATACGTATTCCTAAATCTGTTGCAAACAACTGGCGAATGTGGGTCTGATTAAGCATGATCCAAAAAGAGCTTGCAAGTAGGACTGTTTACTAACATTTCAATTTCTATGCCTCATTTATTAGACTTAGAATAAAAAGGTGAGAGGGCTGTTTGGGATTGTCTTTAACCTTGATGATATTTCCACTGAAGCAGCATAATGGCTCTTAATTGCTTAAGTGAAGAGAACATGTTGACGTGTCCTTCTTTGGGCTAAGAGCTCAGAGCCTAAACCATTATGCTAATTCAAGCATTATATACACCAAAGTATTTATGGGACTGACACAAGTGATGTTGCAGGTAAAGGGCTGTGAAATGGTCTGTAAACAGAGAGAATTGATTTGAGGCCCAAAAGCAGTGCCGTTAAAAGTCACAGCCATTGAACAGCCAACCCTACAATTTCTATCCAGATTGTCAAACTGGGTCAGACAGTGTCAGCCCGGCTGCCATTAGAGATCAGATGGGTGGTTTAATAATATGTAAACCAACCACATAAACAGGCATCCTCCTGGTGGAGGCCTGTATGTGGTGTGTGCGTGTGTGTGTGCGCGTGTGTACGTGAGTGCGTGCACACTGAATTTTCGTTATGAAAGCTTCTCAGTGCTCTAGTCAGTGAATGTTAACATATTTTTTTTTTTTTTTTTTTTTTTTTTTTTTGGTGCTGGGGATTGAACCCAGGGCCCTGTGCTTACAAGGCAAGCACTCTACCAACTGAGCTATCTCCCCAGCTCCAACGTATGGGTTTTGACAAAAGAAAAACTTCTAGTAGGTATGAGTGAGATGATAGCACACTTTTCCAAGAAGATTGTGAATCTGAAACTTTCCTAGAAGGGAACAAATAGATCCTCGTACCTGATCTTCTGTACCATGGGCCTCCTTTGTGTTTTATATCTCTTGTTTCAGACACTGAACGTGTGTGGTCAATTTTATTTAAGTTGTTTATAAAATCTTCAGAAATGACACCTGGATTGCTTAGTTCCATCTTTGCTTTACATCTGTGAAAGCCAGAATTATCCACTTGTTTAGTCTGAGTTTAGAAGACTATGATGGAAAATTCCCTCCCATTCCAGGTTAAAGGCAGAGGGAGAGATCAAGAGTACTCTTTTCCTTCTTTCTAAAACAGAACAAAACAAAAATTCATAAACATTTCATTATTGAATTTTTTTTTCTCCCCTCTGAGGGGCTGGGGATTCGACCTGGGGCCCTTGTGCATGCTAGGCAAGCGCTCTCAGACCCGAGCTATTTCTTCAGCTCAACATTCCATTATTGAGAGGAGTAGAGCATGATGATGAAGACCGTGGACTTTGTGTTCAAATCTGAACTCTCCCTTACTAACTTTGGGATTATGGTGGAGATTAATATGTACAAAGTACTTGGGAAAGTGTCTGACACAGAGTAAGCATTCAAAAGATGGTCATTATTACAGGTACATATTTGGCCCCATAAATTTTTGCTATAACTTATCTGTTTTAAGTATAATTTTTTTCTTTCTTGGGGATCAGAGAGATTATTATCATCCGGAGAATCTTTTAAACATGTACAGTATTTAAAAAGCAAAACAGCTTGGTGTCAGCTCCTTTCGAGTTTTCCTTGTCCCCTCAGTGGAGGTTTCCTGCTGTAGGGTCAGGTTCTATTGTGGCGCCATCTTTCTCATTTGGTTTCGGTGTTGGTGCTATTAGGTAAGGTGGTTTTCTCATTGGAGGGAATAACAGTGACATCATGTGCTAATTTATTTGGGCTGGTTAAATTCTTCAGTCCCCTTTTATGGACACGAATGCTTGGGTGCTTTTCCTTGTATTAGAGGGTCTTTTTATTTTCATGAGCTGCCATTCCAAGCCAAGCTTCTGGTGTAGAGCTCTTCTTGTTTTGGTATTAATGATAATGTCTTTTTCTGGATGGACACCAGCTCAGGAAATTTTGATGAATTTCAGAATCATGAATGATGGTGTTTAAAATGACACAGCATGAAATTAAGACAAAGTTTAGCCATCATATGGCTTTACTGTCCTTTTAGCTGTCTTCCTTTAGAAAGGGCGTTAATGAAAAGATTTTGATTTTATTTTAATCAGTTCTAGGGGTTGATTGTATTGTGGCATTTTCTGAAGGCTTAACCTGTGGGACTCTGTCAAGGATTATGTAATTTACAGTTATAAAAAAAGTTCTGTTTTAACATTCTACTATGTTACAAATGTGTATTTTGGTAAGTACGTTAATAGGCATGCAACAACCCTTAATTGTAGGCAAAAGAGTTTTCCAAATGTCTATGGTAACATTTTAAGCTAGATGTTTGTTTGAACCTTCGAACATACAGATATTTGTTTCAGAGATCTTGGTATAAAATCCAATAATAGGACCAAACTTTATCTCTAGAGATTATTTTGTTTCAGTCTTTTCCATAGGCAGGGCTATCTATGCCCGATAATTTTATGGCAGTAGGATCTAGCTTATTTATATAAAGTATCAGATTTCACAGCCTCACACAGTAGTAACCCATTCAGAGATTCTGTAATGAAGGCCAATACTTCTTCAATAAAGTTTAAACCAAACCAGAATTTGAACAACTTCATAGATCACACACTCCTGAACTCTCAGCAAAGTCAAAGAGATATATAAACAGCTTGAGCTGGTTCTGGGTTCCCCTTAGGCCACAGAGCAAAAGCCTTTGAGTCTATCAGGGATAGCAAATAGATTTCAGCATGCACGTCAGTTCTGATGGATTAATAGGAGCTGCCTGGAGCAAGGTGCTGGAGGACTCAGATCCTGTGCGGGATGAGCGGGGAACAGTGCCATGATCTGTTAGCAATGCCTGCCATGGTGAACCCAGAAGAACAGCAGCATTTTTACCACGATTCACCATGCCTGACTTGTACTTCGTGTGTTCTTCCATGTTACCCATTTTTCTCAGCTGAACTTACTTTAAGGTTAGCAAACCCAGACCATTCTTGTTTACTACAAAGCAGAGGTTTTCTTCCAATTGTAGCCCATTAAATCTTTCATGTAAATTTGGAAATCTCTTTTTTGTCCTAAAAAAAAAGAACAAGAGTTTTTTTTCTTTTTCTGAGAGACTCCCTGAACAGTGCCCATTATGGACTTGGCATGTACCAGGCATGTATGAATTAACATTAGTGGACTATTTTGTTGGTTTAGAATATCTTTATTAAATAAGTTAAAATATAAAAGCCCCCTAAAATTACTAAAAATGTTCCATGCTTAATAAATAAAAAGTATTCTTTCATTATGTCTCTCTCTCTTTTTATTTTTTTGGTGCTGGGGATTGAATCCAGAGGCACTTAATCACTGAGTCACTTCACATCCTCAGACATTTTTAAAATACTTCTTTAGAGACAGGGTCTTGCTCAGTTGCTTAGGGCCCCGCTAAGTTGCTGAGGCTGACTTTGAACTCATGATCATCCTGTCTCAGCTGCTCAAGTTGCTGGGATTACAGGCGTGTGCCACGACGCCCAGCTCATTATGTCTTATTTATAGAGGATTTTGCTAAATTCTTTTTAATACATTTGGGTTCTCAGCATTCCTCCGCCCCTCCCCAAGAGGAAACAGGGGAATACTCTAAGCTGGGAGTGGGAGAGCTGGCTTCTGGCCCTGATGCCATCACTAACAAACAGTCCCTCTATTGGTATGTGCCTCTGTCCCCTGTCTATAAAGGGCAACACTGGTTCCCTGCTTACTCCTGGGACACCGTGAGGCTGGTCATGTGGCAAAGGAAAGCATCTGGAATAGAAAGTCGCTTTAGGACAATGTTTTCTGTAGCATTAGCACAGAGCCTGAGTCCCCTTTAAATTAAATAAAGGAGAAACAGGGCCTGAGAAAGATCACTTGGATATTATTTAAAAACATTTAAATATTCCATTTTGAAATATTGAAAATATTGGGGGGTGGGGACACAAGGACTTGCCTCAAGTCTAGATATTCTAAGAGCCAAACAGGCCTTAATTCTAATGTGGCCTCTGGCACTTAAACGTTCTTTGGGAAAATACTTAACCTCTTGTAAACCTCTGTTTCCTCATCCATCTAATGGGGACAATATTTGCATCTACCTCAGAGGGTTGCATATTGGAATAAATAATGAAGTAAAAAGTTTAGTATACTGGCTGGAACATAATAAATTTCCATACATTTTAATTACTATTATATTACCTGGCAATGCTATTTTGGTGACACACAGGCATATGTTTTATTTTTCATGTTTAAAATAATTCCTTACATTTGTTAATGATTAGCAAGTGCCATTACCTAGCTGCTGCTTCTTCTTTTTTTTTTTGTACCAGGGATTGATCTCAGGAGGGATATTTGACCACAGAGCCACATCCCCAGCCCTATTTTTGTATTTT